>NC_138305.1:114532500-114632500 GCF_965601325.2 Salmo salar
CAGCAGCCTGGGGAGGGGCAGAGAGGCAGGGAGATTGACACAGACAGACAGACAGACAGACAGACAGACAGACAGACAGACAGACAGACAGACAGACAGACAGACAGACAGACAGACGCTTATTATATACAATTATTATAAAGTAAAATAGCCTATATATCCTATACATTACAGGACATTTACAGTGTAATTACAGCAACAGCAGTAATTGGTCTGTATATAAATTACAGGGCATTTACAGTGTAATTACAGCAACAGCAGTAATTGGTCTGTATATAAATTACAGGGCATTTACAGTGTAATTACAGCAACAGCAGTAATTGGTCTGTATCTAGTCTGACCATCGCAGCAGGTTTCTGTTGAGCACAACAAGAGGTTCTCAGCGGGTTAGAGGTTAGCGGTCAGGTGTAGGGTCGTGCTGGTGCAAGGGTTTGTGGGATAGTAAAGAATTGGGTGTTTCTTGTGCCTCAATCTAAATGCTCTCAACAGCCCCCCCTTCCTTTTCCCTCCCTTCACTCCACCGCACCTCCCCTTCCCTCCCTTCACTCCAAAAGAAGTTGAAATGGGTGCTCTCTCTCTTTCTCTCTCTCTCTCTCTCACTCTTCTTTCTCTTCTCTCTCTCTCTCTCTCTCTCTCTCTCTCTCTCTCTCTCTTCTCTCTCTTCTCTCTTCTCTCTCTCTCTCTCTCACTCTTCTTTCTCTTCTCTCTCTCTCTCTCTCTCTCTCTCTCTCTCTCTCTCTCTCTCTCTCTCTCTCTCTCTCTCTCTCTCTCTCTCTCTCTCTCTCTCTCTCTTCTCTCTCTCTCTCTCTCTCTCTCTCTCTCTCTCTCTCTCTCTCTCTCTCTCTCTCTCTCTCTCTCTCTCTCTTCTCTCTCTCTCTCTCTTCTCTCTCTCTCTCTCTCTTCTCTCTACCTCTCTCTCTCTCTCACTCTTCTTTCTCTTCTCTATCTCTCTCTTTCTTCTCTTCTCTCTCTTCTCTCTCTCTCTTCTCTCTCTCCCTCTCTCTCTCCCTCTCTCTCTTCTCCCTCTCTCTCTCTCCCTCTCTCTCTCTCTTCTCTCTCTTCTCTCTCTTTTCTCAATTCAATTTAACTCAAAGTGCTTTATTGGCATGCTTAAACAAGTGAAATATATAATAAACAAAAGTGAAATAAACCTTTTTTTTTTTTACAGTAAACATTACACTCACAGAAGTTCCAAAAGAATAAAGTAATTTGTCTATATACAGTTTTGTGCAGAGTTAAAGTACAAAAAGGGAAAATAAATATGGGTTGTATTTACAATGGTGTTTGTTCTTCACTGGTTGCCCTTTTCTTGAGGCAACAGGTCACACATCTTGCTGCTGTGATGGCACACTGTAGTATTTCATCCAATAGATATGGGAGTTTATTATTATTATTTATTTAACTAGGCAAGTCAGTTAAGAACAAATTCTTATTTACAATGACGGCCTACCGGGGAACAGTGGGTTAACTGCCTTGTTCAGGGGAACAGTGGGTTAACTGCCTTGTTCAGGGGCAGAACGACAGATTTGTACCTTGTCAGCTCGGGGATTCGATCCAGCAACCTTTCGGTTAGTCGTCCAACGCTCTAAGCCCCAGATTGGATTTGTCTAATTCTTTGTGGGTCTGTGTAATCTGAGGGAAATATGTGTCTCTAATATGGTCATACATTTGGCAGGAGGTTAAGAAGTGCAGCTCAGCTTCCACCTCATTTTGTTGGCAGTGTTGCACATAGCCTGTCTTCTCTTGAGAGCCAGGTCTGTCTATGGTGGCCTTTCTCAATAGCAAGGCTATGCTCACTGAGTCTGTACATAGTCAAAGCTTTCCTTAAGTTTGGGTCAGTCACAGTGGTCAGGTATTCTGCCACTGTGTTCTCTCTGTTTAGGGCCGAATAGCATTCTAGTTTTATGTTTTTTTTGTGTCAAGTAATTATCTTTTTGTTTTCTCATGATTTGGTTGGGTCTAATTGTGTTGCTGTCCTGGGGCTCTGTGGGGTCTGTTTGTGTTTGTGAACAGAGCCCCAGGACCAACTTGCTTAGGGGACTCTTCTCCAGGTTCATCTCTCTGTAGGTGATGGCTTTGTTATGGAAGGTTTGGGAATCACTTCCTTTTAGGTGGTTGTAGAATTTTATGTCTATTTTCTGGATTTTGATAATTGGTATCGGCCTAAAACTGCTCCGCGTTATTTGGTGTTTTACGTTGTAGACGGAGGATATTTCAGCAGAATTCTGCAGAGTTTCAATTTGGTGTTTGTACCATTTTGTTAATTATTGGTTGATGAGCGGACCCCAGACCTCCATAAAGGTCACCTTTATAAACACACACCTTTAGATACACACACCTTTATAAACACACACCTTTAGATACACACACCTTTATAAACACACACCTTTATATACACACACCTTTAGATACACACACCTTTATATACACACACCTTTAGATACACACACCTTTATAAACACACACCTTTAGATACACACACCTTTATAAACACACACCTTTATAAACACACACCTTTAGATACACACACCTTTATATACACACACCTTTAGATACACACACCTTTAGATACACACACCTTTAGATACACACACCTTTATAAACACACACCTTTAGATACACACACCTTTATAAACACACACCTTTAGATACACACACCTTTATATACACACACCTTTAGATACACACACCTTTATAAACACACACCTTTATAAACACACACCTTTAGATACACACACCTTTATATACACACACCTTTAGATACACACACCTTTAGATACACACACCTTTAGATACACACACCTTTATAAACACACACCTTTATAAACACACACCTTTAGATACACACACCTTTAGATACACACACCTTTATAAACACACACCTTTAGATACACACACCTTTATAAACACACACCTTTAGATACACACACCTTTATAAACACACACCTTTATAAACACACACCTTTAGATACACACACCTTTAGATACACACACCTTTATAAACACACACCTTTAGATACACACACCTTTATAAACACACACCTTTAGATACATGGTGTTGTGTATTTGTCTAGTAGTTGTTGTGTAGTTGTTTAGTATTTGTGTAGTTTTCAAGTTGTTGTGTAGTTGTTGTGTAGTTGTTGTGTAGTTGTTGTTGTCTAGTTGTTGTGTTGTTGTTGTTGTGTAGTTGTTGTTGTCTAGTTGTTGTGTAGTTGTTGTTGTGTAGTTGTTGTGTTGTTGTTGTTGTGTAGTTGTTGTGTAGTTGTTGTTGTCTAGTTGTTGTGTAGTTGTTGTTGTGTAGTTGTTGTGTTGTTGTTGTTGTGTAGTTGTTGTGTTGTTGTTGTTGTCTAGTTGTTGTTGTCTAGTTGTGTAGTTGTTGTCTAGTTGTGTAGATGTTGTTGTGTAGTTGTTTAGTTGTGTTGATCGTGAGTTGTATCTGAGCAGGAGTCCGGGTTGAAGGTCAATCACCCAGCATCCTTTGCTGTGAGCCTGAACGGAGCGAAGGGACAGATCGACGCTAAAGTCCACAGCCCATCTGGAGCCCTGGAGGACTGCTGTGTTACTGAGCTAGACCGAGGTAACTACTACCACACAATACTACAATATACTACACAATACTATACTACACAATACTATACCTTACTATACTACACTGTGTTACTGAGCTAGACCGAGGTAACTACACTACACAATACTACAATATACTACACAATACTACACAATACTATACTACACAATACTATACCTTACTACACTGTGTTACTGAGCTAGTCCCAAGGTAACTACTACCACACAATACTACAATATACTACACAATACTATACTTTACTACACTGTGTTACTGAGCTAGACTGAGGTAACTACTACCACACAATACTACAATATACTACACAATACTATACTTTACTATACTGCACTGTGTTACTGAGCTAGACCCAAGGTAACTACTACCACACAATACTACAATATACTACACAATACTATACTTTACTATACTACACTGTGTTACTGAGCTAGACCGAGGTAACTACTACCACACAATACTACAATATACTACACTGTGTTACTGAGCTAGACTGAGGTAACTACTACCACACAATACTACAATATACTACACAATACTATACTTTACTACACTACACTGTGTTACTGAGCTAGACCGAGGTAACTACTACCACACAATACTACAATATACTACACAATACTATACTACACTGTGTTACTGAGCTAGACCCAAGGTAACTACTACCACACAATACTACAATATACTACACAATACTATACTTTACTATACTACACTGTGTTACTGAGCTAGACTGAGGTAACTACTACCACACAATACTACAATATACTACACAATACTATACTTTACTATACTGCACTGTGTTACTGAGCTAGACTGAGGTAACTACTACCACACAATACTACAATATACTACACAATACTATACTTTACTACACTGTGTTACTGAGCTAGACTGAGGTAACTACTACCACACAATACTACAATATACTACACAATACTATACTTTACTACACTGTGTTACTGAGCTAGACTGAGGTAACTACTACCACACAATACTACAATATACTACACAATACTATACCTTACTATACTACACTGTGTTACTGAGCTAGTCCCAAGGTAACTACTACCACACAATACTACAATATACTACACAATACTATACTTTACTATACTATACTGTGTTACTGAGCTAGTCCCAAGGTAACTACACTACACAATACTACAATATACTACACAATACTATACTTTACTATACTACACTGTGTTACTGAGCTAGTCCCAAGGTAACTACACTACACAATACTACTTTGATCCAGATAGGAACAGCAAGTTACACTCTGATAAACTACTACACAGTTGCTCCGTTAGAGAGATAGACCACAGTCGCCATGGACACCAGACTGAGTTTAAAGATACTTTGACAACAGATGTATAATTTATTTCCCTCCCGTCCCATCCCTCTCTCCTCTCCTCCAGATAAATATGCTGTGAGGTTCATTCCCAGAGAGAACGGTCTGTATCTGATCGATGTGAAGTTCAACGGCAGTCACATCCCTGGCAGTCCCTTCAAGATCAGGGTGGGGGAGACGGGACAGGCTGGAGACCCAGGCATGGTGACCGCATACGGAGCTGGACTAGAGGGAGGATCCACTGGTAACTAACACCTTACTGTTGTAGAAATACGAAATAAAGCAGCTATTAGCTGAATCAGTGATAGTGTGAAAAGATATGTACGGTGCATTCATAAAGTATTCAGACCCCTTGCCTTTTCCCACATTTTGTTAAGTTACAGCCTTATTCTAAAAATGTATTATATAAATCAACAATCTACACACAATACCCCATAATGACAAATTGAAAACAGGTTTTTAGACATTTCTGGTTTAAAAAAAAACAGAAAAAACGTATTTACATCAGTATTCAGTCCCTTTGCATTGAGACTTGAAATTGAGCTCAGGTGCTTCCTGTTTCCATTGCTCATCCTTGAGATGTTTCTACAACTTGATTGGAGTCCACCTGTGGTAAATTTAATTGATTGGACATGATTTGGAAAGGCACACACCTGTCTATATAAGGTCCTAAAGTTATCAGTGCATGTCAGCGCAAAAACCAAGCCATGAGGTCGAAGGAATTGTCCGTAGAGCTCCAAGACAGGATTGTGTCGAGACACAGATCTGGGGAAGGGTACCAAAACATTTCTGCAGCATTGAAGGTCCCCAAGAACACAGTGGCCTCATAATTATTTAAAAAAATATATTTTAATTTTTTATTATTCTTATTTTTTTACCCCCTTTCTCCCCGATTTCGTTGTATCCAATTGGTAGTTACAGTCTTGTCCCATCACTGCAACTCCCGTACGGACTCGGGAGAGGCGAAGGTCGAGAGCCATGCGTACTCCAAAACACAACCCAGCCAAGCCGCCCTGCTTCTTGACACAACGCCGCTTAACCCAGAAGCCAGCTGCATCAATGTGTCAGAGAAAACACCATACACCTGGCGACTGTGTCAGCGTGCACTGCACCCGGCCTGCCACAGGAGTCGCTAGTGCACGATGTTACAAGAACATCCCTGCCAGCCGTACCCTCCCCTAACCTGGACAAAGCTGGGTCTTCCAGTCGCGGCCGGCTGAGACGGAGCCTGGACTCGAACCAGGATCTCTAGTGGCACAGCTAGCACTGTGATGCAGTGCCTTAGACCACTGAAACACTCAGGAGACCCCTCCATCATTCTTAAATGGAAGACGTTTGGAACCACCAAGACTAGAGCTGGCGGCCCGGCCAAACTGAGCAATCGGGGGAGAAGGGCCTTGGTTAGGGAGGTGACCAAGAACCTGATGGTCACTCTGACTGAGATCTAGAGTTCCTCTGTGGAGATGGGAGAACCATCCAGAAGGACAACCATCTCTGCAGCACTCCACCAATCACGCCTTTATGGTGGCGTGGCCAGACGGAAGCCACTCCTCAGTAAAAGGCACATGACAGCTCACTTGGAGTTTGCCAAAAGGCACCTAAAGACTCTCAGATCATGAGAAACAAGATTATCTGGTCTGATGAAACCAAGATTGAACTCTTTGGCCTGAATGCCAAGCGTCACCTCTGGTGGAAACCTGGAACCATCCCTACGGTGAAGCATGGTGGTGGCAGCATCATGCTGTAGGGATGTTTTTCAGCTGCAGGGACTGGGAGACTAGTCAGGATTAAGGCAAAGGTGAACAGAGCAAAGTACAGAGAGATCCTTGATGAAAACCTGCTCCAGAGCGCTCAGGACCTCAGACTGGGGAGAAGGTTCACCTTCCAACAGGACAATGACCCTAAGCACACAGCCAAGACAACGCAGGAGTGACTTCGGGACAAGTCTCTGAATGTCCTTGAGTGGCCCAGCCAGAGCCCGGACATGAACCTCAAATCAAATCAAATTCTGTCCGTCACATGCGCTGAGTACAACAGGTGTAGACCTTACAGTGAAAGGCTTACTTACAAGCCCTTAACCAACAATGCTTTAAGAAGTTTTAAGAAAAGAAAAGTGTTAAGTAAAAAAATAGATATGTAAAAAATTGAAAATAATAGTAAGAAATTATTTAACAGCAGCAGTAAAATAGCAATAGCGAGGCAATATACAGGGCGCTACCGGTACAGAGTCAATGTGCGGGGGCACCGGTTAGTCGAGGTAATTGAGGTAATATGTACATGTAGGTAGAGTTAAAGTGACTATGCATAGATAATGAACAGAGAGTTGCAGCAGTGTTTAAGATGTCTGGGTAGCCATTTGATTGTTCAGGAGTCTTTTTTTACCCTTAGGACAAGGGGAGTATACAGACTACACAAGGGTTAAAGTGACTATGCATAGATAATAAACAGAGAGTAGCTGCAGCGTAAAAGAGGAGTCTGGGTAGCTCTTTGATTAGCTGTTCAGGAGTCTTATGGCTTGGAGGTAGAATCTGTTTAGAAGCCTCTTGGACCTAGACTTGGCACTCCGGTACCGCTTGCTGTGTGGTAGCAGAGAGAACAGTCTATGACTGGGGTGGCTGGAGTCTCTGACAATTTTTAGGACCTTCCTCTGACACCGCCTTCTATAGAGGTCCTGGATGGCAGGAAGCTTGGCCCCGGCGATGTACCCTCTGTAGTGCCTTGTGGTCGGAAGCCGAGCAGTTGCCATACAAGGCAGTGATGCAACCAGTCAGGATGCTCTCGATGGTACAGCTGTAGAACCTTTTGAGGATCTGAGGACCCATGCCAAATCTTTTCAGTCTCCTAAGGGTATAGTCTTTGTCGTGCCCTCTTCACAACTGTCTTAGTGTGTTTGGACCATGATAGTTTGTTGGTGATGTGGACACCAAGGAACTTGAAGCTCTCAACCTGCTCCACTACAGCCCCGTCGATGAGAATGGTGGCGTGCTCGGTCCTCCTTTTCCTGTAGTCCACAATCATCTCCTTTGTCTTGATCACGTTGAGGGAGAGGTTGTTGTTCTGGCACCACACAGCCAGGTCTCTGACCTCCTCCTTATATGCTGTCTCATCATTGTCGGTGATCAGGCCTATCACTGTTGTGTCATCGGCAAACCTGATGATGGTGTTTGAGTCGTGTTGGAGTCATGCATGGCCATGCAGTAATGAGTGAACAGGGAGTACAGGAGGGGACTGAGCACACACCCTTGAGGGCCCCCCGTGTTGAGGATCAGAGTGGCAGATGTGTTGCTACCTACCCTTACCACCTGGGGGCGCCGGTCAGGAAGTCCAGGATCCAGTTGCAGAGGGAGGTGTTTAGTCCCAGGGTCCTTAGCTTAGTGATGAGCTTTGAGGGCACTATGGTGTTGAACGCTGAGCTGTAGTCAATGAATAGCATCTCACATACAGTGGTTCCTCCTTTAAAAGTTGTGATCTTACACCTCGGGACATAGAGGTACCCAGCATTACTGCTTCATTACTCCAGACCACCACAAGGGGGAGTTAGAGGTACCCAGCGGCTTCATTACTCCAGACCACCACAAGGGGGAGGTAGAGGTACCCAGCATCACAGCTTCATTACTCCAGACCACCACAAGGGGGAGTTAGAGGTACCCAGCGGCTTCATTACTCCAGACCACCACAAGGGGGAGGTAGAGGTACCCAGCATCACAGCTTCATTACTCCAGACCACCACAAGGGGGAGTTAGAGGTACCCAGCGGCTTCATTACGAAGCTTGGCCCCAGTGATGTACTGGGCCGTAAGCACTACCCTTTGTAGTGCCTTGCGGTCGGAGGCCGAGCAGTTGCCATACCAGTGTCACAACGTGGCCCTTTTGGGTGTATATCGGGGCTCCCCCCTCTCTCACTCTCTCTCCCACATCAGGTTTTACAATGGACATTTCTGGTAGAAACTCTCAGTATGGAGGGAGAGAGCCTACATTTTACATTTACATTTTAGTCATTTAGCACTGGCCCCCCGTGGGAATCAAACCCACAACCCTGGCGTTGCAAACACCGTGCTCTACCAACTGAGCCACAGGAAAGCCTATGGAGAACAAAGACTTCTTGCCAAAACTTCTAATCCCCAAAATGGGAGAATTAAACAATATTTCTATTTTTGAGAATGTGGGAATGGTCCGTGGACACTTAAGGGACAGTCATGACAAGTGTGTTTCATTTGGAGGAAAGGAAACACACATGACTGTCTTTGGTTGTGTGCACTTCTCCATTATGTTTCAGGGTTTGCATCTGAATGTGGTATAATATAATATGGTTGTATAACATATCTGATTGAATATGAAACTATTTGTGAGAAGATGTATTGTGATGTTGGCCTTCTAAAGGAGATAGTTGTTTAGATATAACTAGTCAGTGGCCATTGTTGTCGGTGATCAGACACTGTTGTGTCATCAGCAAACTTGTTGATGGTGTTGGTGCCTGGCTGTGCAGTCATGAGTGAACAGGGAGTACAGGAGGGAACTGAGCACGCACCCCTGAGGGGCCCCCGTATTGAGGATCAGCATGGCAGATATGTTTTTACCTACCCTCACCACCTGGGGACGGCCCGTCAGGAAGTCCAGGATTGAGTTGCAGAGGGAGGTGTTTAGTCCCAGGGTCCTTAGCTTATTGATGACCTTTTTTTAAAATTTATTTTATTTCACCTTTATTTAACCAGGTAGACTAGTTGAGAACAAGTTCTCATTTACAATTGCGACCTGGCCAAGATAAAGCAAAGCAGTTCGACAACATACAAAAACACAGAGTTACACATGGAGTAAAACAACATACAATCAATGATGCAGTAGAAAAAAGTGCACCATGGTGATGAACGCTGAGCTGTAGTCAATGAACAGCATTCTCACATAGATGTTCCTTGAACATCTCTGGAGAGACCTGAAAATAGCTGTGCAGAGACGCTCCCCATCCAACCTGACAGAGTTTGAGAGGATCTGCAGAGAAGAATGGGAGAAACTCCCCAAATACAGGTGAGCCAAGCTTGTAGTGTCATACCCTAGAAGACTCGAGGCTGTAATCGCTGCCAGAGATGCTTCAACAGAGTACTGAGTAAAAAGGTCTGGAAACCTATGTAAATTACATTTGATATTTTTAGCAAAAGTGTCTAATAAACAGTTTTTGCTTTGTCATTATAGGGTATTGTGTGTAGATAGATGAGGGGGAAAAAACAATTTATTACATTTTTGAATAAGGCTGTAACGTAATAAAAAAAATGTTTTAAGTCATGGGGTCTGAATACTTTCCGAATGAATCTCTCTTCACACTAGCAGTGATTTAGCTGATAGCTGCTTTATTGAGGAAATGTTTTACTTCCCATGTCTATGATATGCAGGGTGAAAGTCACGCAGTACTGCTCCAGTACTGCTCCAGTGTTGCTCCAGTACTGCTCCAGTACTGCTCCAGTACTGCTCCAGTATTTCTCCAGTACTGCTCCAGTACTGCTCCAGTGTTGCTCCAGTACTGCTCCAGTACTGCTCCAGTACTGCTCCAGTACTGCTCCAGTATTATTCCAGTTATGCTCCAGTATTGCTCCAGTACTGCTCCAGTGTTGTTCCAGTGTTGCTCCAGTGTTGCTCCAGTACTGCTCCAGTACTGCTCCAGTATTGCTCCAGTACTGCTCCAGTACTGCTCCAGTATTGCTCCAGTACTGCTCCAGTACTGCTCCAGTATTGCTCCAGTACTGCTCCAGTACTGCGTCCTGGCAAAGTAAATAGTGGTTGTACGCCATACCAGTAAAACATGAGCCTATCACAATAATTAAAACAAAATGTCAAGCAAACCTAAAATAGAATGTAAAACATCTCTCTCCCCTTCTACCCTCTCTCTGTAGGTACAGCCTGTGAGTTTGTGGTGAACACCAGTACAGCAGGCCCCGGGGCCCTGGCGGTGACCATCGACGGCCCCTCCAAAGTGAAGATGGACTGTGTTGAGTGTCCGGTGGGTTACAAGGTGACCTATACCCCCATGGCTCCAGGAAACTACTTAATCTCCGTGAGATACGGAGGACCTTACCACATCGTAGGATCCCCTTTCAAGGCCAAGATCACTGGTGAGGGACCTGGACAGTGGACAGATACGCACATATTCTCTCTCTAACCTCTCTCTCTCTCTCCCTCTTTCTCTCTCTAACCCCTCTCTCTCTCCCTCTTTATCTCTCTAACCGCCCCTGTCTCTCTCCCTCTTTCTCTCTCTAACCCCTCTCTCTCTCTCCCTCTTTCTCTCTCTAACCCCCCTCTCTCTCTCCCTCTTTATCTCTCTAACCGCCCCTCTCTCTCTCCCTCTTTCTCTCTCTAACCCCTGTCTCTCTCCCTCTTTCTCTCTCTAACCCCTCTCTCTCTCTCCCTCTTTATCTCTCTAACCCCCCTCTCTCTCTCCCTCTTTATCTCTCTAACCCCCCTCTCTCTCTCCCTCTTTCTCTCTCTAACCCCTCTCTCTCTCTCCCTCTTTCTCTCTCTAACCCCCCTCTCTCTCTCTCCCTCTTTCTCTCTCTAACCCCCCTCCCTCTCTCCCTCTTTCTCTCTCTAACCCCCCTCTCTCTCTCCCTCTTTCTCTCTCTAACCCCTCTCTCTCTCTCCCTCTTTCTCTCTCTAACCCCCCCTGTCTCTCTCCCTCTTTCTCTCTCTAACCCCTGTCTCTCTCCCTCTTTCTCTCTCTAACCGCCCCTCTCTCTCTCCCTCTTTCTCTCTCTAACCGCCCCTCTCTCTCTCTCTCTCTCACTCTCCCTCTTTCTCTCTCTAACCTCTCTCTCTCTCCCTCTTTCTCTCTCTAACTCCCCCCCTCTCTCTCCCTCTTTCTCTCTCTAACCCCCCTCCCTCTCTCCCTCTTTCTCTCTCAAACCCCCCCTCTCTCTCCCTCTTTCTCTCTCTAACCCCTCTCTCTCTCTCCCTCTTTCTCTCTCTAACCCCTCTCTCTCTCTCCCTCTTTCTCTCTCTAACCCCCCTCTCTCTCTCCCTCTTTCTCTCTCTAACCCCCCCTCTCTCTCTCTCTCTCTCACTCTCCCTCTTTCTCTCTCTAACCCCTCTCTCTCTCCCTCTTTATCTCTCTAACCCCCCTCTCTCTCTCCCTCTTTCTCTCTCTAACCCCCCCCTCTCTCTCCCTCTTTCTCTCTCTAACTCCCCCCCCTCTCTCTCCCTCTTTCTCTCTCTAACCCCCCTCCCTCTCTCCCTCTTTCTCTCTCAAACCCCCCTCTCTCTCTCTCTCTCACTCTCTCCCCGTCTGTCTCTCCTCCAGGCTCCCAGCTGGTCAGTAGCCATAGCAACCATGAGACGTCCAGCATCATGGTCGATGCCGTGACTCGCCAGGTCAGCTACTCCCACCAGGGAGCTCCCAGCCAATCGGACGCCAGCTGTGTGACAGCCAAGGGGCTCGGTCTATCAAAGGGCTTCATCGACCAGAAGAACAACTTCAGCGTCGACTGCAGCAAAGCAGGTGTGTGTTTAGTCTCTGAGGTGTGTGTTTAGTCTCTGAGGTGTGTGTTTAGTCTCTGGGGTGTGTGTTTAGTCTCTGAGGTGTGTGTTTAGTCTCTGGGGTGTGTGTTTAGTCTCTGGGGTGTGTGTTTAGTCTCAGGGGTGTGTGTTTAGTCTCTGGGGTGTGTGTTTAGTCTCTGAGGTGTGTGTTTAGTCTCTGGGGTGTGTGTTTAGTCTCTGCGGTGTGTGTTTAGTCTCTGAGGTGTGTGTTTAGTCTCTGGGGTGTGTGTTTAGTCTCTGGGGTGTGAGTTTAGTCCCAGGGGTGTGTGTTTAGTCTCTGGGGTGTGTGTTTAGTCTCTGGGGTGTGTGTTTAGTCTCTGGGGTGTGTGTTTAGTCTCTGGGGTGTGTGTTTAGTCTCTGCGGTGTGTGTTTAGTCTCTGGGGTGTGAGTTTAGTCCCTGCGGTGTGTGTTTAGTCGCTGTTTAGTCTCTGCGGTGTGAGTTTAGTCCCTGGGGTGTGAGTTTAGTCCCTGTTTAGTCTCTGAGGTGTGTGTTTAGTCTCTGGGGTGTGAGTTTAGTCCCGGGGGGTGTTTAGTCTCTGGGGTGTGTGTTTAGTCTCTGCGGTGTGTGTTTAGTCTGTGGGGTGTGTGTTTAGTCTCTGGGGTGTGTGTTTAGTCTCTGCGGTGTGTGTTTAGTCTGTGGGGTGTGTGTTTAGTCTCTGGGGTGTGTGTTTAGTCTCTGGGGTGTGTGTTTAGTCTCTGGGGTGTGTGTTTAGTCTCTGGGGTGTGAGTTTAGTCTCTGGGGTGTGTGTTTAGTCTCTGGGGTGTGTGTTTAGTCTCTGGGGTGTGTGTTTAGTCTCTGGGGTGTGTGTTTAGTCTCTGAGGTGTGTGTTTAGTCTCTGGGGTGTGTGTTTAGTCTCTGAGGTGTGTGTTTAGTCTGTGGGGTGTGTGTTTAGTCTCTGTTAGTCTGTGGGGTGTGTGTTTAGTCTCTGTTAGTCTGTGGGGTGTGAGTTTAGTCTCTGTTAGTCTGTGGGGTGTGTGTTTAGTCTCTGTTAGTATCTGGGGTGTGTGTTTAGTCTCTGTTAGTCTGTGGGGTGTGTGTTTAGTCTCTGTTAGTCATCGTGGGGTGTGTGTTTAGTCTCTGTTAGTCTGTGGGGTGTGTGTTTAGTCTCTGTTAGTCATCGTGGGGTGTGAGTTTAGTCTCTGTTAGTCTGTGGGGTGTGTGTTTAGTCTCTGTTAGTCTGTGGGGTGTGAGTTTAGTCTCTGTTAGTCTGTGGGGTGTGAGTTTAGTCTCTGTATTCTATCCCGTGTTAGAAGCAGGTTAATAAATGAGTGTTTCAATCAGAAACGGAAGACGAGAGAAATCTGGTGGGACGTCAGGAAACCGTAGCGCTGCAATCATCAATATCTCAGGATGTTGAGTCCATCTACCCCTACCTACTGTTGTTATAGTCCTACTAACTCTACCTACTGTTGTTATAGTCCTACTAACTCTACCTACTGTTGTTATAGTCCTACTAACCCTACCTACTGTTGTTATAGTCCTACTAACCCTACCTACTGTTGTTATAGTCCTACTAACTCTAACTCTACCTACTGTTGTTATAGTCCTACTAACTCTACCTACTGTTGTTATAGTCCTACTAACTCTAACTCTACCTACTGTTGTTATAGTCCTACTAACTCTAACTCTACCTACTGTTGTTACAGTCCTACTAACTCTAACCCTACCTACTGTTGTTATAGTCCTACTAACTCTAACCCTACCTACTGTTGTTATAGTCCTACTAACTCTAACCCTACCTACTGTTGTTATAGTCCTACTAACTCTAACTCTACCTACTGTTGTTATAGTCCTACTAACCCTACCTACTGTTGTTATAGTCCTACTAACTCTAACTCTACCTACTGTTGTTATAGTCCTACTAACTCTACCTACTGTTGTTATAGTCCTACTAACTCTAACCCTACCTACTGTTGTTATAGTCCTACTAACTCTAACTCTACCTACTGTTGTTATAGTCCTACTAACTCTAACCCTACCTACTGTTGTTATAGTCCTACTAACTCTAACCCTACCTACTGTTGTTATAGTCCTACTAACTCTACCTACTGTTGTTATAGTCCTACTAACTCTACCTACTGTTGTTATAGTCCTACTAACTCTAACTCTACCTACTGTTGTTATAGTCCTACTAACTCTAACTCTACCTACTGTTGTTATAGTCCTACTAACTCTACCTACTGTTGTTATAGTCCTACTAACTCTCTACCTACTGTTGTTATAGTCCTACTAACTCTACCTACTGTTGTTATAGTCCTACTAACTCTACCTACTGTTGTTATAGTCCTACTAACTCTAACCCTACCTACTGTTGTTATAGTCCTACTAACTCTAACCCTACCTACTGTTGTTATAGTCCTACTAACTCTACCTACTGTTGTTATAGTCCTACTAACTCTAACCCTACCTACTGTTGTTATAGTCCTACTAACTCTAACTCTACCTACTGTTGTTATAGTCCTACTAACCCTACCTACTGTTGTTATAGTCCTACTAACCCTACCTACTGTTGTTATAGTCCTACTAACTCAACCTACTGTTGTTATAGTCCTACTAACCCTACCTACTGTTGTTATAGTCCTACTAACTCTACCTACTGTTGTTATAGTCCTACTAACTCTAACCTACCTACTGTTGTTATAGTCCTACTAACTCTACCTACTGTTGTTATAGTCCTACTAACTCTAACTCTACCTACTGTTGTTATAGTCCTACTAACTCTAACTCTACCTACTGTTGTTATAGTCCTACTAACTCTAACCTACCTACTGTTGTTATAGTCCTACTAACTCTAACCCTACCTACTGTTGTTATAGTCCTACTAACTCTAACTCTACCTACTGTTGTTATAGTCCTACTAACCCTACCTACTGTTGTTATAGTCCTACTAACTCTACCTACTGTTGTTATAGTCCTACTAACTCCTACCTACTGTTGTTATAGTCCTACTAACCCTACCTACTGTTGTTATAGTCCTACTAACTCTAACCCTACCTACTGTTGTTATAGTCCTACTAACTCTAACCCTACCTACTGTTGTTATAGTCCTACTAACCTCCTACCTACTGTTGTTATAGTCCCTACCTAACTCTACCTACTGTTGTTATAGTCCTACTAACTCTACCTACCTACTGTTGTTATAGTCCTACTAACTCTAACTCCTACCTACTGTTGTTATAGTCCTACTAACTCTAACCCTACCTACTGTTGTTATAGTCCTACTAACTCTAACTCTACCTACTGTTGTTATAGTCCTACTAACTCTACCTACTGTTGTTATAGTCCTACTAACCCTACCTACTGTTGTTATAGTCCTACTAACTCTACCTACTGTTGTTATAGTCCTACTAACTCTAACCCTACCTACTGTTGTTATAGTCCTACTAACTCTAACCCTACCTACTGTTGTTATAGTCCTACTAACTCTACCTACTGTTGTTATAGTCCTACTAACTCTAACCCTACCTACTGTTGTTATAGTCCTACTAACTCTAACCCTACCTACTGTTGTTATAGTCCTACTAACTCTAACCTACCTACTGTTGTTATAGTCCTACTAACTCTAACTCTACCTACTGTTGTTATAGTCCTACTAACTCTAACCCTACCTACTGTTGTTATAGTCCTACTAACTCTACCTACTGTTGTTATAGTCCTACTAACTCTACCTACTGTTGTTATAGTCCTACTAACCTCTACCTACTGTTGTTATAGTCCTACTAACTCTAACTCTACCTACTGTTGTTATAGTCCTACTAACTCTAACCCTACCTACTGTTGTTATAGTCCTACTAACCTCTACCTACTGTTGTTATAGTCCTACTAACCCTACCTACTGTTGTTATAGTCCTACTAACCCTACCTACTGTTGTTATAGTCCTACTAACTCTAACTCTACCTACTGTTGTTATAGTCCTACTAACTCTAACCCTACCTACTGTTGTTATAGTCCTACTACCCCTACCTACTGTTGTTATAGTCCTACTAACTCTACCTACTGTTGTTATAGTCCTACTAACTCTAACCCTACCTACTGTTGTTATAGTCCTACTACCCCTACCTACTGTTGTTATAGTCCTACTAACCCTACCTACTGTTGTTATAGTCCTACTAACTCTACCTACTGTTGTTATAGTCCTACTAACCCTACCTACTGTTGTTATAGTCCTACTAACCCTACCTACTGTTGTTATAGTCCTACTAACTCTAACTCTACCTACTGTTGTTATAGTCCTACTAACTCTAACCCTACCTACTGTTGTTATAGTCCTACTAACCCTACCTACTGTTGTTATAGTCCTACTAACTCTACCTACTGTTGTTATAGTCCTACTAACTCTACCTACTGTTGTTATAGTCCTACTAACCCTACCTACTGTTGTTATAGTCCTACTAACTCTACCTACTGTTGTTATAGTCCTACTAACTCTAATTCTACCTACTGTTGTTATAGTCCTACTAACTCTAACCCTACCTACTGCCATTGTGTCTTTGAGCAAATGGAGAAATAAACATTACATTTAACATTTTTGTCATTTTAGTCATTTAGCAGACGCTCTTATCCAGAGCGACTTACAGTAGTGAATACATACATTTCATTTCATGCATTTTTTACCGTACTGTTCCCCCCGTGGGAATCAAACCCACAACCCTGGCGTTGCAAACACCGTGCTCTACCAACTGAGCCACAGGGAAGACATATATTTATTATTTTCTATTCATCTGTTGGTGGGTGTAGGCGGGCCCAGGGTTATGGTCAGTGTGTGTGTGTGTGTATTAACGCTGTCCTGTCCTCCCTCCAGGTCGTAACATGCTGTTGGTGGGTGTGGACGGGCCCAGGGTTACGGTCAGTGTGTGTGTGTGTGTGTATTAACGCTGTCCTGTCCTCCCTCCAGGTCGTAACATGCTGTTGGTGGGTGTGGACGGGCCCAGGGTTCCCTGTGAAGAGCTTCTGGTGAAGCACCTTGGGAACCGTGTCTATAACATCAGCTACCAGCTCAAGGAGAAGGGAGACTACATCCTGGTAGTGAAGTGGGGAGAACAGCACATCCCTGGGAGCCCCTACCATATCATTGTCTAGACCAATCAGATTCTACCACATCACTGTCTAGACCAATCAGATTCTACCACATCACTGTCTAGACCGATCAGATTCTACCACATCACTGTCTAGACCAATCAGATTCTACCACATCACTGTCTAGACCAATTAGATTCTTCCACATCACTGTCTAGACCAATCAGATTCTACCACATCACTGTTTAGACCAATCAGATTCTACCACATCACTGTTTAGACCAATCAGATTCTACCACATCACTGTCTAGACCAATCAGATTCTACCACATCACTGTCTAGACCGATCAGATTCTACCACATCACTGTCTAGACCGATCAGATTCTACCACATCACTGTCTAGACCAATCAGATTCTACCACATCACTGTCTAGACCGATCAGATTCTACCACATCACTGTCTAGACCAATCAGATTCTACCACATCACTGTCTAGACCGATCAGATTCTACCACATCACTGTCTAGACCAATCAGATTCTACCACATCACTGTCTAGACCGATCAGATTCTACCACATCACTGTCTAGACCGATCAGATTCTACCACATCACTGTCTAGACCGATCAGATTCTACCACATCACTGTCTAGACCGATCAGATTCTACCACATCACTGTCTAGACCGATCAGATTCTACCACATCACTGTCTAGACCAATCAGATTCTACCACATCACTGTCTAGACCGATCAGATTCTACCACATCACTGTCTAGACCAATCAGATTCTACCACATCACTGTCTAGACCGATCAGATTCTACCACATCACTGTCTAGACCGATCAGATTCTACCACATCACTGTCTAGACCGATCAGATTCTACCACATCACTGTCTAGACCAATCAGATTCTACCATATCATTGTCTAGACCAATCAGATTCTACCACATCACTGTCTAGACCGATCAGATTCTACCACATCACTGTCTAGACCGATCAGATTCTACCACATCACTGTCTAGACCGATCAGATTCTACCACATCACTGTCTAGACCAATCAGATTCTACCATATCATTGTCTAGACCAATCAGATTCTACCACATCACTGTCTAGACCAATCAGATTCTACCACATCACTGCTAGGCCAATGTGAATTCAGAACCCTCAAAACTAGCACTTTGTCTAGACCAATCAGAGTGTTCCAAATCACTGTCTAACCAATCAGCGATTACAACCTTCCAAACTCATACACCATAACCCAAACCAAACAATAATGCATAAACACTGAATATTCCTCTCTTCATCCGTCTGTCCTCCCTCCCCATCATTCCTCTCTTCATCCCTCTGTCCTCCCTCCCCATCATTCCTCTCTTCATCCCTCTGTCCTCCCTCCCCATCATTCCTCTCTTCATCCCACTGTCCTCCCTCCCCATCATTCCTCTCTTCATCCCTCTGTCCTCCCTCCCCATCATTCCTCTCTTCATCCCTCTGTCCTCCCTCCCCATCATTCCTCTCTTCATCCCTCTGTCCTCCCTCCCCATCATTCCTCTCTTCATCCCTCTGTCCTCCCTCCCCATCATTCCTCTCTTCATCCCTCTGTCCTCCCTCCCCATCATTCCTCTCTTCATCCCTCTGTCCTCCCTCCCCATCATTCCTCTCTTCATCCCTCTGTCCTCCCTCCCCATCATAATCATTAGCAGTCATAGAGGAAAAACATGCATCTTTTATTACTGTAACTAGCTTAGCGACATGTAGCTTCCTTTCCCCACACAGTGATTAGCTGTGTGCAAGTGCTAGCCTAGCATAGCATAGTGTGTTGGTATAGGGGTTTGCTTAGCGTAGCATAGTATATTGGTATAGAGATTAGCCTAATGCTAGTCCAGTGTGTTCATAATGCTAATTGTAACACGTTTTTTTTTAAATAGTGTGGCTTGGTGTTAATAACTGTTAGTATGTAATGATGTGTTAACATAGTAAAACACAGCCCCATAACGTAGAATGTCACACACACTGCTGCCACATGTTTTAAAGGTGTAACTTGCACTGCAGTGACTGACCCAGTTATAACTGCATATTGACTAGCATCAAAGTATTAAAAACTGAAGTATTAATGTCCATGTTAGTATTATTATACAGTGATGAATAACTGTAGTGTGGATGTGATGTCCTGCTGTTACTAGTACTGAATAAGAACTGACACAGTATTACCCCTCCTTTAGGTTTGTTAGTCTGTTAATAAAGGGCTTTAAAGTGTTTGTAAGACATTACAGTATTTTAATACACAATAAAGATGTGTAAGTATTTTTCTGTCAAGGTAAATGCGGATGTCTTTATTCTCTCCACACACATACACTAGAGACTAGAGGTCGACCGATTAATCGGAATGGCCGATTAATTAGGGCCGACTTCAAGTTTTCATAACAATCGGAAATCGGTATTTTTGGACACCGATTTGGCCGATTAAAAAAATAAAATAATAATGTGCACCTTTATTTAACGAGGCAAGTCAATTAAGAACACATTCTTATTTTTAATGACGTCCTAGGAACGGTGGGTTAACTGCCTTGTTCAGGGGCAGAACGACAGATTTTTACCTTGTCAGCTCGGGGATTCAATCTTGCAACCTTACGGTTAACTAGTCCAACGCTCTAACCACCTGCTTTACATTGCACTCCACGAGGAGCCTGCCTGTTACGCGAATGCAGTAAGAAGCCAAGGTAAGTTGCTAGCTAGCATTAAACTTATCTTATAAAAAACAATCAATCAATCATAATCACTAGTTAACTACACATGGTTGATGATAGTACTAGTTTAGCCTGTCCTGCGTTGCATATAATCGCTTAGGTACACGTTGCTCTAAACATCAATGCCTTTCTTAAAATCAATACACAAGTATATATTTTTAAACCTGCATATTTAGTTAATATTGCCTGCTAACATGAATTTCTTTTAACTAGGGAAAGTGTGTCACTTCTCTTGCAAACAGAGTCAGGGTATATGCAGCAGTTTGGGCCGCCTGGCTCGTTGCGAACTGTGTGAAGACTATTTCTTCCTAACAAAGACAGCCAACTTCGCCAAACGGGGGATGATTTAACAAAAGCTCATTTGTGAAAAAAGCACAATCGTTGCACGACTGTACCTAACCATAAACATCAATGCCTTTCTTAATGTTCTTAATGTTTCTCATATGTTCTCATGTTCTGAGCGAGGAACTTAAACGTTAGCTTTCTCACATGGCACATATTGCACTTTTACTTTCTTCTCCAACACTTTGTTTTTGCGTTATTTAAACCAAATTGAACATGTTTCATTATTTATTTTAGACTAAATAGATTTTATTTATGTATTATATTAAGTTAAAATAAGTGTTCATTCAGTATTGTTGTAATTGTCAGTATTACAAATAAATAAAAATTAATCGGCCGATTAATCGGCATCGGCTTTTTTGGCCCCCCAATAATCGGCATCGGCGTCGAAAAACCATAATCGGTCGACCTCTACTAGAGACATCACTCACAGGATACATGTGAACACCAGATATAAATAAGCCATCAGAAAGTAGTAGCCTGTATGCAGTTCATCTGTTGCCAAATAGAAAAATATTATATTATCACCTAAACACCACAAAAACTAATTTGATGTAACGTGTCAGTGTTGAACGCAACAATTGTTAACAGTCCAGTTCATAGTGAATGATGACAGGTCCTACTGTAAACACACAGTCCAGTTCATAGTGAATGATGACAGGTCCTACTGCCTGTAAACACACAGTCCAGTTCATAGTGAATGATGGCAGGTCCTACTGTAAACACACAGTCCAGTTCATAGTGAATGATGCCAGGTCCTACTGTAAACACAGTCCAGTTCATAGTGAATGATGGCAGGTCCTACTGCCTGTAAACACACAGTCCAGTTCATAGTGAATGATGACAGGTCCTACTGCCTGTAAACACACAGTCCAGTTCATAGTGAATGATGGCAGGTCCTACTGTAAACACACAGTCCAGTTCATAGTGAATGATGACAGGTCCTACTGCCTGTAAACACACAGTCCAGTTCATAGTGAATGATGGCAGGTCCTACTGCCTGTAAACACACAGTCCAGTTCATAGTGAATGATGGCAGGTCCTACTGCCTGTAAACACACAGTCCAGTTCATAGTGAATGATGACAGGTCCTACTGTAAACACACAGTCCAGTCCATAGTGAATGATGACAGGTCCTACTGCCTGTAAACACACAGTCCAGTTCATAGTGAATGATGACAGGCCCGTGTGGCAAATGGCTTGTTTGTATAAAGGTCTACTGTAGCTCTGATTGGTCTGTGTAGACCCTGGTCCTGGACAAGACAGATGTTTTTATTTGATAACGGGCTTTGCAGGTCCCTTGTGCTGAACACATTTAATTCAACCGCTGAAAACCCTTCCACTTCGAAGGCCAACACATTTTCTCATGGAGTTTTCATTCAATAGGGGTTTCAGTACATTTATCTAAAGCCATCTCTTTAAATTTGGTAAACCTTTAATTCAACATTTCTCAATACTCACTAGAATATGTGGAGAGAAGGGTTCAGAATATGTGGAGAGAAGGATTCAGAATATGTGGAGAGAAGGATTCAGAACAGGTGGAGAGAAGGATTCAGAATATGTGGAGAGAAGGATTCAGAATATGTGGAGAGAAGGATTCAGAATATGTGGAGAGAAGGATTCAGAATATGTGGAGAGAAGGATTCAGAATATGTGGAGAGAAGGATTCAGAATATGTGGAGAGAAGGATTCAGAATATGTGGAGAGAAGGATTCAGAATATGTGGAGAGAAGGATTCAGAATATGTGGAGAGAAGGATTCAGAATATGTGGAGAGAAGGATTCAGAATATGTGGAGAGAAGGATTCAGAACATGTGGAGAGAAGGATTCAGAATATGTGGAGAGAAGGATTCAGAATATGTGGAGAGAAGGATTCAGAATATGTGGAGAGAAGGATTCAGAACAGGTGGAGAGAAGGATTCAGAATATTATGAATCAAATCAAATAAATCAAATCAAAGTGTTTTAGTTACATGTGCTGAATACAACAGGTGTAGACCTTATAGTGAAATGCTTACTTACGAGCCCTTAACCAGCAATAAGACAGAAAGTAAGAATAAGAAATAAAAGTAACAAGTAATTAAAAAGCAGCAGTAAAATAACAATAGTGAGACTATACAAAGGGGGGTGCCGGTACAGAGTCTATGACTGGGGTGGCTGGAGTCGGTGACAATTTTTAGGGCCTTGTCTGACACCGCCTGGTGTAGAGGTCCTGGATGGCAGGCAGCTTGGCCCCAGTGATGTACTGGGCCGTACGCACTACCTTCTGTAGTGCCTTGCGGTCGGAGGCCGAGCAGGTGCCATACCAGGCAGTGATGCAACCAGTCAGGATGCTCTCGATGGTGCAGCTGTAGAACTTTTGGAGGATCTGAGGACCCATGCCAAACCTATTCAGTCTCCTGAGGGGGAATAGGTTTTGTCGTGCCCTCTTCACGACTGTCTTGGTGTGTTTGGACCATGTTAGTTTGTTGGTGATGTGGACACCAAGGAACATGAAGCTCTCAACCTGCTCCACTACAACACCGTCGATAAGAATGGGTGTGTGCTCGGTCCTCCTTTTCCTGTAGTCCACAATCATGTCCTTTGTCTTGATCACGTTGAGGGAGAGGTTGTTGTCCTGGCACCACACGACCAGTTCTCTGACCTCCTCCCTATAGGCTGTCTCGTCATGTCGGTGATCAGGCCTACCACTGTTGTGTCATCGGCAAACTTAATGATGATGTTGGAGTTGTGCCTGGCCGTGCAGTCATGAGTGAACAGGGAGTACAGGAGGGGACTGAGCACGCACCCCTGAGGGGCCCCTGTGTTGAGGATCAGCGTGGCGGATGTGTTGATACCTACCCTCACCACCTGGGGGCGGCCCGTCAGGAAGTCCAGGATCCAGTTGCAGAGGGAGGTGTTTAGTCCCAGGGTCCTTAGCTTAGTGATGAGCTTTGAGGGCACTATGGTGTTGAACGCTGAGCTGTAGTCAATGAACAGCATTCTCACATAGATGTTCATTTAGTCCAGGTGGGAAAGGGCAGTGTGGAGTGCAGTAGAGATTGCATCATCTGTGTATCTGCATGACAGAAAGCCATGCAAATAAATGCATATTCATTTCCTGTTCAGCACCAATTGGTAGATTTAAAAATACTCTGGCCTTGTATATTATTTAAGATTAGGAACGTTTTTTTGAATCCATTAAATATTGGAAGGTGAGAAAAGTGTACAATAAGGTTTGAACAGTAGTCCTGTAAACCTACCCTGGTCCTCACTAATCATGGATCTGTAATAGGGGTTAATAGGGGTAGTCCTGTAAATCTACCCTGGTTCTCACTAATCATGGATCTGTAATAGGGGTTAATAGGGGTAGTCCTGTAAATCTACCCTGGTTCTCACTAATCATGGATCTGTAATAGGGGTTTAACCAGTAGTCCTCCAACTCTACCCTGATCCTCACTAATCACGGAGCTGTAATAGGGGGTTAAACAGTAGTCCTGTAAATCTACCCTGGTTCTCACTAGTCATGGATCTGTAATAGGGGTTTAACCAGTAGTCCTCCATCTCTACCCTGATCCTCACTAATCATGGAGCTGTAATAGGGGGTTAAACAGTAGTCCTGTAAATCTACCCTGGATCTGTAATAGGGGTTAAACAGTAGTCCTGTAAATCTACCCTGGTTCTCACTAATCATGGAGCTGTAATAGGGGTTTAACCAGTAGTCCTCTAACTCTACCCTAATCCTCACTAATCATGGAGCTGTAATAGGGGGTTAACCGGTAGTCCTGTAAATCTACCCTGGTCCTCACTAATCATGGATCTGTAATAGGGGGTTAAACAGTAGTCCTGTAAATCTACCCTGGTCCTCACTAATCATGGATCTGTAATAGGGGTTGAACAGTAGTCCTGTAAATCTACCCTGGTCCTCACTAATCACGGATCTGTAATAGGGGTTAACCGGTAGTCCTGTAAATCTACCCTGGATCTGTAATAGGGGTTAAACAGTAGTCCTGTAAATCTACCCTGGTCCTCACTAGTCATGGATCTGTAATAGGGGTTAACCGGTAGTCCTGTAAATCTACCCTGGTCCTCACTAGTCATGGATCTGTAATAGGGGTTAACCGGTAGTCCTGTAAATCTACCCTGGTCCTCACTAGTCATGGATCTGTAATAGGGGTTAACCAGTAGTCCTGTAAATCTACCCTGGTCCTCACTAGTCATGGATCTGTAATAGGGGTTGAACAGTAGTCCTGTAAATCTACCCTGGTCCTCACTAGTCATGGAGCTGTAATAGGGGTTTAAACAGTAGTCCTGTAAATCTACCCTGGTCCTCACTAGTCATGGATCTGTAATAGAGGTTGAACAGTAGTCCTGTAAATCTACCCTGGTCCTCACTAGTCATGGATCTGTAATAGGGGTTGAACAGTAGTCCTGTAAATCTACCCTGGTCCTCACTAGTCATGGAGCTGTAATAGGGGTTTAAACAGTAGTCCTGTAAATCTACCCTGGTCCTCACTAGTCATGGATCTGTAATAGGGGTTGAACAGTAGTCCTGTAAATCTACCCTGGTCCTCACTAGTCATGGATCTGTAATAGGGGTTAAACAGTAGTCCTGTAAATCTACCCTGGTCCTCACTAGTCATGGATCTGTAATAGGGGTTAACCAGTAGTCCTGTAAATCTACCCTGGTCCTCACTAGTCATGGAGCTGTAATAGGGGGTTAAACAGTAGTCCTGTAAATCTACCCTGGTCCTCACTAGTCATGGAGCTGTAATAGGGGTTTAACCAGTAGTCCTGTAAATCTACCCTGGTCCTCACTAGTCATGGAGCTGTAATAGGGGTTAACCAGTAGTCCTGTAAATCTACCCTGGTCCTCACTAGTCATGGATCTGTAATAGGGGTTAACCAGTAGTCCTGTAAATCTACCCTGGTCCTCACTAGTCATGGATCTGTAATAGGGGTTGAACAGTAGTCCTGTAAATCTACCCTGGTCCTCACTAGTCATGGAGCTGTAATAGGGGTTTAAACAGTAGTCCTGTAAATCTACCCTGGTCCTCACTAGTCATGGATCTGTAATAGAGGTTGAACAGTAGTCCTGTAAATCTACCCTGGTCCTCACTAGTCATGGATCTGTAATAGGGGTTGAACAGTAGTCCTGTAAATCTACCCTGGTCCTCACTAGTCATGGAGCTGTAATAGGGGTTTAAACAGTAGTCCTGTAAATCTACCCTGGTCCTCACTAGTCATGGATCTGTAATAGGGGTTGAACAGTAGTCCTGTAAATCTACCCTGGTCCTCACTAGTCATGGATCTGTAATAGGGGTTAAACAGTAGTCCTGTAAATCTACCCTGGTCCTCACTAGTCATGGATCTGTAATAGGGGTTAACCAGTAGTCCTGTAAATCTACCCTGGTCCTCACTAGTCATGGAGCTGTAATAGGGGGTTAAACAGTAGTCCTGTAAATCTACCCTGGTCCTCACTAGTCATGGAGCTGTAATAGGGGTTTAACCAGTAGTCCTGTAAATCTACCCTGGTCCTCACTAGTCATGGAGCTGTAATAGGGGTTAACCAGTAGTCCTGTAAATCTACCCTGGTCCTCACTAGTCATGGATCTGTTTGACAACGGTCCAGTTGTCGTGCTCCAGGTGAAAATATAAACATGTTCTTAGATTTATACTTGAACTTGGTCGTAAGATCATTTCCGACAGTGTGCTTAGGGGAAAGAAATGGTCTGACCTTAAACTGCAAGGGGAAAGAATAGCCTGACATAACCAGCAGGAAAGTCCCTGACGTGAAGTCTAGACTCCTGAGTAGAGAAGATCATTTCAGCGTCAGGTTTTATAAATTACTACTTATAGGTGGTTTTCAGCGTCAGGTTTATAGGTGGTTTTCAGCGTCAGTCAGACTTCAGATCAGAATTGATCTTAAGTCCGTTTTATAAATGAGGCCCCTGGTCTAACCTGAACACATCCTGGTCCTGGTAACCAGTGGTGGAAAAAATATTCAAATGTAATACCTGAGTAAAAGTTAAGACACTGCAATTGAAAATGACTCAAGTAAAAGTGAGTCACCCAGTAAAATACTTCTTGTGTAAAAGTCTAAAAGTATTTGGTTTTAAATATACTGAAGTATCAAAAGTAAATGTGTAAAGTTTCAAATTCCTTATATTAAGGAAACCAAATGGCACAATTTTCACTTAGAAACAAAGCATTTGTGTTTAGTGAGTGGATAGCCTCCAGATCAGAGGCAGTAGGGATGACCAGGGATGTTCTCTGTTTAGTGAGTCCTCCAGATCAGAGGCAGTAGGGATGATCAGGGATGTTCTCTGTTTAGTGAGTCCTCCAGATCAGAGGCAGTAGGGATGACCAGGGATGTTCTCTGTTTAGTGAGTCCTCCAGATCAGAGGCAGTAGGGAGGACCAGGGATGTTCTCTGTTTAGTGAGTCCTCCAGATCAGAGGCAGTAGGGATGACCAGGGATGTTCTCTGTTTAGTGAGTCCTCCAGATCAGAGGCAGTAGGGATGACCAGGGATGTTCTCTTGATAAGTGCGTGAATTTGACCAGTTCTGTCCTGCTAAACATTCAAAATGTAACAAGTACTTTTGGATGTCAGGGAAAATGTATGGAGTAAAAAGTACATCATTTTCTTTAGGAATGTAGTGAGGTAAAAGTTTTCAAAAATGTAAATAGTAAAGTACAGATAAGTAAATTACTTTAAAGTTTTTTTGTGTAAATACTTTACACCACTGCTGGTAACTAGGTGTGCAGACTGAATAGAGTCCTAGGCAGCATACAGACTGGGACTCACCCTGAGCAATGTTTAGGCAGCGTCTTTATTTACAATATCCTGAAAAGTGGAAACATACCTGTGTGTATGGGGGGGTAATCACAGATTCACCACAACAACAGTAGCACAGAACATATGTTACAATACATTACCCTTCTAGGAATGATAATGGAGACATGTTATAATACATTACTCCTCTAGGAATGATAATGGAGACATGTTATAATACATTACTCCTCTAGGAATGATAATGAGATGTTATAATACATTACTCCTCTAGGAATGATATAATGAGAAATGTTATAATACATTACTCCTCTAGGAATGGTATAATGAGACATGTTATAATACATTACTCCTCTAGGAATGATAATGGAGACCTTATGTTATAATACATTACTCCTCTAGGAATGATAATGAGATGTTATAATACATTACTCCTCTAGGAATGATATTGAGATGTTATAATACATTACTCCTCTAGGAATGATAATGGAGACATGTTATAATACATTACTCCTCTAGGAATGATAATGAGATGTTATAATACATTACTCCTCTAGGAATGATAATGAGATGTTATAATACATTACTCCTCTAGGAATGATATAATGAGACATGGACCAGACAACAGCCTCATCAGTACAACAGGAAGTGAATTTAACAGAATCCTCAGTAAACACCCAACTTATATAAACCACAAAACAATCAATCACAGAAACGCCTCTCCTTGTTCACAGTAAACACAGAGGGTCATCACCCCCCCCCTAACCTCTGACCCCTAACCTCTAATACCTGACTGTCTGGTCATCACCCCGCCCCCCTAACCTCTGACCCCTAACCTCTAATACCTGACTGACTGGTCATCACCCCCCCCCCTAACCTCTAATACCTGACTGTCTGGTCATCACCCCCCCCCCTAACCTCTAACCTCTAATACCTGACTGTCTGGTCATCACCCCCCCCCCTAACCTCTAATACCTGACTGTCTGGTCATCACCCCCCCCCCTAACCTCTAACCTCTAATACCTGACTGTCTGGTCATCACCCCCCCCCCCCCTAACCTCTAATACCTGACTGTCTGGTCATCACCCCGCCCCCCTAACCTCTGACCCCTAACCTCTAATACCTGACTGTCTGGTCATCACCCCGCCCCCCTAACCTCTGACCCCTAACCTCTAATACCTGACTGTCTGGTCATCACCCCCGCCCCCCTAACCTCTGACCCCTAACCTCTAATACCTGACTGTCTGGTCATCACCCCCCCCCCTAACCTCTGACCCCTAACCTCTAATACCTGACTGTCTGGTCATCACATTGATGTAACTTTATGGTACCACTGGTGTCCCTTCAGTCCCATTGAAGCCTATAATAACTCCTTGTTACACTGCACACATCCAAAAACACACAACCAACCCTAGTGAAAACTAGTCTGCTTCTGAAATGGCCCCCTACCAGGGCCCGTAGGGCTCTGCTTAAAAGTAGTGCACTATATAGGGAATAAGCCATTTCAGAAGCAGTTCTAGTTGACCTATATACTACTACGCTAGGCAGCTAAAAGAACAATCACAAGGTCAAACACGTTTCACTAATAAATAATACACAGAGCTGCTATTCATGTAAAGTACAACATGGGCTGATAATAAATACACAGAGCTGCTATTCATGTAAAGTACAACAACATGGGCTGATAATAAATACACAGAGCTGCTATTCATGTAAAGTACAACAACATGGGCTGATAATAAATACACAGAGCTGCTATTCATGTAAAGTACAACAACATGGGCTGATAATAAATACACAGAGCTGCTATTCATGTAAAGTACAACAACATGGGCTAATAAATAACATTATATAGCTGCTATTCATGTAAAGTACAACAACATGGGCTGATAATAAATACATAGAGCTGCTATTCATGTAATAATAATAATAAATATCCCAACAACATGGGCTGTTTTGACTAAACATGAATTTAGAATCTTCACAGTAAGTTAACAAAAACTATGGACAGACACTCCTCCCTTCATTACCAGAAATATCCGGCCCGTATTCCCTCCTCCTTCCTCCGGCCCGTATTCCCCCCTCCTTCCTCTGGCCCGTATTCCCCCCTCCTTCCTCCGGCCCGTATTCCCCCCTCCGGCCCGTATTCCCCCCTCCTTCCTCTGGCCCGTATTCCCCCCTCCGGCCCGTATTCCCCCCTCCTCCCTCCGGCCCGTATTCCCCCCTCCTCCCTCCGGCCCGTATTCCCCCCTCCTCCCTCCGGCCCGTATTCCCCCCTCCTCCCTCCGGCCCGTATTCCCCCCTCCTCCCTCCGGCCCGTATTCCCCCCTCCGGCCCGTATTCCCCCCTCCGGCCCGTATTCCCCCCTCCCTCCGGCCCGTATTCCCCCCTCCCTCCGGCCCGTATTCCCCCCCCTCCATTCTTTCCCATGCGCTGAGTGGTCTGGTTGCTATGGTGACTAAAGGAATGATCTCAACAAGTAATGTAAGGTGTGTGTGTGTGAGTGTGAGTGTGTGTGTGTGTGTGTGTGTGTGTGTGTGTGCGTTAGTCAGTCTGTGGTACGGAGATAGCAGGTCCCTTGGGGTCATCAAAGCGGTCCATGGTGTGTAGCTGCATGATCATATGGAGGCCGTAGGTGAGGACCACGAGCATCAGGAGACTGGTGAGCAGTCCCATCCAGATGCCAGGACTGAAGAACCCTGCACAGTCACTGGCATAGGAGAACTCTCCCCCTGCCACGTTGAAACCCTGGATCTAGGGGGAGAGGGGGGGGAGACGGGGAGAGAGAGGGGGAGACGGGAGAGAGAGAGGGGGGGAGACGGGAGAGAGACGGGAGAGAGAGAGGGGGGAAGACGGGAGAGAGACGGGGGAGAGAGAGAGGGGGGGAGACGGGGGAGAGAGAGAGAGGGGGGGAGACGGGGGAGAGAGAGGGGAGACGGGGGAGGGGAGACGGGGGAGGGGGGGGGGGAGGGGAGACGGGGGAGAGAGACGGGAGAGAGAGAGAGGGGGAGACGGGAGAGAGAGAGAGGGGGAGACGGGAGAGAGAGAGGGGAGAGAGAGAGAGAGAGAGAGAGAGAGAGAGAGAGAGAGAGAGAGAGCAACAGTAGAAAGTGTTTCGACGGTCAGTTTGTATTGTCCCGTCTGGGTTTCAGACACACTGCATCCCCAGAAACACAGCCCCCTACCTGGAAGTCGGTGAAGGAGACCCTCCACTGGTTAGCAGGATCTTTGGAGGTCCGCGGTACCAGGACGGGGTATCTGAAGTTAGTGACCGACTGGCAGCGGTAGGAGTACTCAGCCGGCGCGTACACGCTACGACTCCCGTTAAACGTTGCTTTCTGACCGTCGTATTCGATCTCCACGGCGTCTAGAGTGAACCAGCGGCGAGCTGAGACCTTGTAGTGGCGCTGGGACATGGTGAATCTGGAGACGCACACAACATTACTTCAAATGTCTTGGAAAGAAAGAGTGTGTGTGTCTGTGTGTGTGTGTGTGTGTGTGTGTGTGTGTGTCTGTGTGTGTGTGTGTGTGTGTGTGTCTGTGTGTGTGTGTGTACTCACACTAGTTTGAAGGAGCGGTGTCCCAAGATATTCTCATAGTTTAGAACCAGACTGACAGACAAGAGATGAAAGAACAATATTTTATTAAAAGATAGAAAAATCGACAACAACGTTCAACACAGCTGCTGTTCCCATGGTTCCTGACCTGGAGTGTGATTGGTTGCAGAGGGAGCCCTGGAGCCTAGGGGTCACGCCCTCTCCAAAGGTCAGAGAGGTGAGGTCGTGTCGTTCCCAGCGACCACCACGGAGCACGCTCACGGTCAGGTTCTCCGCCCACAGCATGATGCAGCCGGCTCCGCCCTCCTGGGGAGAGAGAAGATCAGAATGAAATCCTCGTCTCCTCAAGGTAGAATAAGAATGAAGGAAACCGCTGTACCGACGGCCAAAACAACGTAGAGTACGAAATGAGGCTAAACCTCTCTGCTGCTGTTACCCCGTTACAGCAGGGCGAAGGGTACCACCTACTGCTCTGTTACCCCGTTACAGCAGGGCGAAGGGTACCACCTACTGCTCTGTTACCCCGTTACAGCAGGGCGAAGGGTACCACCTACTGCTCTGTTACCCCGTTACAGCAGGGCGAAGGGTACCACCTACTGCTCTGTTACCCCGTTACAGCAGGGCGAAGGGTACCACCTACTGCTCTGTTACCCCGTTACAGCAGGGCGAAGGGTACCACCTACTGCTCTGTTACCCCGTTACAGCAGGGCGAAGAGTACCACCTACTGCTCTGTTACCCCGTTACAGCAGGGCGAAGGGTACCACCTACTGCTCTGTTACCCCGTTACAGCAGGGCGAAGGGTACCACCTACTGCTCTGTTACCCCGTTACAGCAGGGCGAAGGGTACCACCTACTGCTCTGTTACCCCGTTACAGCAGGGCGAAGGGTACCACCTACTGCTCTGTTACCCCGTTACAGCAGGGCGAAGAGTACCACCTACTGCTCTGTTACCCCGTTACAGCAGGGCGAAGGGTACCACCTACTGCTCTGTTACCCCGTTACAGCAGGGCGAAGAGTACCACCTACTGCTCTGTTACCCCGTTACAGCAGGGCGAAGGGTACCACCTACTGCTCTGTTACCCCGTTACAGCAGGGCGAAGAGTACCACCTACTGCTCTGTTACCCCGTTACAGCAGGGCGAAGGGTACCACCTACTGCTCTGTTACCCCGTTACAGCAGGGCGAAGAGTACCACCTACTGCTCTGTTACCCCGTTACAGCAGGGCGAAGGGTACCACCTACTGCTCTGTTACCCCGTTACAGCAGGGCGAAGAGTACCACCTACTGCTCTGTTACCCCGTTACAGCAGGGCGAAGGGTACCACCTACTGCTCTGTTACCCCGTTACAGCAGGGCGAAGAGTACCACCTACTGCTCTGTTACCCCGTTACAGCAGGGCGAAGGGTACCACCTACTGCTCTGTTACCCCGTTACAGCAGGGCGAAGAGTACCACCTACTGCTCTGTTACCCCGTTACAGCAGGGCGAAGGGTACCACCTACTGCTCTGTTACCCCGTTACAGCAGGGCGAAGAGTACCATGTACTTGGGCAGATTTTTGGGGCGAGTGCAATGTCTTATAACGCTCTTGTTTACAATATCCTGGTGCTCGTGGCAACGCCAAATCACTGAGTCTCAGTTGTATTATTTCATAGTGTATTTATTTATCCATGCTACTGAAGAGGCTCTTTACCTGCAGTGTGTGGGTGAGAGAGAGTGAGTGAGTGAGTGAACCTTAAACTCCACCGGTGGGTAGACTCCTGTCCTTTCTGATGCCCTGTCGTTGGCCTTCTTCTCTGCCCTTTCCTTCTCCCTCTGTCTCTCCCTCTCCCTCTTTCTGTCTCCGTACTGCAACAGAGAGCGCCCTCCTCTTACGCCAGCCTCCATATCCATAGAAATAGAGGACACCTGCTAGAGAGAAGGAGAGAAAGATGGGTAACAGGATACGGCACCTGGTGACTATCCGGGAAAACAAAGACAATAGAAACAGGTTCATGTTTGTGCATGAATCCGGTTCACAGACAATACAAACAGGTTCATGTTTGTGCATGAATCCGGTTCACAGACAATACAAACAGGTTCATGTTTGTGCATGAATCTGGTTCACAGACAATACAAACAGGTTTATGTTTGTGCATGAATCCGGTTCACAGACAATACAAACAGGTTTATGTTTGTGCATGAATCCGGTTCACAGACAATACAAACAGGTTCATGTTTGTGCATGAATCCGGTTCACAGACAATACAAACAGGTTCATGTTTGTGCATGAATCCGGTTCACAGACAATACAAACAGGTTCATGTTTGTGCATGAATCCGGTTCACAGACAATACAAACAGGTTCATGTTTGTGCATGAATCCGGTTCACAGACAATACAAACAGGTTTATGTTTGTGCATGAATCCGGTTCACAGACAATACAAACAGGTTTATGTTTGTGCATGAATCCGGTTCACAGACAATACAAACAGGTTCATGTTTGTGCATGAATCCGGTTCACAGACAATACAAACAGGTTTATGTTTGTGCATGAATCCGGTTCACAGACAATACAAACAGGTTCATGTTTGTGCATGAATCCGGTTCACAGACAATACAAACAGGTTCATGTTTGTGCATGAATCCGGTTCACAGACAATACAAACAGGTTCATGTTTGTGCATGAATCCGGTTCACAGACAATACAAACAGGTTTATGTTTGTGCATGAATCCGGTTCACAGACAATACAAACAGGTTCATGTTTGTGCATGAATCCGGTTCACAGACAATACAAACAGGTTTATGTTTGTGCATGAATCCGGTTCACAGACAATACAAACAGGTTCATGTTTGTGCATGAATCCGGTTCACAGACAATACAAACAGGTTCATGTTTGTGCATGAATCCGGTTCACAGACAATACAAACAGGAATATGTTTGTGCATGAATCCGGTTCACAGACAATACAAACAGGTTCATGTTTGTGCATGAATCCGGTTCACAGACAATACAAACAGGTTTATGTTTGTGCATGAATCCGGTTCACAGACAATACAAACAGGTTCATGTTTGTGCATGAATCCGGTTCACAGACAATACAAACAGGTTCATGTTTGTGCATGAATCCGGTTCACAGACAATACAAACAGGTTTATGTTTGTGCATGAATCCGGTTCACAGACAATACAAACAGGTTCATGTTTGTGCATGAATCCGGTTCACAGACAATACAAACAGGAATATGTTTGTGCATGAATCCGGTTCACAGACAATACAAACAGGTTTATGTTTGTGCATGAATCCGGTTCACAGACAATACAAACAGGTTCATGTTTGTGCATGAATCCGGTTCACAGACAATACAAACAGGTTTATGTTTGTGCATGAATCCGGTTCACAGACAATACAAACAGGTTCATGTTTGTGCATGAATCCGGTTCACAGACAATACAAACAGGTTCATGTTTGTGCATGAATCCGGTTCACAGACAATACAAACAGGTTCATGTTTGTGCATGAATCCGGTTCACAGACAATACAAACAGGTTCATGTTTGTGCATGAATCCGGTTCACAGACAATACAAACAGGTTTATGTTTGTGCATGAATCCGGTTCACAGACAATACAAACAGGTTTATGTTTGTGCATGAATCCGGTTCACAGACAATACAAACAGGTTCATGTTTGTGCATGAATCCGGTTCACAGACAATACAAACAGGTTCATGTTTGTGCATGAATCCGGTTCACAGACAATACAAACAGGTTCATGTTTGTGCATGAATCCGGTTCACAGACAATACAAACAGGTTCATGTTTGTGCATGAATCCGGTTCACAGACAATACAAACAGGTTCATGTTTGTGCATGAATCCGGTTCACAGACAATACAAACAGGTTCATGTTTGTGCATGAATCCGGTTCACAGACAATACAAACAGGTTTATGTTTGTGCATGAATCCGGTTCACAGACAATACAAACAGGTTCATGTTTGTGCATGAATCCGGTTCACAGACAATACAAACAGGTTTATGTTTGTGCATGAATCCGGTTCACAGACAATACAAACAGGTTCATGTTTGTGCATGAATCCGGTTCACAGACAATACAAACAGGAATATGTTTGTGCATGAATCCGGTTCACAGACAATACAAACAGGTTTATGTTTGTGCATGAATCCGGTTCACAGACAATACAAACAGGTTCATGTTTGTGCATGAATCCGGTTCACAGACAATACAAACAGGTTTATGTTTGTGCATGAATCCGGTTCACAGACAATACAAACAGGTTCATGTTTGTGCATGAATCCGGTTCACAGACAATACAAACAGGTTCATGTTTGTGCATGAATCCGGTTCACAGACAATACAAACAGGTTCATGTTTGTGCATGAATCCGGTTCACAGACAATACAAACAGGTTCATGTTTGTGCATGAATCCGGTTCACAGACAATACAAACAGGTTTATGTTTGTGCATGAATCCGGTTCACAGACAATACAAACAGGTTTATGTTTGTGCATGAATCCGGTTCACAGACAATACAAACAGGTTTATGTTTGTGCATGAATCCGGTTCACAGACAATACAAACAGGTTCATGTTTGTGCATGAATCCGGTTCACAGACAATACAAACAGGTTTATGTTTGTGCATGAATCCGGTTCACAGACAATACAAACAGGTTCATGTTTGTGCATGAATCCGGTTCACAGACAATACAAACAGGAATATGTTTGTGCATGAATCCGGTTCACAGACAATACAAACAGGTTTATGTTTGTGCATGAATCCGGTTCACAGACAATACAAACAGGTTCATGTTTGTGCATGAATCCGGTTCACAGACAATACAAACAGGTTTATGTTTGTGCATGAATCCGGTTCACAGACAATACAAACAGGTTCATGTTTGTGCATGAATCCGGTTCACAGACAATACAAACAGGTTCATGTTTGTGCATGAATCCGGTTCACAGACAATACAAACAGGTTCATGTTTGTGCATGAATCCGGTTCACAGACAATACAAACAGGTTCATGTTTGTGCATGAATCCGGTTCACAGACAATACAAACAGGTTTATGTTTGTGCATGAATCCGGTTCACAGACAATACAAACAGGTTTATGTTTGTGCATGAATCCGGTTCACAGACAATACAAACAGGTTCATGTTTGTGCATGAATCCGGTTCACAGACAATACAAACAGGTTTATGTTTGTGCATGAATCCGGTTCACAGACAATACAAACAGGTTCATGTTTGTGCATGAATCCGGTTCACAGACAATACAAACAGGAATATGTTTGTGCATGAATCCGGTTCACAGACAATACAAACAGGTTTATGTTTGTGCATGAATCCGGTTCACAGACAATACAAACAGGTTCATGTTTGTGCATGAATCCGGTTCACAGACAATACAAACAGGTTCATGTTTGTGCATGAATCCGGTTCACAGACAATACAAACAGGTTCATGTTTGTGCATGAATCCGGTTCACAGACAATACAAACAGGTTCATGTTTGTGCATGAATCCGGTTCACAGACAATACAAACAGGTTTATGTTTGTGCATGAATCCGGTTCACAGACAATACAAACAGGTTCATGTTTGTGCATAGTCTGCCTTCATCAGAGCCTTCTGAAAAGGGTGGGAGGCACATACATAAAGTGCCAGTGGAAAGTATTCACTTTTTCCACAGGGAGGGGTCTGACAACTTACCGAATGCGCTGTACATACGTATACAAAAGTATGTGGACACCCCTTCAAATGAGTGGATTCAGCTATTTCAGCCACACCCTTTGCTGACAGGTGTATAAAATCGAGCACACAGCCATGCGATCTCCATAGACAAACATTGGCAGTAGAATGGCCTTACTGAAGAGATCAGTGACTTTCAACGTGGCACCGTCATTGGATGCCACCTTTCCAACAAGTCAGTTCATCAAATCAACTATAAGCGCTGTTATTGTAATGTTGTTCCTAAAAGTTTCCACAACAGCTCATCCACAAAGCGGTAAGGCCTCATTAGCTCACAGAACGGGACAGAACGAGACCACCGGTTTCCAAACTGCCTCTGGAAGCAACGTCAGCACAAGAACTGTTCGTCGGGAGCTTCATGAAATGGGTTTCCATGGCCGAGCAGCCGCACACAAGTCTCAGATCACCATGCGCAATACCAGGCGTCGGCTGGAGTGGTGTAAAGCTCGCTGACATTGGACTCTGGAGCAGTGGAAACACGTTCTCTGGAGTGATGAATCACGCTTCACCATCTGGCAGTCCGACGGACGAATCTGGGTTTGGCGGATGCAGGAGAACACTACCTGCCCCAATGAATAGTGCCAACTGTAAAGTTTGGTGGAGGAGGAATAATGGTCTGGGGCTGTTTTTCATGGTTCAGGCCCCTTAGTTCCAGTGAAGGGAAATCTTAACGCTACAGTATACAATGACTTTCGACGATTCTGTGCTTCCAACTTCGTGGCAACAATTGGGGAAGGCCCTTTCCTGTTTCAGCATGACAATGGCCCCCTGTGCGCAAAGCGAGGTCCATACAGAAATGGTTTGTCAAGATGGGAGTGGAAGAACTTGACTGGCCTGCACAGAGTCCTGACCTCAACCCCATCGAACACTTTGGGATGAATTGGAACGCCGACTGCGAGCCAGGACTAATCACCCAACATCAGTGCCCAACCTCTCTAATGCTCTTGTGGCTGAATGAAAGCAATGTTCCCCGCAGCAATGTTCCAACATCTAGTGGAAAGCCTTCCCAGAAGAGTGGAGGCTGTTATAGCAGCAAAGGGGGGACCAACTCCATATTAATGACTTCCCAGAAGAGTGGAGGCTGTTATAGCAGCAAAGGGGGGACCAACTCCATATTAATGACTTCGCTTGAAGAGTGGAGGCTGTTATAGCAGCAATCGGGGGACCAACTCCATATTAATGACTTCCCAGAAGAGTGGAGGCTGTTATAGCAGCAAAGGGGGGACCCACTCCATATTAATGACTTCCCAGAAGAGTGGAGGCTGTTATAACAGCAAAGGGGGGGACCAACTCCATATTAATGACTTCCCAGAAGAGTGGAGGCTGTTATAGCAGCAAAGGGGGGACCAACTCCATATTAATGACTTCCCTTGAAGAGTGGAGGCTGTTATAGCAGCAAAGGGGGGACCAACTCCATATTAATGACTTCCCTGAAGAGTGGAGGCTGTTATAGCAGCAAAGGGGGGACCAACTCCATATTAATGACTTCCCAGAAGAGTGGAGGCTGTTATAGCAGCAAAGGGGGGACCCACTCCATATTAATGACTTCCCAGAAGAGTGGAGGCTGTTATAGCAGCAAAGGGGGGGACCAACTCCATATTAATGCCTTCCCAGAAGAGTGGAGGCTGTTATAGCAGCAAAGGGGGGGGACCAACTCCATATTAATGCCCATGATTTTGGAATGAGATGAATTTTCAAATCCATCAGTGGAGCACCTGATTCCCCTTTAATGTTAAAGCCGGACAGAAGCACGTTTGGGTTTACACACACACACACACACACACACACGCACGCACGCACGCACGCACGCACACGCACACACGGGATGTCGGGTGATCGTGGAGGCCAGGTCTTCTGATGTAGCACGCCATCCCTCTCCTTCTTGGTCAATAGGCCTTACACAGCCTGGAGGTGTGTTTTGGGTCATGACAGTCCCACTAAGCCCAAACCAGATGGGATATCGGTGCAGAATGCGGTGGTAGCCATGCTGGTTAAGTGTGCCTTGAATTCTAAATACATCTCAGACAGTGTCACCAGCAAAGCATCAACATACCTCCTCCTCCATGCTTCACGGTGGGAACCACACATGAAGAGATCCGTTCACCTACTCTGCGTCTCACTAAGACATGGCGGTTGGAACCAAAAATCTAAATATTCATCAGACTCATCAGACCAAAGGACAGATTTCCACCGGTCTAATGTCCATTGCTTGTGTTTCTTGGCCCAAGCAAGTCTCTTCTTCTTATTGGTGTCCTTTAGTAGTGGTTTCTTTGCAGCAATTCGACCATGAAGGCCTGATTCACACAGTCTCCTCTGAACAGTTGATGTTGAGATGTGTCTGTTACTTGAACTCTGTGAAGCATTTATTTGGGCTGCAATTTCTGAGGCTGGTAACTCTAATGAACTTATCCTCTGCAGCAGAGGAAACTCTGGGTCTTCCTTTCCTGTGGCGGTCCTCATGAGAGCCAGTTTCATCATAGCGCTTGATGGTTTTTGCGACTGCACTTGAAGAAACTTTCCAAGTTCTTGACATTTTCCAGATTGACAGACCTTCATGTCTTAAAGTAATGATGGACTGTCGTTTCTCTTTGCTTATTTGAGCTGTTGTTGCCATAATATGGCTAGTAATGACCATCAGCAGCATCAGAGCTTGGAGAAGCCTAATTCCCGTGACTAAATGTTCACGTGAAATTTGACTGCCATCCTAACTCGTGACCGCCAGTGTGGCGATAATACGATCACCGTAACAGCCCTAGTGCCGCAGCACAAGGTGCACCTGTGTAACGATCATTCCGTTTAATCAGCTTCATGATATGCCACACGTGTCAGGTGGATGAACTCTCTTGACCAAGGAGAAATGCTCACTAACAGGGATGTAAACTAATCAACATTAGAGAGAAAAGCTGTTTGTGCATCTGGAACATGTTTAGGATCTTTAATATTTATAATATAGCCTTCCCTGTAGCTCAGTTGGTAGAGCATGGTGTTTGCAACGCCAGGGTTGTGGGGGCCAGCACAGGAAAAAAAAAAAAAAAAAAAAAAAATTGTATGAAATGTATGCATTCACTACTGTAAGTCGCTCTGGATAAGAGCGTCTGCTAAATGACTAAAATGTAAATGTAAATGTAAATATTTCAACTCATGAAACATGGAACCAACACTTCACATGTTGTGTTTATGTTGTATTTCAGTAGAAATCAAAATGTGACTTGAGGACAACAATGTTGTTTGTTTCTAAAATTAGGGCTGTTTTTATAAACAAGTTAAATCAGCTTTGTTTCCCCCCCCCCACCACGATACTAAGGAGTATGGCGATACTGGTATAGTCCCAACGCTAACACGCACGTAAACACACTTACCCTTGAGGGTCTCACTGCAGTGTAGACGGCAGTGTAGGGGACAGACTGGCTCTTCATAATGCTCATCACCTGTCCAATCACCTCATCTACACACACAAAGTTAGTATTCAGCAATCTGTATCATGCTGTTATAAGGAACACAGTGAATGCAGGTGATGTTTGTCCCAGCAGAGCCACCGTACAGTAGAACTATAGACCAATATAGAACACTCACCATTCCCGCTGAGAACCTCCTTAACGGACATCAGATCGGCCCTGTTAGAAACCACACCCACAATCAGATAGACCACACCCATGTAAAGACAAACCACCCCCACAACCAGACAGACCACACCCATGTAAAGACAAACCACACCTACAACCAGATAGACCACACCCACAACCAGACAGACCACACCGATGTAAAGACAAACCACACCCACAACCAGACAGACCACACCCATGTAAAGACAAACCACACCCACAACCAGATAGACCACACCCACAACCAGATAGACCACACCCATGTAAAGACAAACCACACCCACAACCAGACAGACCACACCCATATTAAAATAAAATAAAAAATAAAAAACATTTCCCCTTTATTCATTTATCATGGCCGCCATTCCAAACTACAACCGTCAGGGAGGATCTAAAATCCCCAAAACATCATGGCATTGGGCTCCCATTGATTTAGTTGTGTTTGAGTCACTCAGCACAAGCCATAACTAAATGGCCTTAATGTGTAGAATATTTGCTTTAACCCTTTACACTAGTGAGAATTAGCCTATATGGATAGGGCTACATTGAAATATATAAATGATATGCATAACAACGGTAGCAACAGAAAGGGAACAGTTTGGAGAAAATGGGGAAATGATTAGACTCAATTTGAGGACAACAGTTCACCTAACAAGACTGAATCCTTACACTGCTGATTTTATGTTCATTTGACATTTACTGTACTATACATTCAGTAATATGATAACATAAGAATATTCCTGGAAAATGTTGGGTAACTGCATGAAAAAAAAACAAAAAAACACAGGTTTGAGGGGCCACACCCCGTCTCCAAAGTGTGAACACATCCCAAGTCATTTCAATGCATTTTTATAACTCGAGTTCAACAATAAGGTGTTTTTAGCTGTCCTAGCTGTGCCGTTGAGGAGCTAGAGCAAAAACACACGAGCTGTTTTGAACAACTCCGCATCCCCACCATCACACAGTTACTGTTGTGGCTGACGCAATCCAAAAACAGCCCATTATAAAACCTGGGTCAGGTGATCATCAGAAAGCTGGTTCTATTGCCAATAGAAACGCTCCCCATTCAGCGAGACAAGGAGCTGAGGGTGGACTACAGGAAACGCCCCCCATTCAGCAAGACAAGGAGCTGAGGGTGGACTACAGGAAACTCCCCCCATTCAGCAAGACAAGGAGCTGAGGGTGGACTACAGGAAACGCCCCCCATTCACATCAAGAGGAGCTGTAGTGGACTGGGGTCAAGAGCATGTCCACATCACTAAGGTCCACAGACACCAACACACCTTTCTATCGTACTTTCACACTTGGACAAATGGAACACCTACATAAGAATGCTGCTCATCAAGAAGCTAAGGACCCTGGGACTGAGCACCTCCCTCTGCAACTGGATCCTGGACTTCCTGACGGGCCGCCCCCAGGTGGTAAGGGTAGGTAACAACACATCTGCCACGCTGATCATCAAGACGGGAGACCCTCAGGGGTGCGTGCTTTGTCCCCTCCTGTATTCCCTGATCACCCACGACTACATGACCGTGTACAACTATCTCCATCCTTAAGTTTGCAGACACGAAGGTGGTAGGCCTGATAAACGACAGGACAACCTACAGGGAGGTCAGGGGACTGGCTGTGTGGCGCCAGGACAACAACTTCTTCCTCAATGAATTTAATCATGGACTACAGGAAACGGAAGGCTGAGCACGCCCCCATTCACATCGACAGGGCTGAAGTGGAGCCGGTCGAGAGCTTAAAGTTTGTTGGTGTCCACATCACCAACAATCTATCGTGGTCCAAACACACCAAGACAGCAGTGAAGAGGGCATGACAATGCCAAAACCCTCAGGAGGTTGAAAATATTTGGCATGGGTCCTCAGAACCTCAAAAAGTTCTACAGCTGCACCATCGAGAGCATCCTGACTGGTTGCATCACTGCCTGGTATGGCAACTACTCGGCCTCCGACCGCAAGGCACTACAGAGGGTAGTGCGTACAGCCCAGTACATCACAGGGGCCAAGCTTCCTGCCATCCAGGACCTCTACACCAGGCGGTGTCAGAGGAAGGCCCTAAAAATTGTCCAAGACTCCAGCCACCCTAGTCATATAGTGTTCTCTCTACTACCGCATGACAAGAGGTACCGGAGCGCCAAGTCTAGGTCCAAGAGGCTTCTAAACAGCTTCTACCCCCAAACCATAAGACTCCTGAAACTCTAGTCAAATAGCTACCCAGACTATTCACATTGACTCTGTACCGGGACCCCCTTTTATATATAGATTGTTATTTTTTACTGCTCCTCTTTAATTACTTGTTACTTTTATCTCATTCGTTTTTTTTTAAACTGCAGTCGGTTAGTGGATCGTAAGTAAGCATTTCACTGTGAGGTCTACTACACCTGTTGTATTCAGCATTTCACTGTGAGGTCTACTACACCTGTTGTATTCAGCATTTCACTGTGAGGTCTACTACACCTGTTGTATTCAGCATTTCACTGTGAGGTCTACTACACCTGTTGTATTCAGCATTTCACTGTGAGGTCTACTACACCTGTTGTATTCAGCATTTCACTGTAAGGTCTACTACACCTGTTGTATTCAGCATTTCACTGTGAGGTCTACTACACCTGTTGTATTCAGCATTTCACTGTGAGGTCTACTACACCTGTTGTATTCAGCATTTCACTGTGAGGTCTACTACACCTGTTGTATTCAGCATTTCACTGTGAGGTCTACTACACCTGTTGTATTCAGCATTTCACTGTAAGGTCTACTACAACTGTTGTATTCAGCATTTCACTGTGAGGTCTACTACACCTGTTGTATTCAGCATTTCACTGTAAGGTCTACTACACCTGTTGTATTCAGCATTTCACTGTAAGGTCTACTACACCTGTTGTATTCAGCATTTCACTGTGAGGTCTACTACACCTGTTGTATTCAGCATTTCACTGTGAGGTCTACTACACCTGTTGTATTCAGCATTTCACTGTGAGGTCTACTACACCTGTTGTATTCAGCATTTCACTGTGAGGTCTACTACACCTGTTGTATTCAGCATTTCACTGTGAGGTCTACACCTGTTGTATTCAGCATTTCACTGTAAGGTCTACTACACCTGTTGTATTCAGCATTTCACTGTGAGGTCTACTACACCTGTTGTATTCAGCATTTCACTGTGAGGTCTACTACACCTGTTGTATTCAGCATTTCACTGTAAGGTCTACTACACCTGTTGTATTCAGCATTTCACTGTGAGGTCTACTACACCTGTTGTATTCAGCATTTCACTGTAAGGTCTACTACACCTGTTGTATTCAGCATTTCACTGTGAGGTCTACTACACCTGTTGTATTCAGCATTTCCCTGTGAGGTCTACTACACCTGTTGTATTCAGCATTTCACTGTAAGGTCTACTACACCTGTTGTATTCAGCATTTCACTGTAAGGTCTACTTCACTGGGATTCTCTGCCTCTACCCCTTTTACAGGGGCTGAGTCATTGGCTTACTGGTGTTCTTCCATGCCGTCCATGGGAGGGGTGCGTCACTTGAGTGGGTTGAGACACTGACGTGGTCTTCCTGTCCGGGTTGGCGCCCCCCTCGGATTCGTGCCGTGCGGGAGATCTTTGTGGGCTATACTCGGCCTTGTCTCAGGATGGTAAGTTGGTGGTTGGAGACATCCCTCTAGTGGTGTGGGGGCTGTGCTTTGGCAAAGTGGGTGGGGTTATATCCTGCCTGGTTGGCCCTGTCCGGGGGTATCATCGGATGGGGCCACAGTGTCTCCTGACCCCACCTGTCTCAGCCTCCAGTATTAATGCTGCAGTACTTTATGTGTCGGGGGGCTCGGGTCAGTCTGTTATATCTGGAGTATTTCTTCTGTCTTATCCGGTGTCCTGTGTGAATTTAAGTATGCTCTCTCAAATTCTCTCTTTCCCTCTCTCGCTCTCAGAAGACCTGAGCCCTAAGACCATGCCTCAGGACTACCTGGCATGATGACTCCTTACTGTCCCCAGTTCACCTGGTGGTGCTGCTGCTCCAGTTTCAACAGTCACCACCACCACTACTATAACCAGTCACCACCACCTACTAACTAACCAGACACCACCACCATTACTACTAACCAGTCACCACCACCACTACTATAACTAACCAGACACCACCACCACTACTATAACCAGTCACCACCACCACTACTATAACTAACCAGACACCACCACCACTACTATAACCAGTCACCACCACCACTACTATAACTAACCAGACACCACCACCACTACTATAACCAGTCACCACCACTACTACTATAACTAACCAGACACCACCATCACTACTATAACTATAACCAGTCACCACCACTACTATAACCAGTCACCACCACCACTACTATAACTAACCAGTCACCACCACCACTACTACTATAACCAGTCACCACCACCACTACTATAACTAACCAGACACCACCACCACTACTATAACCAGTCACCACCACCACTACTATAACTAACCAGACACCACCACCACTACTATAACCAGTCACCACCACCACTACCTATAACCAGTCACCACCACTACTACTATAACTAACCAGACACCACCACCACTACTATAACCAGTCACCACCACCACTACTATAACCAGTCACCACCACCACTACTATAACTAACCAGACACCACCATCACTACTATAACCAGTCACCACCACCACTACTATAACTAACCAGACACCACCACCACTACTATAACTAACCAGACACCACCACCACTACTATAACCAGTCACCACCACCACTACTACTATAACCAGTCACCACCACCACTACTATAACTAACCAGACACCACCACCACTACTATAACCAGTCACCACCACCACTACTATAACTAACCAGACACCACCACCACTACTACTAACTAACCAGTCACCACCACCACTACTATAACTAAACCAGACACCACCACCACTACTATAACCAGTCACCACCACCACTACTATAAGTAACCAGACACCACCAACACTACTACTATAACTAACCAGACACCACCACCACCACTACTATAACTAACCAGTCACCACCAACACTACTACTATAACTAACCAGACACCACCATCACTACTATAACCAGTCACCACCACCACTACTATAACTAACCAGTCACCACCAACACTACTACTATAACTAACCAGACACCACCACCACTACTATAACTATAACCAGTCACCACCACCACTACTATAACTAACCAGACACCACCAACACTACTACTATAACTAACCAGACACCACCACCACTACTATAACTATAACCAGTCACCACCCACCACTACTATAACCAGTCACCACCACCACTACTATAACTAACCAGACACCACCACCACTACTATAACTAACCAGACACCACCAACACTACTACTATAACTAACCAGACACCACCATCACTACTATAACTACAACCAGTCACCACCACCACTACTACTAACCAGCACCACCACCACACACCTCCCCCCCACTACTATAACTAACCAGACACCACCATCACTACTATAACTATAACCAGTCACCACCACCACTACTATAACTAACCAAACACCACCACCACTACTATAACTAACCAGACACCACCACACTACTACTATAACCAGTCCCACCACCACTACTACTATAACCAGTCACCACCACTACTACTATAACTAACCAGACACCACCACTCACTACTATAACTATAACCAGTCACCACCACCACTACTATAACCAGTCACCACCACCACTACTATAACTAACCAGACACCACCACTCACTACTATAACCAGTCACCACCACCACTACTATAACTAACCAGACACCACCACCACTACTACTATAACTAACCAGACACCACCACCACTACTATAACCAGTCACCACCACCACTACTATAACCAGTCACCACCACCACTACTATAACTAACCAGACACCACCACCACTACTATAACTAACCAGACACCACCAACACTACTACTATAACTAACCAGACACCACCATCACTACTATAACCAGTCACCACCACCACTACTATAACTAACCAGACACCACCAACACTACTACTATAACTAACCAGACACCACCACCACTACTATAACTATAACCAGTCACCACCACCACTACTATAACTAACCAGACACCACCATCACTACTATAACTATAACCAGTCACCACCACCACTACTATAACTAACCAGTCACCACCATCACTACTATAACTATAACCAGTCACCACCATCACCACTACTATAACTAACCAGTCACCACCATCACCACTACTATAACTAACCAGACACCACCAACACTACTACTATAACTAACCAGACACCACCACCACTACTATAACCAGTCACCACCACCACTACTATAACTAACCAGACACCACCACCACTACTATAACCAGTCACCACCACTACTACTATAACCAGTCACCACCACCACTACTATAACTAACCAGACACCACCACCACTACTATAACTAACCAGACACCACCACCACTACTATAACCAGTCACCACCACCACTACTATAACCAGTCACCACCACCACTACTATAACCAGTCACCACCACCACTACTATAACCAGTCACCACCACCACTACTATAACCAGTCACCACCACCACTACTATAACCAGTCACCACTACTATAACCAGTCACCACTACTATAACCAGTCACCACTACTATAACCAGTCACCACTACTATAACCAGTCACCACTACTACTATAACTAACCAGACACCACCACCACTACTATAACTAACCAGACACCACCACCACTACTATAACCAGTCACCACCACCACTACTATAACTAACCAGACACCACCACTACTATAACTAACCAGACACCACCACTACTATAACCAGTCACCACCACCACTACTATAACTAACCAGTCACCACCACCACTACTAACTAACCAGACACCACCACCACTACTATAACTAACCAGACACCACCACCACTACTATAACTAACCAGACACCACCACCACTACTATAACTATAACCAGTCACCACCACCACTACTATAACTAACCAGACACCACCAACACTACTACTATAACTAACCAGACACCACCACCACTACTATAACTAACCAGTCACCACCACCACTACTATAACTATAACCAGTCACCACCACTACTATAACTAACCAGACACCACCACCACTACTATAACCAGCCCCCCCTCCGTCACCACCACTACTACTATAACTAACCAGTCACCACCACTATAACTTAATTAACCATTAAAACAAGCACACCACATTTTCTTCAGGAAATGTACTTCTCTAGTTATTTGGATATTATTGATCTTTCTTCCTCTGCATTGTTGGGAAGGGACAGCTGGGGTATAGGGGGCAGTATTTTCACTTTTGGATGAAAAGCGTGCCCAGAGTAAACGGCCTAATACTCGGGCCCAGAGTCAAATATTTGCATATGTCTGTGAGTATAACAGAACTCATATGGCAGGCAAAAACCTGAGAAAATCCAACCCGGGAAATGGAAATCTGATGCCTGTAGTCTTTTCAAGTCATTGCCTTTCTAACACACAGTGACTTAGGGTTAATTTTGCACTTCCTAAGGCTTCCACTAGATGTCAACAGACTTCAGAACCTTGTTTCAGCCTTTTGCAGTGAACAGAGAGAGAACAAGAAGGCTGGGAAGTTGGTGACTCAGAAAATCACGAGTTCATTGTGCGCGTTCACGTGAGGAGGTAGCTGTGTTCCAAAACGTTTTTCAAGACAGTGCAATCGTCCGGTTGGAATATTATTGAAGTTTGAAGTTAAAAAGACCCTAAAGATTGATGCTATACAACGTTTGACATGTTTGAACGAACGTAAATATAACTTTTTTTGACTTTTCGTCGTGACATTTTCTGGGCGCTTCCTACATTTTGAGTAGCTTACTGAACACGCAAACAACATGGAGATATTTGGACATTCATTATGAACTTTATCGAACAAAACATTTATTGTGGACCTGGGATTCCTGGAAGTGCCTTCTGATGAAGATTTTTAAAAGGTAAGTGAATATTTCTAATGCTATTTATGATTTTAGATGACTCCAATGTAAAATGTTTTTTTGGGATATAAATATGAACTTGATAGAACAAAAAAATGCATGTATTGTCTAACATAATGTCCTAGGAGTGTCATCTGATGAAGATTGTCAAAGGTTAGTGCATCATTTTAGCTGCTTTTCTGCTTTTGGTGACGCCTGTCCTTGCATTGAAAATGGCTGTGTGTAATTATTTGTCTATGCACTGTCCTAACATAATCTAACTTTATGCTTTCGCCGTAAAGCCTTTTTGAAAATCGGACAATGTGGTTGGATTAAGGAGATGTTTATCTTTAAAATGGTGTAAAATAGTTCTATGTTTGAGAAATATGAATTATGACATTTTGTTGTTTTTTGAATTTGGCGCTCTGATTTTTCACTGGCTGTTGAATAGTGTGTACCGTGGGTGGGACGGTAGCGTCCCACGTAGCCCAGAGAAGTTAATCTACACCTGTTGTTTACCAAGCATTTCACTGTTAATCTACACCTGTTGTTTACCAAGCATTTACCTGTTAGTCTAGACCTGTTGTTTACCAAGCATTTCACTGTTAATCTACACCTGTTGTTTACCAAGCATTTCACCTGTTAGTCTAGACCTGTTGTTTACCAAGCACTTCACTGTTAATCTACACCTGTTGTTTACCAAGCATTTACCTGTTAGTCTAGACCTGTTGTTTACCAAGCACTTCACTGTTAATCTAGACCCGTTTTCTCTCGATACATTGTTAGTCTAGACCTGTTGCTTTCATGTTGTTTATGAAGCATGTGACAAAATGTGATTTGATTCAGGTGTGATTCAGGTGTGATTCAGGTGTGATTCAGGTGTGATTCAGGTGTGAGCTCTGCGGCAAATCCACTAAACAAAAATGTTTAAAAGGAAAACGTAGTATCTGTTGTATTTGTGGCCAAAGAATAAATTGAAGATAAGACATCAAAAACCACACCTCAGAGGATGTAATACTCCTCAGGAGGATTTAACCTGTTTCACTTTAACTTAATTGCCCACTCATATTATACATAATTACAGGTTATATTTCACTTGGCAATTACTTTAAAACATCAAAATACTGTCTTTGCCACCGCTGCTGAAAATAAATACTAGGGGAAACACTGTAAACCATGAAACAGAACCAGAGGGATAAACAGAACCAAACAGAACCAGAGAGATAAACAGAACCAGACAGAACCAGAGAGATAAACAGAACCAAACAGAACCAGAGAGATAAACAGAACCAGACAGAACCAGAGGGATAAACAGAACCAGAGAGATAAACAGAACCAGAGGGACAAACAGAACCAGAGGGACAAACAGAACCAGAGGGACAAACAGAACCAGAGGGACAAACAGAACCAGAGAGATAAACAGAACCAGAGGGACAAACAGAACCAGAGGGACAAACAGAACCAGAGGGACAAACAGAACCAGAGGGACAAACAGAACCAGAGAGAACCAGAGAGATAAACAGAACCAGAGGGACAAACAGAACCAGAGGGACAAACAGAACCAGAGGGACAAACAGAACCAGAGGGACAAACAGAACCAGAGAGAACCAGAGGGATAAACAGAACCAGAGAGATAAACAGAACCAGAGGGACAAACAGAACCAGAGGGATAAACAGAACCAGACAGAACCAGAGAGATAAACAGAACCAGAGGGATAAACAGAACCAAACAGAACCAGAGGGATAAACAGAACCAGAGGGATAAACAGAACCAAACAGAACCAGAGGGATAAACAGAACCAGACAGAACCAGAGGGATAAACAGAACCAGAGGGATAAACAGAACCAGAGGGACAAACAGAACCAGAGGGACAAACAGAACCAGACAGAACCAGAGGGATAAACAGCCACAGAACCAGAGGGATAAACAGAACCAGACAGAACCAGAGGGATAAACAGAACCAGAGGGATAAACAGAACCAGAGGGACAGAACCAGAGGGACCAGACAGAACCAGAGGGATAAACAGAACCAGACAGAACCAGAGGGATAAACAGAACCAGAGGGACAAACAGAACCAGACAGAACCAGAGGGATAAACAGAACCAGACAGAACCAGAGGGATAAACAGAACCAAACAGAACCAGAGGGATAAACAGAACCAGAGGGATAAACAGAACCAGAGAGATAAACAGAACCAGACAGAACCAGAGGGACAAACAGAACCAGAGGGACAAACAGAACCAGAGAGATAAACAGAACCAGAGGGATAAACAGAACCAGACAGAACCAGAGGGACAAACAAAACCAGACAGAACCAGAGGGACAAACAGAACCAGAGGCATAAACAGAACCAGAGGGATAAACAGAACCAGAGAGAACCAGAGGGATAAACAGAACCAAACAGAACCAGAGAGATAAACAGAACCAGACAGAACCAGAGGGATAAACAGAACCAAACAGAACCAGAGAGATAAACAGAACCAGAGAGATAAACAGAACCAGACAGAACCAGAGGGACAAACAGAACCAGAGGGATAAACAGAACCAGAGAGATAAACAGAACCAAACAGAACCAGAGGGATAAACAGAACCAAACAGAACCAGAGGGATAAACAGAACCAGAGGGATAAACAGAACCAGACAGAACCAGAGGGACAAACAGAACCAGAGGGATAAACAGAACCAGAGGGATAAACAGAACCAGAGGGATAAACAGAACCAGACAGAACCAGAGAGATAAACAGAACCAGAGAGATAAACAGAACCAGACAGAACCAGAGAGATAAACAGAACCAGACAGAACCAGAGAGATAAACAGAACCAAACAGAACCAGAGAGATAAACAGAACCAGACAGAACCAGAGAGATAAACAGAACCAGACAGAACCAGAGAGATAAACAGAACCAAACAGAACCAGAGAGATAAACAGAACCAGACAGAACCAGAGAGATAAACAGAACCAAACAGAACCAGAGAGATAAACAGAACCAGAGGGATAAACAGAACCAGAGGGATAAACAGAACCAGAGGGATAAACAGAACCAGAGAGATAAAGAACCAAACAGAACCAGAGGGACAAACAGAACCAGAGAGATAAACAGAACCAGAGGGATAAACAGAACCAGAGAGATAAACAGAACCAGAGGGATAAACAGAACCAGACAGAACCAGACAGAACCAGAGGGATAAACAGAACCAGAGGGATAAACAGAACCAGACAGAACCAGAGGGATAAACAGAACCAGAGGGACAAACAGAACCAGAGGGATAAACAGAACCAGAGGGATAAACAGAACCAGAGAGATAAACAGAACCAGAGGGATAAACAGAACCAGAGAGATAAAGAACCAAACAGAACCAGAGGGACAAACAGAACCAGAGGGATAAACAGAACCAGAGAGATAAACAGAACCAGAGAGATAAAGAACCAAACAGAACCAGAGGGATAAACAGAACCAGAGAGATAAAGAACCAAACAGAACCAGAGAGATAAACAGAACCAGAGGGACAAACAGAACCAGAGGGATAAACAGAACCAAACAGAACCAGAGGGACAAACAGAACCAGAGGGATAAACAGAACCAGACAGAACCAGAGGGATAAACAGAACCAGAGGCGCAAACAGAACCAGAGGGATAAACAGAACCAAACAGAACCAGAGGGATAAACAGAACCAGAGAGAACCAGAGGGATAAACAGAACCAGAGGGATAAACAGAACCAGAGGGATAAACAGAACCAGACAGAACCAGAGGGATAAACAGAACCAGAGGGATAAACAGAACCAAACAGAACCAGAGGGATAAACAGAACCAGAGAGATAAACAGAACCAGAGAGATAAACAGAACCAGAGGGATAAACAGAACCAGAGGGATAAACAGAACCAGAGGCGCAAACAGAACCAGAGGGATAAACAGAACCAGACAGAACCAGAGGGATAAACAGAACCAGAGGGATAAACAGAACCAAACAGAACCAGAGGGATAAACAGAACCAGAGGGATAAACAGAACCAGAGGGATAAACAGAACCAGAGGGATAAACAGAACCAGACAGAACCAGAGGGATAAACAGAACCAGAGGGATAAACAGAACCAAACAGAACCAGAGGGATAAACAGAACCAGACAGAACCAGAGGGATAAACAGAACCAGAGGCGCAAACAGAACCAGAGGGATAAACAGAACCAGAGGGATAAACAGAACCAGAGGCGCAAACAGAACCAGAGGGATAAACAGAACCAGACAGAACCAGAGGGATAAACAGAACCAGAGGGATAAACAGAACCAAACAGAACCAGAGAGATAAACAGAACCAGAGGGATAAACAGAACCAGAGGGATAAACAGAACCAGACAGAACCAGAGGGATAAACAGAACCAGAGGGATAAACAGAACCAGAGGGACAAACAGAACCAGAGGGATAAACAGAACCAGAGAGATAAACAGAACCAGAGAGAACCAGAGGGATAAACAGAACCAGAGGGATAAACAGAACCAGAGGGATAAACAGAACCAGAGGGACAAACAGAACCAGAGGGATAAACAGAACCAGAGGGATAAACAGAACCAGAGGGATAAACAGAACCAGACAGAACCAGAGGGATAAACAGAACCAGAGGGATAAACAGAACCAAACAGAACCAGAGGGATAAACAGAACCGTACCCGGTGCTGTAGGGTAGTCTGAAGACCAGCAGGGCGGGTGTAGAAGCATTGAGTCGTAGCTGGCTGAGCATCTCTGGGTCCAAGTAGAGAGGAGAGGTGTCTAATTGGTCCTGGAGTTGACCAATCACAGCATTGGATGCTGGCCAGGCCACGGTAGGCAGGACCAATGAGGAAGGGCTGGAGAGGAGCGCCCCCTCTAGGTTAGGGAAGGCACTGTCCTGCTTGTTGCCAAATGCCCCTCCGTACATGGTGAAGTCCTCAATACTCATCTAGAGGGAGGAGACAGTGAGACAACTAACATACTGGTTACTAAGGTAGGTGTGAGTGGTATACGGGTTACTAAGGTAGGTTTGAGTGGTATACGGGTTACTGAGGTAGGTTTGAGTGGTATACGGGTTACTAAGGTAGGTTTGAGTGGTATACGGGTTACTAAGGTAGGTTTGGGTGGTATACGGGTTACTAAGGTAGGTTTGGGTGGTATACGGGTTACTGAGGTAGGTTTGAGTGGTATACGGGTTACTGAGGTAGGTTTGAGTGGTATACGGGTTACTGAGGTAGGTTTGAGTGGTATACGGGTTACTGAGGTAGGTTTGAGTGGTATACGGGTTACTGAGGTAGGTTTGAGTGGTATACGGGTTACTAAGGTAGGTTTGAGTGGTATACGGGTTACTGAGGTAGGTTTGAGTGGTATACGGGTTACTGAGGTAGGTTTGAGTGGTATACGGGTTACTAAGGTAGGTTTGGGTGGTATACGGGTTACTAAGGTAGGTTTGAGTGGTGAGTGGTATACGGGTTACTAAGGTAGGTTTGGGTGGTATACGGGTTACTAAGGTAGGTTTGGGTGGTATACGGGTTACTAAGGTAGGTTTGAGTGGTATACGGGTTACTGAGGTAGGATTGAGTGGTATACGGGTTACTGAGGTAGGTTTGAGTGGTATACGGGTTACTGAGGTAGGTTTGAGTGGTATACGGGTTACTGAGGTAGGTTTGAGTGGTATACGGGTTACTAAGGTAGGTTTGAGTGGTATACGGGTTACTAAGGTAGGTTTGAGTGGTGGGTGGTATACAGGTTACTAAGGTAGGTTTGAGTGGTGAGTGGTATACGGGTTACTAAGGTAGGTTTGGGTGGTATACGGGTTACTAAGGTAGATTTGAGTGGTATACGGGTTACTGAGGTAGGTTTGAGTGGTATACGGGTTACTGAGGTAGGTTTGAGTGGTATACGGGTTACTGAGGTAGGTTTGAGTGGTATACGGGTTACTGAGGTAGGTTTGAGTGGTATACGGGTTACTGAGGTAGGTTTGAGTGGTATACGGGTTACTGAGGTAGGTTTGGGTGGTGCATGGTTTACGGGTTACTAAGGTAGGTTTGGGTGGTGCGTGGTATACGGGTTACTAAGGTAGGTTTGAGTGGTATACGGGTTACTAAGGTAGATTTGAGTGGTATACGGGTTACTAAGGTAGGTTTGAGTGGTATACGGGTTACTAAGGTAGGTTTGAGTGGTATACGGGTTACTAAGGTAGGTTTGAGTGGTATACGGGTTACTAAGGTAGGTTTGAGTGGTATACGGGTTACTAAGGTAGGTTTGAGTGGTATACGGGTTACTGAGGTAGGTGTGAGTGGTATACGGGTTACTAAGGTAGGTTTGAGTGGTATACGGGTTACTAAGGTAGGTTTGGGTGGTATACGGGTTACTAAAGGTAGGTTTGAGTGGTATACGGGTTACTGAGGTAGGTGTGTATCACCTTGTCCTGCAGGAAGAGCAGGACGTTGCGTGGGGACGACCCCAGGGCGGTCTCCAGGTATGAGTTCAGCTGAAGCATGGAGGAGGAGGTGTGATGGTGTGTGTGTGTATTACCTTGTCCTGCAGGAAGAGCAGGACGTTGCGTGGGGATGACCCCAGGGCGGTCTCCAGGTATGAGTTCAGCTGAGTGACACCCACTATGTGACCAGCAGCGGGAACAGCCTGAGACAGCAGACCAGACCTGACGTCGTTCAGGAGGGACCAAACGTTACCAAACAGAGTGCAACAGGGACTTCAACTGAAAACACTAAGAGGACATGTCTTGACCAGCAAACCAATGCTGAATTTCCAAATAGAATACAACTTTGTCAAATTGGTTAGAATGGAAACTTGGCTTCTGCCTCCAACACTCCCAGATACACAATTGGTTACAGTAAAAAGCAGCCCTATTGGTTTGGGTTACACAATCAAGGGTAGTTTGTGTCTTGGCTACTCGGCCTGTCAATGGGATGCTGGTCCAAACTCCTCTTAATCTCCCCCCAGCTGAACATGGCCAACAAGAACCTACAGTGAGGGGAAAAAAGTATTTGATCCCCTGCTGATTTTGTACGTTTGCCCACTTACAAAGAAATGATCAGTCTATAATTTTAATAGTAGGTTTATTTGAACAGTGAGAGACAGAATAACAACAAAATCCAGAAAAATGCTATTAAATGATTTGCATTTTAATGAGGGAAATAGAAATGAAGGGGTCAAATACTTATGCAAGTGGGCAAACGTACAAAATCAGCAGGCGATCAAATACTTCCCCCCCCCCCCCACTGTATGTAGAATTTCTTTAAAGAAGCGTCTCTATGTTTTAGCCTGAACCAGTATCTGGGCAGAGAGGAGACCATGAATGACCAGTCCCTTCTCTGCTCAGTTCGCTACAATTCATTATCCCATTAGACAGCGCTGCAAGCGTTGTGAAAATACTGTGCCTTCAGAAAAAATAAATACCCTCTTGACATGTTCCACATTTTGTTGTTACAGCGGGAATTCAAAATGGATTAAATAAATACAAATTCTCACCCATCTACACACACACACCATACCCCAGAATGAAAACGTGAAAACATGGTTTTAGAATCTTTAGCAAATTTATTGAAAATGAAATACAGAATGAAGTATTCACACATCTCAATACATGTTAGCATCACATTTGGCAGCTATTAGAGCAGTGTCTTTCTGGGTACGTCTAAGAGCTTTCCACACCATTTAAAAAATTCTTCAAAACGGTTGTTGATCATCGCTAGACAGCCATTTTAAAGCCATATACCTTCAAGCCGATTAAAGTCAAAATTAACTAGGCAACATTTACTGTCTTCTAGGTCAGCGCTATATGTTATAGGCTTGTAAGTAAGCATTCCACGGTAAGGTCTACTACACCTGTTGTATTCAGCGCATGTGACAAATATCATTTACATTTGTGCTTAACTCCCTAGCAACGGCAAGCTAGCTAAATAGCTAAATAGGACACATTAGCTAGCAAGTGCAAGCTAACTAGCTAAATTGCCATACATGTTTAATGCTTTTCAACCTGTGCCCAAATTAATGTCATTGGTTCAGAGTTTGTTCAGAGTTTGTTGTGATATTTTAACCTGCGTGTTGTGATCACGTTTGGTGTGGGGGGGATAAAATACATTTATGCCCGATAGCGCAGCGCAGCCGGTTTGGGTTCCGTGTTAGAGTTACCAGACTCAGAAATTGCAGCCCAAATAAATGCTTCAAAGAATTCAACTAATAGACACATCTCAACATCAACTGTCCAGAGGAGACTGTGTGAATCAGGCCTTCATGGTCGAACTGCTGCAAAGAAACCACTACTAAAGGACACCAATAAGAAGAAGAGACTTGCTTGGGCCAAGAAACACGAGCAATGGACATTAGACTGGTGGAAATCTGTCCTTTGGTCTGATGGGTCCAAATTGGAGATTCTTGGTTCCCACCGCCGTGTCTTTGTGAGACGCGGTGTGGGTGAACGGATGATCTACGCATGTGTGGTTCCCACCGTGAAGCATGGAGGAGGAGGTGTGAGGGGGTGGTGCTTTGCTAGTGACAGTCAGTGATTTATTTAGAATTCAAGGCACACTTAACCAGCATGGCTACCACAGCATTCTGCAGCAATACGCCATCCCATCTGGTTTGGGCTTAGTGGGACTATCATTTGTTTTTCAACAGGACAATGACCCAACACACCTCCAGGCTGTGTAAGGGCTATTTGACCAAGAAGGAGAGTGATGGAGTGCTGTATCAGTTAACCTGGCCTCCACAATCGCCTGAGCTCAACCCAATTGAGTTGGACCGCAGAGTGAAGGAAAAGCAGCCAACAAATGCTCAGCATATGTGGGAACTCCTTCAAGACTGTTGGAAAAGCATTCCAGGTGAAGCTGGTTGAGAGAATTCCAAGTGTGTGCAAAGCTTTCATCTAGGCAAAGGGTGGCTACTTTGAAGATTCTAAAATATTATATAGATTTGTTTAACACTTTTTTGGTTACTACATGATTTCATGTGTTATTTCATAGTTTTGATGTCTTCACTATTATTCTACAATGTAGAAGGAAAAACCCTTGAATGAGTAGGTGTCCAAACTTTTGACTGGTACTGTATGCTAACAATACCTTGAATATTACTGGTTTACTTGTCAGATACGAAGATGAGTAGAGATGAAGCAGCAACGACCAGCCCGAGGAAGATCAGCAAGGATTAACCATTACACACCGAGGGTGCAGCCTACTGTGGTCTTCAGCAGGGTTTCCCCAAACGGCAACACCCGTTCATCCAGAGCTTCCTGAAATGGGTCTCCATGGCCGAGCAGCAAATGCCCTTTGTATCGCAGACATCAACCTTGATGGATTTGCTTTCATTGTTCTGTACTGCTACCAGGGTCTCACTGTAGTCATCATCCTTGGCCAAGTAACTGAAAGCCTTTGTCTTCCACCAGGTCAGGCGAATCAGGCAGAATGTCTGTTAGATAAACACACGAAATAGATGAGGGGAACTTAAAAGATAAACACTGAGACAAACAGCATCATTCACATTTAATATTTCTTCATTATTTTGGGGATTTGCGTATAATTGTTACATATTACGGCACTGTTGGAGCTAGGAATAAGCATTTCGCTACACTCGCGATAACATCTGCTAAATGTGTACGCGGTCAATAAAATTGGATTTGAGTTCAAAATGTTGCATGCAGTCTTCCAGACAAACAATATAATTCAAATGGATTTCAGTAGAGCTGACCCCAATTAGATTATTTTTAGTTGAGCAGTAGCAAATAAATATACATTGTTGGATTCGGGCTAAACTTTGAACATTGAGATATTAAAGACTTGATAGATCAGAAGCATAGAATAGAAGGAGACTGGGGTTTATGTCAGAAGTCCAGGGTTTTCTGTGGAAAGACAGATGGCTTTGGAATGTGATGGGTGGAGATCTGGGAAACTAACATGTCTCTGAGGGAGAGAGGGTAATGTATAACGTTTACATTATCAGGACATGTTACTGAGGGAGAGGGTAATGTATAACATTTACATTATGTCAGGACATGTTACTGAGGGAGAGGGTAATGTATAACGTTTACATTATGTCAGGATATGTTACTGAGGGAGAGGGTAATGTATAACGTTTACATTATCAGGACATGTTACAGAGGGAGAGAGGGTAATGTATAACGTTTACATTATCAGGACATGTCTCTGAGGGAGAGAGGGTAATGTATAACGTTTACATTATGTCAGGACATGTCTCTGAGGGAGAGAGGGTAATGTATAACGTTTACATTATGTCAGGACATGTCTCTGAGGGAGAGAGGGTAATGTATAACGTTTACATTATGTCAGGACATGTTACTGAGGGAGAGGGTAATGTATAACGTTTACATTATGTCAGGACATGTTACTGAGGGAGAGGGTAATGTATAACATTTACATTATGTCAGGACATGTTACTGAGGGAGAGGGTAATGTATAACGTTTACATTATGTCAGGACATGTTACTGAGGGAGAGGGTAATATATAACGTTTACATTATCAGGACATGTTACTGAGGGAGAGAGGGTAATGTATAACGTTTACATTATCAGGACATGTTACTGAGGGAGAGAGGGTAATGTATAACGTTTACATTATCAGGACATGTCTCTGAGGGAGAGAGGGTAATGTATAATGTTTACATTACGTCAGGACATGTTACTGAGGGAGAGAGGGTAATGTATAACGTTTACTTTATGTCAGGACATGTTACTGAGGGAGAGAGGGTAATGTATAATGTTTACATTATCAGGACATGTTACTGAGGGAGAGAGGGTAATGTATAACGTTTACATTACGTCAGGATATGTCACTGAGGGAGAGAGGGTAATGTATAACGTTTACATTATGTCAGGACATGTCTCTGAGGGAGAGAGGGTAATGTATAACGTTTACATTATCAGGACATGTTATTGTCCTGACATCCGGGATACTCTGGGAGGAGAGGAGAGACAGTCTTGTAAAGAAATGCATTAGATGTTCAGTTGTGGAGGAGACTCAGCCTTGGAGAGAAAGGGTTAAATATCAGTGCTTGTGTGAAATGGTTTTTTTTTTGTCTGAATTACAGCTGTAATGAACCTTTGGGAAGAATTAAACTTGGTTGAGCTTCTCTAGTGTCCGTGAGTTATTTACTCTGAAATATTTGAACCTAACAATGTAAATATTATAAATATGTATGAGTATACCATGGCACACACACACACACACACACACACACACACACACACACACACACACACACACACACAACCAGTCAAAAGTTGACACACCTACTCATTCAAGGGTTTTTCTTTATTTGTACTATTTTCTACATTGTAGAATAATAGTTAAGACATCACAACTATGAAATAAACACATATGGAATCATGTAGAAACCCAAAAAGTTAAACAAATCAAAATATTTTATATTTGAGATTCTTCAAATAGCCACCCTTTGCCTTGATGACAGCGTTGCACACTCTTCGCATTCTCTCAACCAGCTTCATGAGGTAGTCACCTGGAATGCATTTCAATTAACAGGTGTGCCTTGTTCAAAATGTTGGTCTGATGAGTCCAAATGTTAGAGTTTTGGTTCCAAACACCATGTCTTTGTGAGACGCAGAGTAAGTGAACACATGGTCTCTGCATGTGTGGTTCCCACCGTGAAGCATGGAGGTGGTGTGGGGGTGTTTTGCTGGTGACACTGTCAGTGATTTATTTAGAATTCAAAGCGCACTTAACCAGCATGGCTACCACAGCATTCTGCAGCGATACGCCATCCCATCTGGTTTGGGCTTAGTGGGACTATCATTTGTTTTTCAACAGGACAATGACCCAACACACCTCCAGGCTGTGTAAGGGCTATTTGACCAAGAAGGAGAGTGATGGAGTGCTGCATCAGATGACCTGGCCTCCACAATCACCTGACCTCACCCCAATTGAGATGGTTTGGGATTGAGTTGGACCGAAGAGTAAAGGAAAAGCAGCCAACAAGTGCTCAGCATATGTGGGAAGTCCTTCACGACTGCTGGAAAAGCATTCCTCATGATGCTGGTTGAGAGAATGCCAAGTGTGCAAAGCTTTCATCAAGGCAAAGGGTTGTTACTTTGAAGAATCTCAAATATATATTTTGATTTGTTTAACACTTTTTTGGTTACTACATGATTCCATATGTGTTATTTCATCGTTTTGTCTTCACTATTATTCTACAATGTAGAAAATAGTAAAATAAAGACAAACCCTGGAATGAGTAGGTGTCCAAACTCTCGACTGGTACTGCATTCGGAAAGTATTCAGTCCCCTTCGCTTTTATAGCCTTATTCTAAAATGGATTAAATTATTTCCTTAATCTACGCACAATACCCCATAATGACAAATCGAAAACAGGTTTATAGATATGTTTGCAAATGTATAAAAAATTAAAATACCTTATTTACATAAGTATTCACACCCTTTGCTATGAGACTCGAAATTGAGCTCAGGTGCATCCTGTTTCCATTGATCATCCTCGAGATGTTTCTACAACTTGATTGGAGTCCACCCGTGGTAAATTTAATTGATTGGACATGATTTGGAAAGGCACACACCTGTCTATATAAGGTCCAACAGTTGACAGTGCATGTCAGAGCAAAAACCAAGCCATGAGGTCGAAGGAATTGTCCGTAGAGCTGAGACAGGATTGTGTCGAGGCACAGATTTTGGGAAGGGTACCAAAAAAGTGTCTGCAGCATTGAAGGTCCCCAAGAACTCAGTGGCCTCCATTCTATTGAATTTTCTATTATCCCCTTTTCTCTCCAATTTCCTGGTATCCAATTAGTAGTTACAGTCTGGTCTCATCGCTGAAACTCCCGTACGGACTCGGGAGAGGCGAAGGTCGAGAGCACTGCGTCCTCCGAAACACGACCCCAACCAAGCCGCACTGCTTCTTGACACAATGTCCTCTTAACCCGGAATCCAGCCGCACCAATGTGTCGGAGGAAACACCGTCCAGCTGGCGATCGTGTCAACCTTCCCCGGACAACGCTGGGCCAAGTGTGTGCCGCCCCATCTGTTTCCCGGTCACGGCCGGCTGCGACAGAGCCTGGATTCGAACCCAGAATCCCCAGTGGCACAGTTACCACTGCGCACCCAGGAGGCCACAGTGGCCTCCATCATTCTTAAATGGAAGAAGTTTGGAACCACCAAGACTCTTCCTAGAGCTGGCCGCCCGGCCAAACTGAGCAAATCAGGGGAGAAGGTAGTCACTCTGACAGAGCTCCTCTGTGGAGATGGGAGAACCAACCAGAAGGACAACCATCTCTGCAGCACTCCACCAATCAGGCCTTTATGGTAGAGTGGCCAGATTGAAGCCACTCCTCAGTAAAAGGCACATGACAGCCCACTTGGTGTTTGCCAAAAGGAACCTAAACAACTCTCAGACCATGAGAAATAAGATTCTCTGGTCTGATGAAACCAAGATAATACTCTTTAGGCTGAATGCCAAGTGTCATGTCTGGAGGAAACTTGGCACCATCCCTACGGTGAAGCAAGGTGGTGGCAGCATCATGCTGTGGGGATGTTTTTCAGCTGCAGGGACTGGGAGACTAGTCAGGATCGAGTTGAAGGTGAACAGAGCAAAGTACAGAGAGACGCTCCCCATCCAACCTGACAGAGCTTGAGAGGATCTGCAGAGAAGAATGGGAGAAACTCCCCGAATCCAGGTGTGCCAAGCTTGAAGCCTCATACCCAGGAAGACTTGCGGCTGTAATCGCTGTCAACGGTGCTTCAACAAAGTACTGAGTAAAGGGTCTGAATACTTACGTAAATGTGATACATTTTTTTATACATTTGCAAAAATGTCTAAAAACCTGCTTTTGCTTTGTCATTATGGGGCATTGAGTGTAGATTGATGAGGGGAAAAAAACTATTTAATCCATTTTAGAATAAAGCTATAACGTAACGTTGGAAAAGGGGTCTGAATAATTTTCACTGACTGTATGTATATCTGTTTTATGACACCGGAGATATCCGTCTTATTCGCGCCCATCTCATTGAACTAATCCATTGGAGGCCGCGGGGATGGCACCGTCCAATAAGGAGAGTGTGGTTAAGATGCACGTCTCTCTCCAGAATGTTCCCTCTCCTGACAATTTGTGCACATTCACTGTTTCATACCTCCATTGTCTGAATTGTTTGCGTTTGATTGTTAGTGTATATCAATTCTCCATTACATTTATCACCAGTACTACATCTACTTTTAATTCCTATAAATTATAAATCTACAATGTTTGTTTGGTTACGTTAATGTCTGTTACATGCATTCAATATATATTATTATTCCAGTCTTTTATCGTTCTCATTGTCAGAGTGGACACATTGTTTGCAGAGCGCAAAAAAAAAACCTAGGCTACACTTGTGAGAAAACATTTTTGGTTTATTACATTCCATTTACAAGTTGTCAATTTAGTCATTGTGTTTTGTTTGGAGCGGTCCTGCGAATGTTGAGTAAGGACGTGCACCTGATTTAAGTTTATAGGCTACCTTGATGCGCGCAAATATAGACATATAAATATGCCCGTTTGGGGATGTGATAGTATTTCTGATTGGTTTAACGCACCACCGCTAATGAATGACTTGTGGAGCTTCTCAAAGTTAGTTTTTTTTTCCTTCACCTCAAAAACATCAAGCAAACAAAGTCTGTGTTTACATCCATTGAGAATTACAATAGTTCCTCGATGTATTTGAAAAATCTTTCCAGCTCTCTCCCTTTGCGACAACCACTCAGCGTAAAAAGGGAAAAACGTCAAAGCTCTTATCCAGTGAAAACGTTATATAAAATTAGGCCCATCTGATTGCTTCTTATCCCTTTCTCAAAAAACCCTACAACTGTATCTGTCCTGAGCTCACTGGAGTGGGAGACTGAGGGCCCAGAATATTTGATACAATGAGGGCCCAGAATATTTGATACAATGTCGCATGTTTGCACAAGCTTCAGTTCAGACCCATTAGTTTATAGTTGATTCAATGTTTCCAGTTTGTTGCAGACAGGCCATGCGTAGTAAATGTGATTTACAGGATTTTTTATTTTAAAAAAAATCAGGATGTTTTCTACCTGCAGGCTGCAATGTTTTTATTCGTTGGCTTCATAGGCTATTTTTAACATAGTTCGTAATGGAGCCGTGCGTCCGCCGAAACGCGACCCCAACCAAGCCGCACTGCTTCTTGACACACTGCCCCTCTTAACCCGGAAGCCAGCCGCACCAATGTGTCGGAGGAAACACCGTACACCTGGCGACCTGGTCAGCGTGCACTGCACCCGGCCCGCCACAGGAGTCGCTAGAGAGCGATGGGACAAGGACATCCATGCTAGGCCAAACCCTCCCCCTAACCCGGACGACGCTGGGCCAATTGCGCGCCACCTCATGGGTCGCCTGGTCACGGCCGGCTGTGACACAGCCCAGGATCGAACCTGGGTCTGTAGTGACGCCTCAAGCACGGCGATGCAGTGCCTTAGACCGCTGCGACGCGGGATGCAATCGGATATCATTTTTATGAACCACATGTCAATGATTTTAAGATAAGACGTTATTATAAATTAAATGTAACTGTTCAACAAAAATGTTAATATGAAAACCATAACTGGCACACAGACGGGTAAAAATGGTGAGATAACTTCTCACTCCACACGAGAAAGGTTGCCGATTCCTCGTTTAGCCTATTATCGGCAAATTCAGTCAGGAAAGTAACGTCAATCTGCGAAAGCCACAAGGAGCGGGAGAAGGCTGGTCAGGTCAGGTTAAGTAAAAAAAAAAAAAAAATCTGGATATCTTGATCTCTGGCTCCCTCTTGAGAAATAGGCGTCTTATTTCATCAAACATATACAGGACACACTTCATCAGCGGGGAGCAGATAACCACAAGAGGTTTCTCAATCTTGGCGCAGATCTCGCCGCACTTAAGATTATACTCCTCAACCTGCCTTATAGGGTTTAGAGCATCTCAGGCCCATTCTGTTCCCCGTACTCCTGCCTCAACACTGTGGTACAATCTGTGCAAAAATAAAAAGTAGCACGACGGTGTCCACAATTTCCTACACCGGTTCACTACTAATACTGTAACACTTACCACAATACAAAAAGGAAATCATCATCACACAAGACTTTCCTGAATTTAAAAAATATCACCCAGTTTCTTAGGCACCTTCCTTAAAACAAATATGAACTTACCGGTAACAGAACAGGAGGTCTGGACAGAGGGATCTGTTTGCCGAGGTGACGATGTTGTCCTCTACATCTGCATGTCGTTCTTCAGGACCGTCGGGTTAGATGAAGAAGAGTGACACATTTCAGAAGAGCAGGGTCCATGTCTCTATGGCTTTGGCCCACACATCCCTGTGCCTGAGGGTGTCTGCCACAAACATCTTGTTGTTGTGTACATGCGCACAAAAAAACAAATATTCCCGGAAGATGAGTGCATTTGCTCCTGCGACCAATCACACACAGAATTGTGTCAAGTTGAGTCAGAGAACAAAGAGGGGATAACTGGACGTGAATCACTGACCAACCGACCTCAGCGTCAGCAGAGTACAGGTAATCGTTACCTCACGGCAGGTGTTCTTGGACAGTCTTCTATCATTGGCTGTTTGGGATCTGACAGCCACATTGTGTTGACACCTATAATGAACTTGAACAAAATAAATTGAGTTTATTCTTCTCATTTCTACAAAACAGAAAAATGATTTACTGGTATAGGGTAGAAGACCATAAATAGGAAGATACTAAACAAACGAGAAATGTGTGAGAGGGAAAGAGCGTGCGTGACACCACAGTGTAGCTTACCTTAAAGAAAAAAACCGTTGTCCTTTACTTGTGACCTCCAAGTGACTCCTGACTTGTGTCTTCTGTAGCCTCACTGAACTGGCTTACTCCTTCAATTACCATTGGAAAGGATGCCTCAAAAGCACAGTGGTCTGTTTGTGTGAGCTTCTCCTCATGGGCACAGACATGTTTCCTGAACCAACGAGGTAATCAACTCCATGTAGTTGTCAGTGACTATAGGTCACCAAATGTTTGAACATGCAACCTAAAGACTAGTTTTTCATCATGAATTCATTAAAATGATCAATCTGTCTTAATAACCTTCAGTTGTGGCTACTCAGTGCATTTTTTTTTTTCCTCTTTCACAAGCCCAGAGACCTGCAAGATGAAAAACCATGAATGAAAGTAACAATCACTAGTCAAAATACAAAATATCTAATACATAAAAGACTCATATTTAAGCTATTTTATACGAGAATGACTGGTATCTTACCTAGCTGTCGCGCTATTGCCATTCATCTTCTCATATGAGGTGAGAACTCGCGACTGGAGGAGGCTCTCTGTTTTGACTGGTGTCCCGTCTATGCTAATGACCAAAAACCTGCTAGCTAGCTAGCTAAGCTAGCTAGCTAGCTAACCAACAACTCTAAAAATGTATTTCAAAGACAAGTGATCATTGTGCAAATGTATTGTTTTAATTAAACATTGGAGACGAAGGGTGCGTTCGTAAATTCACTCTGTCTATTCCGATTTCAGAGCACCTTCCGTCTGAGTGTGCCAGAGCGCAGAATAACTGACCTATTTACTAACGCTCAAAACCGGTTGAATATGGCCGGTGTCGACAACAAAAAGAGTAATTAAATTGTTACCAGCAGCAATTAGTCACCAACGCTCTGGATAAAATACAAACAGCCTAACCAGCTCTGCTAGGGAGAGTAAAATGGTCAGAGGGAAGTGTTCTCTCATTTGTGTAGCTAGCAAGCCATCCAACGTTAGCCAATTAGCTTGGCTGCATGACTGCCGTTGTGAGGTCTAAACGCTCGGATTAATCCTCCACCAGGGCGTCCACTGTGTGCTCTGAATAACCGGATTAATCCTCCTCCTCCACCAGGGCGTCCACTGTGAATAACCGGATTAATCCTACTCCTCCACCAGGGCGTCCACTGTGAATAACCGGATTAATCCTACTCCTCCACCAGGGCCTCCACTCTGAATAACCGGATTAATCCTCCTCCACTGTGCTCTCTGAATAACTGGATTAATCCTCCTCCTCCACTGTGCGCTCTGAATAACCGGATTAATCCTCCTCCTCCACTCTGAATAACCAGATTAATCCTCCTCCTCCACTCTGAATAACCGGATTAATCCTACTCCTCCACTGTGCGCTCTGAATAACCGGATTAATCCTACTCCTCCACTCTGAATAACCAGATTAATCCTCCTCCTCCACTCTGAATAACCGGATTAATCCTACTCCTCCACTCTGAATAACCGGATTAATCCTACTCCTCCACTCTGAATAACCGGATTAATCCTACTCCTCCACTCTGAATAACCGGATTAATCCTACTCCTCCACTCTGAATAACCGGATTAATCCTACTCCTCCACTCTGAATAACCGGATTAATCCTACTCCTCCACTCTGAATAACCGGATTAATCCTCCTCCTCCACTGTGTGCTCTGAATAACCAGATTAATCCTCCTCCTCCACTGTGTGCTCTGAATAACCGGATTAATCCTCCTCCTCCACCAGGGTGTCCACTCTGAATAACCGGATTAATCCTACTCCTCCACTCTGAATAACCGGATTAATCCTCCTCCTCCACTCCGAATAACCGGATTAATCCTCCTCCTCCACTCCGAATAACCGGATTAATCCTCCTCCTCCACTCTGAATAACCGGATTAATCCTCCTCCTCCACTCTGAATAACCGGATTAATCCTACTCCTCCACTGTGCGCTCTGAATAACCGGATTAATCCTACTCCTCCACTCTGAATAACCGGATTAATCCTCCTCCTCCACTCTGAATAACCGGATTAATCCTACTCCTCCACTCTGAATAACCGGATTAATCCTACTCCTCCACTCTGAATAACCGGATTAATCCTACTCCTCCACTCTGAATAACCGGATTAATCCTACTCCTCCACTCTGAATAACCGGATTAATCCTACTCCTCCACTCTGAATAACCGGATTAATCCTACTCCTCCACTCTGAATAACCGGATTAATCCTACTCCTCCACTCTGAATAACCGGATTAATCCTACTCCTCCACTCTGAATAACCGGATTAATCCTACTCCTCCACTCTGAATAACCGGATTAATCCTCCTCCTCCACTGTGTGCTCTGAATAACCGGATTAATCCTACTCCTCCACTGTGTGCTCTGAATAACCGGATTAATCCTACTCCTCCACCAGGGTGTCCACTCTGAATAACCGGATTAATCCTACTCCTCCACTCCGAATAACCGGATTAATCCTACTCCTCCACTCCGAATAACCGGATTAATCCTACTCCTCCACTCCGAATAACCGGATTAATCCTACTCCTCCACTCCGAATAACCGGATTAATCCTACTCCTCCACTCCGAGTAACCGGATTAATCCTACTCCTCCACTCCGAATAACCGGATTAACCCTACTCCTCCACTCCGAGTAACCGGATTAACCCTACTCCTCCACTCCGAGTAACCGGATTAACCCTACTCCTCCACTCCGAGTAACCGGATTAATCCTACTCCTCCACTCCGAATAACCGGATTAATCCTACTCCTCCACTCCGAGTAACCGGATTAATCCTACTCCTCCACTCCGAGTAACCGGATTAATCCTACTCCTCCACTCCGAGTAACCGGATTAATCCTACTCCTCCACTCCGAGTAACCGGATTAATCCTACTCCTCCACTCCGAGTAACCGGATTAATCCTACTCCTCCACTCCGAGTAACCGGATTAATCCTACTCCTCCACTCCGAGTAACCGGATTAATCCTACTCCTCCACTCCGAGTAACCGGATTAATCCTACTCCTCCACTCCGAGTAACCGGATTAATCCTACTCCTCCACTCCGAGTAACCGGATTAATCCTACTCCTCCACTCCGAATAACCGGATTAATCCTACTCCTCCACTCCGAATAACCGGATTAATCCTACTCCTCCACTCCGAATAACCGGATTAATCCTACTCCTCCACTCCGAATAACCGGATTAATCCTACTCCTCCACTCCGAATAACCGGATTAATCCTACTCCTCCACTCCGAATAACCGGATTAATCCTACTCCTCCACTCCGAATAACCGGATTAATCCTACTCCTCCACTCCGAATAACCGGATTAATCCTACTCCTCCACTCCGAATAACCGGATTAATCCTACTCCTCCACTCCGAATAACCGGATTAATCCTACTCCTCCACTCCGAATAACCGGATTAATCCTACTCCTCCACTCTGAATAACCGGATTAATCCTACTCCTCCACTCTGAATAACCGGATTAATCCTACTCCTCCACTCTGAATAACCGGATTAATCCTCCTCCTCCACTCTGAATAACCGGATTAATCCTCCTCCTCCACCAGGGCGTCCACTCTGAATAACCGGATTAATCCTACTCCTCCACTCTGAATAACCGGATTAATCCTACTCCTCCACTCTGAATAACCGGATTAATCCTACTCCTCCACTCCGAATAACCGGATTAATCCTACTCCTCCACTCCGAGTAACCGGATTAATCCTACTCCTCCACTCCGAATAACCGGATTAATCCTACTCCTCCACTCCGAATAACCGGATTAATCCTACTCCTCCACTCCGAATAACCGGATTAATCCTCCTCCTCCACTGTGCTCTCTGAATAACCAGATTAATCCTACTCCTCCACTGTGCTCTCTGAATAACCCGAGAGCGAAACTCTGCCGCTCCAGATTGGATTGATGAACACACTCTAAATATTATTTCCAGTTCGCCCATGTAAACAGATCAGGTTCTATTTTCTACAGGAAGTCTATTCCCTCTGCGATATTTTGTTGGGCTTCATCATTTGATGTAAACTGACGCCGTGCTTGGTTCACTCCACACAGATTTATGGTGACCAATAAAGTAAAGGAGATCTCCTTTAAGATAATCCATAGATGCTATCCGTGTAATAGCTTGATTTCTAAATACATACTTGATGTTACCAGTGAATGCAGTTTTTGTGAACTAGAAACTGAATCTATTGAACACTTATTCTGTAATTGTTTATATAGTGAAGTGTTCTGGATTGATGTAAAACTATATCTTGGCCTCTAATTGCATACAACCATTGAAATGTCTAAGTTTGACATATTATTTTACTACGCTGATTCCACAATTGAACGTGAGTATGTCATAAATCTCTTTATTTTATTAGGAAAATGTTTAATCCACAAATCAACATTTATGAAGAAAAAGCCCCTTTTCTTAATTTTTTTATCTGATGTGGAAAACTAATTAGAGTCTTTAAAACGTATACAAAACAAAATGTCAAAAAAATGTATTCGCTATATGTCTGTATTTGATTTGATATAATGTGGAATAGTTTTATTTATTTCTCATTTCTTTGGAATCCCTCTGGCTGTTATGTTTATGTTTTGCATGTTACTGTTAAAATAAAATACATTAAAAATAAAATAAAAATCAGCTCAATCAGAAAGATGTCAATTCTGCCAATGACAGGATTGCATGAAATATTCTGCTTGTATGTTTCTGATTGTAAAAAAAAAAAAATGGATGAAGAGATGCTTCATGTCAAATTAAAATGTCCATTATTCTCTTGTGGAAAAAAGGTGGCTAACGAGGTTAACGTCTTGCTAGCTCGATGAGGACATGACCTAAACTAACTACATCTCATATGGCCAACATCAGAGTACATTTCTTACTGGCTAGTGGATTCACATATGAAATTGTCACGATATTATATATTTTTTTTTTTTTAATTGTCACGATATTACGTAGCTAGCCAGGTATCGAGCAAGCAAATACATTAGAACGATATGAACATCCCCCTTATGAGTATGAATGACAAGAGGTCAACCACCTTGCACGGCTAGAAACGCAACCCCATATCAGAGACCAAAACCAACCACACACGACCCTTACCCTTCACTCGTCCACAGCATCAGCGGCACCTGTTCGTCACATTTCCCGGAGGAGAAGGTGCACAACATGGCTAGAAATGCCGCCATACAGCCCCGACCAGACATCATCCTGTGTTCAGCCGCCATCTTTCCTCAGGAGCCTTACTGGGAATGACGACGTGCCCGTCCACCACGTGACCCCAACCATGCGTCTCAATTGGACGCGGTTGATTGACAGCCGAGTGTAGACGGAAATTATCGAGTCAAGTCGGGGAGGTAAATATGCACCGATACCAATTAAATTGGACAATTTATGCTATTTGTAGGAAACGTGACAGTAGCTAGGTTTCCATTCCAATTGGCGACAGTTTTTATTTGAATATTCTAGAAACGATGCGCAGTGGTATGTTTTATCTAAATGGACTTGTTGCAGGTACATATCAGTGCGTGAAGACAGTTTGTTTGGCTACAGATGAAATAAATTATGATGAACTTCACAGGGTGGTGAAAGTGCACGGTGATGAGCTTGATGCTGGTTTCCAATAAATATCGAGGGACTTATTCTGGTGACATGATGATCGATGTTTGACAAATAAAAATATTCTCGCTCTTATCCATAATAATGTCATCATGTAGACTAGACAACCTGCAGTTTACCTGCAGATAGACTAGATAACCCGCACAGCCTAGATTCACTGTATCTGCAAGCTGTTAGAGCGCAGGTTGCCAAAACCAGAGTAGACACATTATTATAATTTTTTTGCATCTGAGCTCTTAGCGTGCGTCTTTCCCTTATTTTCTAGTTTTCTACCCCGCTAGCCAGCACCTCGCCTTTATAGGTGTGCGTTTCTTTTTTCTAGATAGACACATTATTTAACACAGCAATTTTTGTGACAAAACTATCGGTAGATTTGAAAATGCAAAGTAAACGTAGTGAAGTGAAGAAGTACATTGTGTGCACTATGCATGGCTTCCGGAGTCGTAGTGGGATGACCGCACAACATAACATCACGTGACTCCAAATGTTCTTCTAGATGATCGTTACTATTCAATATTTGCGCATAAAGACGTTTCCACCGCAATTTTCCGCATAATTAATTTTACCGACAAAAAAATAAATAAATCCCAACATCCACAGTTTTTATGAGAATAAAGTCACACTGTCAAAGAAATCATAATCAGGACAGCTGTATGAAGCCAGATAGCTGCCAAAAGGTTGAACATAGGTTTCTTTGGGATAGTATGAAAAGCCATACATAAATTGTTAAGAGGATCGTAAGAAAAGCCATGCGTTAAAAATTAAATGTAATAGTTAAATTACATCTGTAAACTTACAAATCCTATGTTACGACTATGAATGAACGTTGAATTACATTTAGTCATTTAGCAGACACTCTTATCCATACATTTTTTTATGTTTTTTTTTTGAACTGGCCCCCCATGGGAATCGAACCCACAACCCTGGCATTGCACACACCATGCTGGCGTTGCAAACACCATGCTCTACCAACTGAGCCACAGGGAAGACCACCAATTCTTACTTTACCTCTCTCCCTTCAGTCTGTTACAGATCTTTTTTAGTACGTACAAGCTGTCAGGAACGTGGCATCTGCAAAGGACATGAACCCGAACGTAGCTGTTCGAAGTTAGCTGGTCAATCAAACAACTCTAGGCCAGACTTTAGTTGCTTCGCAGCTTCCGGGTTTAATTTCTAAAACAGTTTAGAATTTGTTTTAGACCTGCATTCAATAACGACGTTATACCAGTAGATGGCGTAGTATAGGCTCACACCTTCAGCTAATGACTTGTGTGAGAATGATACTATAAAGACACAGAAGAGTCTTGTCTAGAATAACCGTCTGAAGGTAAATCTGATTTAGTCTCGGCCTATTCCGCTATCTAAATATGCCATGCTGCTGTGTGTTATTTAATGGACATTTAATTGCATAAATTGTATAGCCGCGTAATGTGGTGATCACGTAACCTAACGAATCCCGCTTGTCCCAGTATTTGTGAGCACGGACTGTAGGGCCTTATGTTAGGAATTATGACTGTTGTGTTTGTGAATTCCACTCTGTATGTCGGCTTGTTATAGCCATTTGCATGGCTCAACCCCATCACACAGAGGATATATCCATATCAATAAATGAGACAAAACTAAATATTGATTAAGTCTTGGCTATGACCTGTCCTGAGCCAAATGGTCTAGACTACCTACAGCCCAGATCTGTTTTCCCTATCAGTCACTGTGCGGCTTTTTGTTTCGCATGTATTTAGAGGCCTGTGAACTAGGGTCTCTTTCTAAGGGGAGGTCTATAATAAAAACAAAATATAATTCAAAAATTATTCCGCAAGACACCAGTACGCGAAATGAAAGAACTGTGGAAATTGTAGATGAGTTTGAATTCACACATGGATTTCAATAAACAAATGGATGAGTGTTCTATTCTCTTTGATTTAGTTCCTATGGCAACTCAGACGGATGACTGAATGGATGACTGAACTGAATGAAGGATGACTGAATGGATGAGTGTTCTATTCTCTCTGATTTAGTTCCTATGGCAACTCAGACGGATGACTGAATGGATGACTGAACTGAATGAAGGATGACTGAATGGATGACTGAACTGAATGAAGGATGAATTAAATGATCTGTTGGAGTGATGAGTTGAAAGCATTATGCATGTTCTGCACTCCATTTGGCTAGAAGGCATATAGTCCTACATTAGGGTATAACAACTGTATGGCTGCATGCATCCAGAAGGGCATCTTCTGAGGCTGAGGGGGGCTTTTCTGAAGGAACATGGTGTTGTGGTGCTGCATGGAGATCACAAGCTCTTCAACTGGGCAGCAGTGGAGAGACGGAGGGAAGAGCCTATACGGAAAATACCTAAGACCACTGCAATACCTATGACCACTGCAACAGAGTTACTGTAATGTGTGGGAAGACTTAGCCTACGTTTAACCTCTCCCTTATTCATTTTAATGTCCATATGTTCATCACCTGATTCATATAAATCACGTCAAATTACTTTACATTCATATTAACCCCTTTTACAGAATATGCTTTGGCAAGATTGTGAGTGATGAAATACAGTACCAGTTAACAGTTTGGGCACACCTACTCATTCAAGGGGTTTTCTTAATTTTTTTACTATTTTCTACATTGTATCATTATAGTGAAGACATCAAAACTATGAAATAGCACATATGGAATCATGTAGTTTATCAAAAAAGGTGTTAAACAAATCAAAATATATTTAAAATATATTTTATTTGAGATTCTTCAAAGTAGCCACCCTTTGCCTTGATGACAGCTTTGCACACGCTTGGCATTCTCTCAACCAGCTTCACCTGGAATGCTTTTCTAACAGTCTTGAAGGAGTTCCCACATATGCTGAGCACTTGTTGGCTGCTTTTCCTTCACTCTGCGGTCCAACTCATCCCAAACTATCTCAATTGGGTTGAGGTCGGGTGATTGTGGAGGCCAGGTCATCTAGGAGACACTCAAGTTTGTTAATACAATATCTCTTGACACAATAATGAAAATAATCATGCCTCTAAACCTTCAAGCTGCATACTGGACCCTATTCCAACTAAACTACTGAAAGAGCTGCTTCCTGTGCTTGGCCCTCCTATGTTGAACATAATAAATGGCTCTCTATCCACCGGATGTGTACCAAGCTCACTAAAAGTGGCAGTAATAAAGCCTCTCTTGAAAAAGCCGAACCTTGACCCAGAAATTATAAAAAACTATCGGCCTATATCGAATCTTCCATTCCTCTCAAAAATGTTAGAAAAAGCTGTTGCACAGCAACTCACTGCCTTCCTGAAGACAAACAATGTATACGAAACGCTTCAGTCTGGTTTTAGACCCCATCATAGCACTGAGACTGCACTTGTGAAGGTGGTAAATTACCTTCTAATGGTGTCAGACCGAGGCTCTGCATCTGTCCTCGTGCTCCTAGATCTTAGTGCTGCTTTTGATACCATCGATCACCACATTCTTTTGGAGAGATTGGAAACCCAAATTGGTCTACACGGACAAGTTCTGGCCTGGTTTAGATCTTATTTGTCGGAAAGATATCAGTTTGTCTCTGTAGATGGTTTGTCCTGCAAATCAACTGTACATTTCGGTGTTCCTCAAGGCTCCATTTTAGGACCACTATTGTTTTCACTATATATTTTACCTCTTGGTGATGTCATTCAGAAACATAATGTTAACTTTCACTGCTATGCGGACGACACACAGCTGTACATTTCGATGAAACATGGTGAAGCCCCAAAATTGCCCTCGCTGGAAGCCTGTGTTTCAGACATAAGGAAGTGGATGGCGGCAAATGTTCTACTTTTAAACTCAGACAAAACAGAGATGCTTGTTCTAGGTCCCAAGAAACAAAGAGATCTGCTGTTGAATCTGACAATTAATCTTGATGGCTGTACAGTCGTCTCAAATAAAACTAAAGGACTGGTCTGCCTATCCATGTGAGAGACGCAGACTCGGTCTCGACCTTTAAGTCTTTATTGAAGACTCATCTCTTCAGTAGGTCCCAGTTAACCCACTGGTCCTAGGCCGTCATTGAAAATAAGAATTTGTTCTTTACTGACTTGCCTAGTTAAATAAAGGTAAAATAAAATAAAAAATAAATAAATAAAAAATCATTGAGTGTAGTCTGGCCCAGGAGTGTGAAGGTGAACGGAAAGGCACTGGAGCAACGAACCGCCCTTGCTGTCTCTGCCTGGCCGGTTCCCCTCTCTCCACTGGGATTCTCTGCCTCTAACCCTATTACAGGGGCTGAGTCACTGACTTACTGGTGTTCTTCCATGCCGTCCCTATGAGGGGTGCGTCACTTGAGTGGGTTGAGTCACTGACGTGATCTTCCTGTCCGGGTTGGCGTCCCCCTTGGATTTGTGCTATGGGGGAGATCTTTGTGGGCTATACTCGGCCTTGTCTCAGGATGGTAAGTTGGTGGTTGAATATATCCCTCTAGTGGTGTGGGGGCTGTGCTTTGGCAAAGTGTATGGGGTTATATCCTGCTTGTTTGGCCCTGTCCGGGGGTATCGTCGGACGGGGCCACAGTGTCTCCTGACCCCTCCTGTCTCAGCCTCCAGTATTTATGCTGCAATAGTTTGTGTCGGGGGGCTTATCCGGTGTCCTGTTTGAATTAAGTATGCTCTCTCTAATTCACTCTGTTTTTTTTCTCTCTCTCTCTCGGAGGACCTGAGCCATGGGACCATGCCTCAGGACTACCTGGCCTGATGACTCCTTGCTGTCCCCAGTCCACCTGGTCGTGCTGCTGCTCCAGTTTCAACTGTTCTGTCTGCAGGTATGGAACCCTGACCTGTTCACCTGATGTGTTACCTGTCCACTGCGTTCCCGTCGATGTGGACGGGGGGACGGGGGTGCTCCCTCTGCTGTTTCCTGAAGTCCACGATCAGCTCCTTTGTTTTGTTGACATTGAGGGAGAGGTTGTTTTCCCGGCACCACACTCCCAGAGCCCTCACCTTTTCCCTGTAGGCTGTCTCGTCGTTGTTGGTAATCAGGCCTCCTACTGTTGTGTCGTCTGCAAACTTGATGATTGAGTTGGAGGAGTGCATGGCCACGCAGTCATGCGTGAACAGGGAGTACAGGAGAGGGCTGAGAACGCACCCTTGTGGGGCCCCAGTGTTGAGGATCAGCGAAGTGGTGTGGTTTCCTACCTTCATCACCCGTCAGAAAGTCCAGGACCCAGTTCCACAGGGCGGGGTTCAGACCCAGGGCCCCCAGCTTAATGATGAGCTTGGAGGTGATGACTATGGTGATGAACGCTGAGATGAGACGTTGTTTGTTTGTTTGTTTGTGTCTGTAAGTTGTTGTTCATGTGTATAAGTTTGTATGTAGAGTAATATATATATATATATATATATATATATATACACACTGCTCAAAAAAATAAAGGGAACACTTAAACAACACATCCTAGATCTGAATGAAAGAAATAATCTTATTAAATACTTTTTTCTTTACATAGTTGAATGTGCTGACAACAAAATCACACAAAAATAATCAATGGAAATCCAATTTATCAACCCATGGAGGTCTGGATTTGGAATTACACTCAAAATTAAAGTGGAGAACCACACTACAGGCTGATCCAACTTTGATGTAATGTCCTTAAAACAAGTCAAAATGAGGCTCAGTAGTGTGTGTGGCCTCCACGTGCCTGTATGACCTCCCTACAACACCTGGGCATGCTCCTGATGAGGTGGCGGATGGTCTCCTGAGGGATCTCCTCCTAGACCTGGACTAAAGCATCTGCCAACTCCTGGACAGTCTGTGGTGCAACGTGGCGTTGGTGGATGGAGCGAGACATGATGTCCCAGATGTGCTCAATTGGATTCAGGTCTGGGGAACGGGCGGGCAGTCCATAGCATCAATGCCTTCCTCTTGCAGGAACTGCTGACACACTCCAGCCACATGAGGTCTAGCATTGTCTTGCATTAGGAGGAACCCAGGGCCAACCGCACCAGTATATGGTCTCACAAGGGGTCTGAGGATCTCATCTCGGTACCTAATGGCAGTCAGGCTACCTCTGGCGAGCACATGGAGGGCTGTGCGGCCCCCCAAAGAAATGCCACCCCACACCATGACTGACCCACCGCCAAACCGGTCATGCTGGAGGATGTTGCAGGCAGCAGAACGTTCTCCACGGCGTCTCCAGACTCTGTCACGTCTGTCACGTGCTCAGTGTGAACCTGCTTTCATCTGTGAAGAGCACAGGGCGCCAGTGGCGAATTTGCCAATCTTGGTGTTCTCTGGCAAATGCCAAACGTCCTGCACGGTGTTGGGCTGTAAGCACAACCCCCACCTGTGGACGTCGGGCCCTCATACCACCCTCATGGAGTCTGTTTCTGACCGTTTGAGCAGACACATGCACATTTGTGGCCTGCTGGAGGTCATTTTGCAGGGCTCTGGCAGTGCTCCTCCTGCTCCTCCTTGCACAAAGACAGAGGTAGCAGAACTCTGATTATAAACACTGATTATAAACACTGATTATAAACACTACACACTGATTATAAACACTGATTATAAACACTACACACTGATTATAAACACTACACACACTGATTATAAACATTACACACTGATTATAAACACTGATTATAAACACTGATTATAAACACTACACACTGATTATAAACACTACACACTGATTATAAACACTACACACTGATTATAAACACTACACACACTGATTATAAACATTACACACTGATTATAAACACTACACACTGATTAAACATTAGGAACAGTATGTAGACTAAGTGAACAACACACTAAGGACACCTTCCTAATATGAAGTTTTGAACAGCTTCAACTATTCATGGCCAATGGTCTGCTTCTAAATCTGCTGTCAGCGTGTTAAGAACTAACATTTTCTCCCAAAGACTGAAATAAGGTAAATACACTTCATAGCCAAAAGTATGTGGCTATTGTGGCTATTTCACCATTGCTGACAGGTGTATAAAATCGAGCACACCGCCATGCAATCTCCATAGACAAACATTGGCAGTGGAATGGCCTTACTGAAGAGATCAGTGACTTTCAACGTGGCACCGTCATAGGATGCCACCTTTCCAACAAGTCAGTTTGGCAAATTTCTGCCCTGCTAGAGCTGCTCCCCGGGTCAACTGTTGTTATTGTGAAGTGGAAATGTCTAGGAGCAACAACGCCTCAGCCGTGAAGTGGTAGGCCACACAAGCTCACAGAACGGGACCACTGAGTGCTGAAGCGCGTAGCAACGTCAATACAAGAACTGTTCATCGGGAGTTTCATGAAATGGGTTTCCATGGCCAAGCAGCCGATCACAAGTCTCAGATCACCATGCGCAACGCCAAGCGTCGGCTGGAGTGGTGTAAAGCTCGCCGCCATTGGACTCTGGAGCAGTGGAAATGCGTTCTCTGGAGTGATGAATCACGCTTCACCATCTGGCAATCCGACGGACGAATCTGGGTTTGGCGGATGCAGGAGAACGCTACCTACCCAAATGCATAGTGCCAACTGTAAAGTTTGGTGGAGGAGGAATAATGGTCTGGGGCTGTTTTTCATGGTTCAGGCCCCTTAGTTCCAGTGAAGGGAAATCTTAAAGCTACAGCATACAATGACATTCTAGACGATTCTGTGCTTCCAACTTTGTGGCAACAGTTTGGGGAAGGCCCTTTCCTGTTTCAGCATGACAATGCCCCCGTGCACAAATCGAGGTCCATACAGAAATGGTTTGTCTAGATCGGTGTGAAAGAACTTGACTGGCCTGCACAGAGTTCTGACCTCAACCCCATCGAACACCTTTGGGATGAATTGGAACGCCGACTGCGAGCCAGGACTAATCACCCAACATCAGTGCCCAACCTCACTAATGCTCTTGTGGCTGAATGGAAGCAATGTTCCCCGCAGCAATGTTCCAACATCTAGTGGAAAGCCTTCCCAGCAGAGTGGAGGCTGTTATAGCAGCAAAGGGGGGACCAACTCCATATTAATGACTTCCCAGAAGAGTGGAGGCTGTAATAGCAGCAAAGGGGGGGACCAACTCCATATTAATGACTTCCCAGAAGAGTGGAGGCTGTTATAGCAGCAAAGGGGGGGACCAACTCCATATTAATGACTTCCCAGAAGAGTGGAGGCTGTTATAGCAGCAAAGGGGGACCAACTCCATATTAATGACTTCCCAGAAGAGTGGAGGCTGTAATAGCAGCAAAGGGGGGGACCCACTCCATATTAATGACTTCCCAGAAGAGTGGAGGCTGTAATAGCAGCAAAGGGAGGACCAACTCTATATTAATGCCCATGATTTTGGAATGAGATTTTGTTAGGAAAATTATGTTCTCAATGTTCTTAAACTGAACTTCAATTAAAATACTCAGTCTGCAATCCGGAATTTGTAAGATCCTGGTTGAATGACAGAGTCAAATCAAATCAAATGTATTTATATAGCCCTTCTTACATCAGCTGATATCTCAAAGTGCTGTACAGAAACCCAGCCTAAAACCCCAAACAGCAAGTAATGCAGGTGTAGAAGCACTGTGGCTAGGAAAAACTCCCTAGAAAGGCCAGAACCTAGGAAGAAACCTAGAGAGGAACCAGGCTATGAGGGGTGGCCAGTCCTCTTCTGGCTGTGTCGGGTGGAGATTATAACAGAACATGGCCAAGATGTTCAAATGTTCATAGATGACCAGCATGGTCAAATAATAATAATCACAGTAGTTGTCGAGGGTGCAACAAGTCAGCACCTCAGGAGTAAATGTCAGTTGGCTTTTCATAGCTGATCATTCAGAGTATCTCTACCGCTCCTGCTGTCTCTAGAGAGTTGAAAACAGCAGGTCTGGGACAGGTAGCACGTCCGGTGAATAGGTCAGGGTTCCATAGCCGCAGGCAGAACAGTCCCAGTTTACAATAGTCAAAAATGTTTATTCACGAGAATGCGCTCTGAAGTCCATTGTACAAAGACATCTATTATATACCAGGCTCCTTATTTACGCACACACATTTACACGCGAACATTAAGGAGAGTTAGTTATCTTCTTCCCCAGAACTCTCAACACTGTAGATCATTACCCAGCCGATAGTTTCATTCCTCTGAGATTAGGGAAACCTTGAGGGGAACTCCCTCTCATATCTTAACCCCTCAGAGTTCAAGCTAGGTCAGGTGAACCAGTTTAACAGTTTATTGATGTTTACTTAAACAGACACACACATTCCTCTCTTATCCTAGTCCCAACCTCGTTAGACATTTGTTTAACACTTTAATTATTCATTATACATACTACATAGACTATATCACTAATAGTTAGGTTTCAGGGTAGAATTATTTAATCATTATCTTTAAACATGTAAATTCTTTTATCAGATGTACGAGCAGGTGTCCACATACTTTTGATGACGTGGTGTACCGCTCCCCATCTTCACAATAACTTTTGTCAATACATCTTGACCATGTTACTCCTAGGAGTTCAGCTTCTTCAACTTGGCCAATGGTCACACCATTTATACACCACTGATACGTCACATGACATCCCGGCAACAACAAAAACACTTTATATCGGACTTGTGCCAGTTATCACATTCGTATCTGCCTTCTCATTGGCTAGAATGATCCCACCTGATCTTGCCCTCTCCCGACTTGAATGAGTTATAAAACTTTTGCCCGGTAGTTTTTATGTACTAATAGCGCATCAACGCCACCAAATCAAATCAAATGTTATTGGTCACATGGTTAGCAGATGTTATTGTGAGTGTAGCGAAATGCTTGTGCTTCTAGATCCGACAGTGCAGTAATATTTAACAGGTAATATCTAACACATTCCACAACAAAAACCTAATACACACAATCCAGTAAAGGAATGGGATGAGAATATATCAGTATAAAACATATGGATGAGCAGTGACAGAGTGGCTAAGATGCAATAGATAGTGAAGGATACAGGATACAGTATATACGTATGAGATGAGTAATGTAAGATATGTAAACATTATTAAAGTGACATTATTAAAGTGATTAGTGTTCCATTTATTAAAGTGGCCAATGGTATCAAGTCTGTGTGTAGGCAGCAGCCTCTCTGTGTTAGTGATGGCTGTTTAACAGTCTGATGGCCTGGAGATAGAAGCTGTTTTTCAGTCTCTCGGTCCCAGCTTTGATGCACCTGTACTGACCTCGCCTTCTGGATGATAGCGGGGTGAACAGGCAGTGGCTCGGGTGGTTGTTGTCCTTGATGATCTTTTTGTCCTTCCTGGGACATCGGGTGCTGTAGGTGTCCTGGAGGGCAGGTAGTTTGCCCCCGGTGATGCGTTGTGCAGACCTCACTACCCTCTGGAGAGCCTTGCGGTTATGGGCGGAGCAGTTGCCGTACCAGGCGGTGATACAGCCAGACAGGATGCTCTCGATTGTACATCTGTAAAAGTTAGTGAGGGTTTATGGTGACAAGCCACATTTTTCAGCCTCCTGAGGTTGAAGAGAATGCTGTGGTAGCCATGATGGTTAAGTGTGGCTTGAATTCTAAATAAATCACTGACAGTATCACCAGCAAAGCACCTCCACACCATCACACCTCCTCCTCCATGCTTCACGGTGGGAAATACACATGTGGAGATCATCCGTTCACCCACACCGCGTCTCAGACCGAGTCCTTTAGTAGTGGTTTCTTTGCAGCAATTCAACCATGAAGGCCTGATTCACACAGTCTCCTTTGAACAGTTGATGTTGAGATGTGTCTGTTACTTGAACTCTGTGAAGCATTTATTTGGCCTGCAATTTCTGAGGCTGGTAACTCTAATGATCTTATCCTCTGCAGCAGAGGTAACTCTGGGTCTTCTTTTCCTGTGGCGGTCCTCATGAGAGCCAGTTTCATCATAGCGCTTGATGGTTTTCTCGACTGCACTTGAAGAAACTTTCATAGTTCTTGACATTTTCCGTATTGACTGACCTTCATGTCTTAAAGTAATGATGGACTGTCATTTCCCTTTGCTTATTTGAGCTGTTGTTGCCATAATATGGACTTGGTATTTTACCAAATAGGTTATATCTTCTGTATACCAACCCTAACTTGTTACAACACAACTGATTGGCTCAAACACATTAAGAAGGAAATACTTTCCACAAATTAACTTTTAACAAGGCACAGCTGTTAATTGAAATGCATTCCAGGTGACTACTTCATGAAGCTGGTTGAGAGAATGCCAAGAGTGTGCAAAAGGTGGCTATTTGAAAAATCTCAAATCTAAATATATTTTGATTTGTTTAACACTTTTTTTGGTTACTGCATGATTCCATATGTGTTTATTTCATAGTTTTGATGTCTTCACTATTATTCTACAATGTAGAAAATAGTAAAAAATAAAGAAAAACCCTTAAATGAGCTGGTGTGTCCAAACTTTTGACTGGTATTGTAACTGCTTATTAGTACATAAAAACATAGTTAATTAACGAGAGACTGTATTGCGTGACCAGGTGAAGGCCCATCTTTTGGGGGGTTTGACTAGATAAAGGGCTTGTTTGAGTGGTAAGGCTTTAGAAACCGGCTGCAGACGACAGTGGAGGAGTGAAGATAGAGAAAGAAGGCGACAGCTTAAAGTCAGACACTTTTCCAACAGCTGGGCTCAGTGCAACATGTCTATATTATAGAAGAGTGTAATTGTTTTTAGGCCAGTTGTTTTTAGTCAAGATGTTTGTGTTTTTAAAATGTAAAATGTTTTTGTTGTACTGTGTGTTTATAGTTTGTGTTTAATGTTGTGTGAGTGTAATGTAATTCGGTTTGCCTGAAACGTTGTTCCACTTGCTGCTATTGGACCAGGTCTCTCTTGGAAAAGAGATCATTTTCTCAATGAGAATAAACCTGTATAAATAAAGGTAAAATAAATTAAAAAAAACAGGACAAAAATATGTATATATTTGTAATGTGGAAATAAATCTGTCTCCAACCCCCATATCACAGACTGTACCATATATGTGTGTGTGTAGCACAGGCAGCCAGCTGGAGGCCGGCTCATAGTAATGGCTGGAACGGAATCAATGGAATGGAATCAAACACAAACACATGATTTCCTTGTGTTTGGTTCCATTCCATTCACTACATTCCAGACATTATTATGAGTCGTCCCCTCCCCCTCACACTGTACAATCAATCGGTGCGAGAGCCTCAAATGTCTCATTCATTTGTACATATCAACTGTATAACATAACATAACTCCACAAAGTTGGTTCCTGTTTCAGTCACGTCTTTGGTCACATTTGAATGGGCCAATCAAAAAACACCCTAATGTTTGGTTGACAATAGAGCCTTCCACAATGCAGTTGATGGCTGCAAGTATGTAGCTGTTGAGGAGCAACTGCAGAAAATGTAAGCACAAATCGGACAGTTTTTTATCCCCATAATGCATCACACTTTCAAAGGCGAAAGTGATCCGCTCGAACGAGCCCATTATGTCAGATCGCAAGCTGATGTTCTTTCAAGACAACTGGGAACTGGGAAATCTCAGACTTCAGTGAGTTCAAGACAACTGGGAAATCTCAGACTTCAGTGAGTTCAAGACAACTGGGAACTGGTAAATCTCAGACTTCAGTGAGTTCAAGACAACTGGGAACTGGTAAATCTCAGACTTCAGTGAGTTCAAGACAACTGGGAACTGGGAAATCTCAGACTTCAGTGAGTTCAAGACAACTGGGAACTGGTAAATCTCAGACTTCAGTGAGTTCAAGACAACTGGGAACTCTGAAAAGGTTGAATCACGACATCAGTGATCTTCAGGTCGGCGCTCTAGAAAGATGCCCGACTTTATGACTTGAAATTCCGTGTTGGATAATCGTTCAAAATAATTTTTTCCAGTCTGAGCATTTTCTTTCTTCCCAGTTCCCAGTTGTCTTGAACTCACTGAAGTCTGAGATTTCCCAGTTCCCAGTTGTCTTGAACTCACTGAAGTCTGAGATTTCCTAGAGAATGGGCGCGAGTTTTAACAAATCACTTTTATCAAGTTGATAGTCACAGCCTTTCAAAGTGTGTTGCATTGTGGGGATAAAAATAGTCAGACTTGCACCTACAAGTTGAAGTTTTGACTGTTTCGGCAGTTGATCTTCACCATAGAGAATGATAGAGGCCTCTAGTGGCCAAAAGGCCGTGTTAGCATGGACAGCGCCATCGAGACCGTCACCATTTTAATGTAGTCAACTGGGTGGCTGATCCCTCCTGGTCCAACCGGATCATCAGGGTGGATCAGCCAATTGTGAAGAAGAAGAACATTTACAACTTTAAAATGGGAGATAGTCTTAATGACGCTGCCCATGATGTCACAGATGAGTCCTCCATCTCTGTGCTTTTTCCCAACATCGTCCTCCAGCCACCGCCTGTATTTTGGGGGGGGTCTATTGTCAACCAATTATCTAGTTTGTTTGTTTGTTTGACCCATGTAAACGTGACCATATACATGACTGAAACCAAAACCAACTTTGCTGCAATTAATCTATACTGTGAAAATGTAAAAATTGATTGTAAAATGTACACATATATTTTCAGTTTGAGTGTGATGGCTGTTGGAGACATGTTTATTTCATGAAATGTAAAGAAACACTTTTATAAACAATGGCAACACTGCCATGACTCTCTGAGCCTTGCTATTGGAAAACCACATCAGTGTTTGGTTGTTGGCTGTAATAGATGCTTTCGCCTCAAACAAGTCCAATGTATTATGTTAGGTTTGTCAAATATTCACATTGAACAAATACTCTTTGATTTTAGAGAGAAAGTGTGTTGGTTTAGTTATGTAGTGGTAAAAAATAGGGGGGGGGGGGGTAAACTCTGATAAAAAAAAAAAGTAACACTCCTTATACTTTCAATTAATTTTTCTGCAAAAGGTGGGTAAACTGTAGAGCAAAAAAATGTACCAAATAACGTGGCACATCGCTTTAATTGATCCTAATTGTCTGTAGGAAAGGTGAGTGTGACAAAATAGTTCTTTAATGCCTTTCATGATTCACTGATGGCGAAACTCATTTGCCCAAGTCATTCGTTAACAGCATTCCTACAATACAGACATCAGAAATGAACAAAAGGCAGTACTTTATTGGTGGCATTGTTTCAATCACAGTAATAGATATGTGATCAATAGAGATCAGAGATGACTGAACCGAGGATGCATAACAGTACAACAGGAGGTGAGAGAGAGATGGAGAACGGGAGAGAAACAGAGAGAGATGGAGAACGGGAGAGAAACAGAGAGAGATGGAGAACGGGAGAGAAACAGAGAGAGATGGAGAACGGGAGAGAAACAGAGAGAGATGGAGAACGGGAGAGAAACAGAGAGAGATGGAGAAACAGAGAGAGATGGAGAGAGATGGAGAACGGGAGAGAAACAGAGAGAGATGGAGAACGGGAGAGAAACAGAGAGAGATGGAGAACGGGAGAGAAACAGAGAGAGATGGAGAACGGAAGAGAAACAGAGAGAGATGGAGAACGGAAGAGAAACAGAGAGAGATGGAGAACGGGAGAGAAACAGAGAGAGATGGAGAACGGGAGAGAAACAGAGAGAGATGGAGAACGGGAGAGAAACAGAGAGATGGAGAACGGGAGAGAAACAGAGTACAATAGAGAGAGAGATTGAGGGCACAAAGTGAAAGGATATGTGATTAGGACCTGTAGTTTTTCTTGGCTGTATATGTCAGTTCCTGCTAAGCTGCCAGAGGATCAGAACCACACTTCACTTCTCTACTTCTCATAGTTCTGCTGTTACCGTGAGAACCACACTTCTCTACTTCTCATAGTTCTGCTGTTACCGTGAGAACCACACTTCTCTACTTCTCATAGTTCTGCTGTTACCGTGAGAACCACACTTCTCTACTTCTCATAGTTCCGCTGTTACTGTGAGAACCACACTTCTCTACTTCTCATAGTTCCACTGTTACCGTGAGAACCACACTTCTCTACTTCTCATAGTTCCGCTGTTACCGTGAGAACCACACTTCTCTACTTCTCATAGTTCTGCTGTTACCGTGAGAACCACACTTCTCTACTTCTCATAGTTCCGCTGTTACCGTGAGAACCACACTTCTCTACTTCTCATAGTTCCGCTGTTACCGTGAGAACCACACTTCTCTACTTCTCATAGTTCTGCTGTTACCGTGAGAACCACACTTCTCAGCTTCTCATAGTTCCGCTGTTACCATGAGAACCACACTTCTCTACTTCTCATAGTTCCGCTGTTACCGTGAGAACCACACTTCTCTACTTCTCATAGTTCCGCTGTTACCGTGAGAACCACACTTCTCTACTTCTCATAGTTCCGCTGTTACCGTGAGAACCACACTTCTCTACTTCTCATAGTTCCGTTGTTACCGTGAGAACCACACTTCACTCCACTACTCATAGTTCTGCTGTTACCGTGGGTACAGAGGTGAGTGTCACGTGACTTCATAGCACGTGAGGGAACTGGACGGTTGATACAATGCCTGTTAAACACAACATTGGCACTATGGACATTCCCATTGAACTGGTTTCAAACATGAAGCAAAGAACAATATTTTCTCAACGTTGCCTGTATGTTGACTGAATGATTTTTGAGGGGCATCGCAGGATTCTCCTTGCAATTATCACATTGGTGACCACTGATTTATCAGACAGCAGGTTGGACTGCACACACTATGAGGCACAGGTGTGTGTGTGTGTGAATATAGTTGACTGTTTGTGTGTGTGTGTGTGTGTGTGTGTGTGTGTATACAGTCAGTCTCTTTGTCCACTCTATATTGAGTTGGTACCCTGAGGTTAGGGTAGGGGCCAGGTGTGGAGGCCAGGCTGGAGCCTGGGGCTCAGGTAGTGGTCTGTACCCGCTGGTGGAGAGCCTCAGCCTTGGTCCGCAGGCTACGAAACTCCTCCTGGATGGAATCAGTCAGGGCCTTCCTCATCTCCATCTGTGTGATGGAGTAGAACCAACAATTTGATCATATTACTCCAGTGCTAGCCTCTCTACACTGGCTTCCTGTTAAGGCAAGGGCTGATTTCAAGGTTTACCTGCTAACCTACAAAGCATTACATGGGCTTGCTCCTACCTATCTTTCCGATTTGGTCCTGCCGTACATACCTACACGTACGCTACGGTCACAAGACGCAGGCCTCCTTACTGTCCCTAGAATTTCTAAGCAAACAGCTGGAGGTAGGGCTTTCTCCTATAGAGCTCCATTTTTATGGAATGGTCTGCCTACCCATGTGAGAGACGCAGACTCAGTCTCAACCTTTAAGTCTTTACTGAAGACTCATCTCTTCAGGGTAGTCTCTCTAATATGGTCATTCATTTGGCAGGAGGTTAGGAAGTGCAGCTCAGTTTCCACCTCATTTTGTGGTCAGTGTTGCACATAGCCTGTCTTCTCTTGAGAGCCAGGTCTGCCTACGGCGGCCTTTCTCAATAGCAAGGCTCTGCTCACTGAGTCTGTACATAGTCAAAGCTTTCCTTAAGTTTGGGTCAGTCACAGTGGTCATGTATTCTGCCACTGTGTACTCTCTGTTTAGGACCAAATAGCATTCTAGTTTGCTCAGTTTTTTTGTTAATTCTTTCCAATGTGTCTAGTAATTATCTTTTTGTTTTCGAATGATTTGGTTGGGTCTAATTGTGTTGCTGGCTGAGGGGAATCTCTCTGTAGGTGAGGGCTTTACTAATGAAGGTTTGGGAATCACTTCCTTTTAGTTAGTTTTAGAATTTAACGTTTATTTTCTGGATTTTGCTAATTAGCAGGTATCGTACTAATAATACTCTGCATGCATTTGTGGTTTTGTGTTGTACACTGAGGATGTTTTTGCATTTATTATGGATCCCCATTAGTTCCTGCCAAGGCAGCAGCTACTCTTCCTGGGGTTTATTATGGATCCCCATTAGTTCCTGTCAAGGCAGCAGCTACTCTTCCTGGGGTTTATTATGGATCCCCATTAGTTCCTGCCAAGGCAGCAGCTACTCTTCCTGGGGTTTATTATGGATCCCCATTAGTTCCTGTCAAGGCAGCAGCTACTCTTCCTGGGGTTTATTATGGATCCCCATTAGTTCCCTGCCAAGGCAGCAGCTACTCTTCCTGGGGTTTATTATGGATCCCCATTAGTTCCTGCCAAGGCAGCAGCTACTCTTCCTGGGGTTTATTATGGATCCCCATTAGTTCCTGCCAAGGCAGCAGCTACTCTTCCTGGGGTTTATTATGGATCCCCATTAGTTCCTGCCAAGGCAGCAGCTACTCTTCCTGGGGTTTATTATGGATCCCCATTAGTTCCTGCCAAGGCAGCAGCTACTCTTCCTGGGGTTTATTATGGATCCCCATTAGTTCCTGCCAAGGCAGCAGCTACTCTTCCTGGGGTTTATTATGGATCCCCATTAGTTCCTGCCAAGGCAGCAGCTACTCTTCCTGGGGTTTATTATGGATCCCCATTAGTTCCTGCCAAGGCAGCAGCTACTCTTCCTGGGGTTTATTATGGATCCCCATTAGTTCCTGCCAAGGCAGCAGCTACTCTTCCTGGGGTTTATTATGGATCCCCATTAGTTCCTGCCAAAGCAGCAGCTACTCTTCCTGGGGTCCAGCAACATTAAGGCAGTTATACAATTTTAAAAACATTACAATACATTCATTACATAATTCACAACACATTGTGTGCCCTCAAGCCCCTACCACATATCTAGAGCACAAAATCCGTGTGTACGTGTGTATGTTATTGTGACTATGTTTGTATTACTTCACAGTCCCCGCTGTTCCATAAGGTGTATTTTTATCTGTTTAAATGGTGAGTGGACTCCACACCTCACAACCATAAACGGCAATGGGTTCTATAACTGATTCAGGTATTTTTAGCCAGATCCTAATTAGCATGTTGAATTTTATGTTCCTTTTGATGGCATAGAAAGCCCTTCTTGCCTTGTCTCTCAGATCGTTCACAGCTTTGTGGAAGTTACCTGTGGCGCTGATGTTTAGGCCGAGGTATGTCATTTTTTTGTGTGCTCAAACGGAGGGGCGCGCCCCTTAGGGCTTTAAACTTACTCACGGGGCAGCAGGTAGTTAGAGCGTTGGGTCAGTAACCAGCAGGTAGCCTAGTGGTTAGAGCGTTGGGTCAGTAACCAGCAGGTAGCCTAGTGGTTAGAGCGTTGGGCCAGTAACCAGCAGGTAGCCTAGTGGTTAGAGCGTTGGGTCAGTAACCAGCAGGTAGCCTAGTGGTTAGAGCGTTGGGTCAGTAACCAGCAGGTAGCCTAGTGGTTAGAGCGTTGGGCCAGTAACCAGCAGGTAGCCTAGTGGTTAGAGCGTTGGGTCAGTAACCAGCAGGTAGCCTAGTGGTTAGAGCGTTGGGTCAGTAACCAGCAGGTAGCATAGTGGTTAGAGCGTTGGACTAGTAACCAGCAGGTAGCCTAGTGGTTAGAGTGTTGGGCCAGTAACCAGCAGGTATCCTAGTGGTTAGAGCGTTGGGTCAGTAACCAGCAGGTAGCCTAGTGGTTAGAGCGTTGGGCCAGTAACCAGCAGGTAGCCTAGTGGTTAGAGCGTTGGGCCAGTAACCAGCAGGTAGTCTAGTGGTTAGAGCGTTGGACTAGTAACCAGCAGGTAGTCTAGTGGTTAGAGCGTTGGACTAGTAACCAGCAGGTAGCCTAGTGGTTAGAGGAGGCAGGTAGCCTAGTGGTTAGAGTGTTGGACTAGTAACCAGCAGGTAGTCTAGTGGTTAGAGCGTTGGACTAGTAACCAGCAGGTAGCCTAGTGGTTAGAGCGTTGGACTAGTAACCAGCAGGTAGTCTAGTGGTTAGAGCGTTGGACTAGTAACCAGCAAGTAGCCTAGTGGTTAGAGCGTTGGGCCAGTAACCAGCAGGTAGCCTAGTGGTTAGAGCGTTGGGCCAGTAACCAGCAGGTAGCCTAGTGGTTAGAGACGGATAGCCTAGTGGTTAGAGACGGGTAGCCTAGTGGTTAGAGACGGGTAGCCTAGTGGTTAGAGACGGGTAGCCTAGTGGTTAGAGACGGGTAGCCTAGTGGTTAGAGACAGGTAGCCTAGTGGTTAGAGGCAGGTAGCCTTGGTGGTTAGAGGAGGCAGGTAGCCTAGTGGTCAGAGGAGGCAGGTAGCCTAGTGGTTAGAGGAGGCAGGTAGCCTAGTGGTTAGAGGAGGCAGGTAGCCTAGTGGTTAGAGGAGGCAGGTAGCCTAGTGGTTAGAGGAGGCAGGTAGCCTAGTGGTTAGAGGAGGCAGGTAGCCTGGTGGTTAGAGCGTTGGACTAGTAACCAGCAGGTAGCCTAGTGGTTAGAGCGTTGGGCCAGTAACCAGCAGGTAGCCTAGTGGTTAGAGCGTTGGATGAGTAACCAGCAGGTAGCCTAGTGGTTAGAGCGTTGGGCCAGTAACCAGCAGGTAGCCTAGTGGTTAGAGCATTGGGCCAGTAACCAGCAGGTAGCCTAGTGGTTAGAGCATTGGGCCAGTTACCAGCAGGTAGCCTAGTGGTTAGAGCATTGGGCCAGTAACCAGCAGGTAGCCTAGTGGTTAGAGCATTGGGCCAGTAACCAGCAGGTAGCCTAGTGGTTAGAGCATTGGGCCAGTAACCAGCAGGTAGCCTAGTGGTTAGAGCGTTGGGCCAGTAACCAGCAGGTAGCCTAGTGGTTAGAGCGTTGGGCCAGTAACCAGCAGGTAGCCTAGTGGTTGGAGCGTTGGGTCAGTAACCAGCAGGTAGCCTAGTGGTTAGAGCGTTGGGTCAGTAACCAGCAGGTAGCATAGTGGTTAGAGCGTTGGACTAGTAACCAGCAGGTAGCCTAGTGGTTAGAGTGTTGGGCCAGTAACCAGCAGGTAGCCTAGTGGTTAGAGCGTTGGGTCAGTAACCAGCAGGTAGCCTAGTGGTTAGAGCGTTGGGCCAGTAACCAGCAGGTAGCCTAGTGGTTAGAGCGTTGGGCCAGTAACCAGCAGGTAGTCTAGTGGTTAGAGCGTTGGACTAGTAACCAGCAGGTAGTCTAGTGGTTAGAGCGTTGGACTAGTAACCAGCAGGTAGCCTAGTGGTTAGAGGAGGCAGGTAGCCTAGTGGTTAGAGTGTTGGACTAGTAACCAGCAGGTAGTCTAGTGGTTAGAGCGTTGGACTAGTAACCAGCAGGTAGCCTAGTGGTTAGAGCGTTGGACTAGTAACCAGCAGGTAGTCTAGTGGTTAGAGCGTTGGACTAGTAACCAGCAGGTAGCCTAGTGGTTAGAGCGTTGGGCCAGTAACCAGCAGGTAGCCTAGTGGTTAGAGCGTTGGGCCAGTAACCAGCAGGTAGCCTAGTGGTTAGAGACGGATAGCCTAGTGGTTAGAGACGGGTAGCCTAGTGGTTAGAGACGGGTAGCCTAGTGGTTAGAGACGGGTAGCCTAGTGGTTAGAGACGGGTAGCCTAGTGGTTAGAGACAGGTAGCCTAGTGGTTAGAGGAGGCAGGTAGCCTAGTGGTTAGAGGAGGCAGGTAGCCTTGGTGGTTAGAGGAGGCAGGTAGCCTAGTGGTCAGAGGAGGCAGGTAGCCTAGTGGTTAGAGGAGGCAGGTAGCCTAGTGGTTAGAGGAGGCAGGTAGCCTAGTGGTTAGAGGAGGCAGGTAGCCTAGTGGTTAGAGGAGGCAGGTAGCCTAGTGGTTAGAGGAGGCAGGTAGCCTGGTGGTTAGAGCGTTGGACTAGTAACCAGCAGGTAGCCTAGTGGTTAGAGCGTTGGGCCAGTAACCAGCAGGTAGCCTAGTGGTTAGAGCGTTGGATGAGTAACCAGCAGGTAGCCTAGTGGTTAGAGCGTTGGGCCAGTAACCAGCAGGTAGCCTAGTGGTTAGAGCATTGGGCCAGTAACCAGCAGGTAGCCTAGTGGTTAGAGCATTGGGCCAGTTACCAGCAGGTAGCCTAGTGGTTAGAGCATTGGGCCAGTAACCAGCAGGTAGCCTAGTGGTTAGAGCATTGGGCCAGTAACCGAAAGGTTGCTGGATCGAATCCCAGAGCTGACAAGGTAAAGATCTGTCGTTCTGCCCCTGAACAAGGCAGTTAACCCACTGTTCCCCGGTAGGCCGTCATTGTAAATAAGAATTTGTTCTTAACTGACTTGCCTAATTAAATAAAGGTTACATTTAAACTCACTCTTTAAAGTTGTAATAGTAGAATCCACAAGGTGACATTTCTAATATGGGTAGTACATCATCAGGTCATCTTGTCATGTCAGTCAGACCTTAAAGATATTTATAACTTCTCAGAAACATCCGGATCAACTAGCCCATGCCAGCTACCATTTTTATATTTAGTTTATTTTAGCCTATAGATAATGTTGTAATTTTTTGTCACTCAAATATCACATGAATACACATTAAACATGGCAAAATGTATATAATTGCAAGAAAATGTACTTTAAAACTGCTAAATGTTCTTCGCACCCCATGACAAAATGTGTAGAATTGCAGGAAATAAGCTTTAAACGTGTAAAATTCTCTCCACCGGTCAGAGGGGTGTGAACAGTTAGTCATGAACAGTGCTTGTGCCCATAGAAATAAATGTGGTGCGACAGCCCAATGCTGGAACGAGGGCCCAGAGTGAAAACCCCCGCTCTAGGACAACAGTGTCTAGATATAATTTGTATTTGTGGTCCTGGCAACTGGACCTTTTTTGGAACACCGTCTTACTGAGATTTACTGACAGGGCCCAGGTCTGACAGGGCCCAGGTCTGTCAGGGCCCAGGTCTGACAGGGCCCAGGTCTGGCAGGGCCCAGGTCTGACAGGGCCCAGGTCTGGCAGGGCCCAGGTCTGACAGGGCCCAGGTCTGGCAGGGCCCAGGTCTGGCAGGGCCCAGGTCTGACAGGGCCCAGGTCTGACAGGGCCCAGGTCTGTCAGGGCCCAGGTCTGACAGGGCCCAGGTCTGGCAGGGCCCAGGTCTGACAGGGTCCAGGTCTGTCAGGGCTCAGGTCTGGCAGGGCCCAGGTCTGACAGAATCTGTGCAGAATATCTAGGTGCTGCTGTAGGCCCTCCTTGGTTGGGGACAGAAGCACCAGATCATCAGAAAACAGTAGACATTTGATTTCTGAGTCCGGTAGGTTAAGTCTGGGTGCTGTAGACTGTTTTAGTGCCCTTGCCAATTCTTTGATCGTTTTTTAAAACTTTTTATTTTTATTATATTTAACCTTTATTTAATTAGGCAAGTCAGTTAAGAACAAATTCTTACTTACAATGATAGTTAAACGGACTTCCTGTGTCACCGCACGGCCATGTAAAATAATAATAATAAAAAATAAAAATGTGTTTTTTGCCAATTTTAACCACACACTTGTTGTTTGTGTACATGGATTGTTTGTGTACATTTTGTCGTATCCCCCCCAACACCACTTTCCATCTATTTGTATAGCAGACCCTCAGGCCAAATTCAGCCAAAGGCTTTTTTGAAATCAACAAAGCATGAGAATACTGCCTTTGTTTGGTTTGTTAAATTAGGATGTACAGGGTGAATACGTGGTCTGTCGTAAGGTATTTCATTTTTTTTAAATTTAACGAGGCAAGTCATTTAAGAACAAATTCTTATTTACAATGACGGCCTACCAGGGAACAGTGGGTTAACTGCCTTGTTCAGGGGCAGAACGACAGATTTTTACCTTGTCAGCTCGGGGATTGGAACTTGCAACCTTTCGGTTACTAGTCCAACGCTCTAACCACTAGGCTACCTGCCGCCCATTTTGGTAAAAAGCCAATTTGACATTTGCTCAGGACATTGTTTTCACTGAGGAAATGTAGGCGTCTGCTGTTAACGAAGAGGATTTTCCCAAGGTTGCTGTTGACTCATATCCCACGGTAGTTATTGGGGTAGAATGTCTGCACTTTTGTGGATTGGGGTGATCAGTCCTTGGTTCCAAATATTGGGGAAGATGCCAGAGCTGACTATCATTAAACATCACATTCGATTTGCGTTCTGGGGGGGGCAAAGCTAGTATTCACACTGCTTGACTTTTTCCACATTGTTGTGTTCCAGGTTGAATTTAAAATGGATGACACTGGCACTGGCTTACACACAATACTCCATAATGTCAAAGTGGAATTTTGAGTCAGTAAGTATTCAACCCCTTTGTTATGGCAAAACCTAAATAAGTTCAGGAGTAAAAATGTACTTAACAAGTCACATAATAAGTGTCATGGATTTACTCTGTGTGTGTAATAACAGTATTTAACCCTCTAGAGTCGATTGACGCACCGTCAAAATCCTCATCAAAATGTGTCAGTTTAATCTAGAGACATAGTTTGTTTTTTTGCATTGGATGAATCCACGCACTTCCTCATCTGCGGTGAAAGGTGACATAGTTAGAGACGATGGCTGTAGTGTCCGAACGGTTTGCTCTACGACGACTCATCTGAAGGTAACCGGCTATAAAAAAATAAAATGGAAGTATGAAGGTAGTTTTGTGTCAACTCAAATAATGGGGTTAAATATGTGTAGATTTTACTTCAGAATCTTTGAATGTATTATTTACTGTCCTTTTCACCATTTATGAATGTGTTATTCAATGTAGTAATATTAAATGCCAAAATTAAATATTTTATCAAATCATTGTTATTTTTTTTTTTATACCTAAAGGTGTCGTAACATTTTAAATCAAATGGCTAAATGATCCATAGTATGACCGTCTTAAAACAATTCCATGTCAGTTTAGCACCACCCCTCCCCCAACGTCTTAGACTCTATAAAGAATTAACAGGATTTTTTTAACGACTACCTCATCCCACACATACAATTATCTGTAAGGTCCCTTAGTCGAGCACAGATTCGAGCAGAAAGATCAGGGAGGTTTTCCAATGCCTCGCAAAGAAGGGCACCTATTGGTAGATGGGTAAAAATGTAAAAAGCAGACAGAATATCCCTTTGAGCATGTTGAAGTTATTAATTAGGCCCAGTCACTACAAAGATACAGGCGCCCTTCCTAACTCAGTTGCCGGAGAGGAAGGAAACCACTCAGGGATTTCACCATGAGGCCAATGGTGACTTAAAAACAGTTACAGAGTTTAATGGCTGTGATAGGAGAAAACTGAGGATGGATCAACAACATTGTAGTTACTCCACAATACTAACCTAATTAACAGAGTGAACATTTCTTTAGATTTTTTATTTAACTAGGCAAGTCAGTTAAGAACAAATTCTTATTTACAATGACGGCCTACCAAAAAGCAAAAGGCCTGCGGGGACGGGGGCTGGAATTAAAAATAAATTAAATAAAAATATACGACAAAACACACATCACGACAAGAGAGACACAACAACACTACATAAAGAGAGACAACACTACATAAAGAGAGACAACACTACATAAAGAGAGACACCACAGCACTACATAAAGAGAGACACCACTACATAAAGAGAGACACCACAACACTACATAAAGAGAGACAACACTACACTACATAAAGAGAGACAACACTACATAAAGAGAGACAACACTACATAAAGAGAGACACCACTACATAAAGAGAGACACCACTACACTACATAAAGAGAGACACCACTACATAAAGAGAGACAACACTACATAAAGAGAGACAACACAACACTACATAAAGAGAGACAACACTACATAAAGAGAGACACCACTACACTACATAAAGAGAGAGACACCACAACACTACATAAAGAGAGACACCACACTACATAAAGAGAGACAACACTACACTACATAAAGAGAGACAACACTACACTACATAAAGAGAGACAACACTACATAAAGAGAGACACCACTACACTACATAAAGAGAGAGACACCACAACACTACATAAAGAGAGACACCACACTACATAAAGAGAGACAACACTACACTACATAAAGAGAGACAACACTACATAGAGACACCACAACACTACATAAAGACACCACAACACTACATAGAGACACCACAACACTACATAAAGAGAGACAACACTACACTACATAAAGAGAGACAACACTACATAAAGAGAGACACCACAACACTACATAAAGAGAGACACCACACTACATAAAGAGAGACACCACACTACATAAAGAGACACAACACTACACTACATAAAGAGAGAGACAACACAACACTACATAAAGAGAGACAACACTACACTACATAAAGAGAGACAACACAACACTACATAAAGAGAGACACCACACTACATAAAGAGAGACACCACTACATAAAGAGAGACAACACAACACTACATAAAGAGAGAGACCACTACATAAAGAGAGACAACACTACATAAAGAGAGACAACACAACACTACATAAAGAGAGAGACAACACAACACTACATATAGAGAGACACCACAACACTACATAAAGAGAGACAACACAACACTACATAAAGAGAGACACCACAACACTACATATAGAGAGACACCACACTACATAAAGAGAGACAACACTACACTACATAGAGTGAGACAACACAACACTACATAAAGAGAGACACCACACTACATAAAGAGAGACACCACAACACTACATAAAGAGAGACAACACAACACTACATAAAGAGAGACACCACAACACTACATAAAGAGAGACAACACAACACTACATAAAGAGAGACACCACAACACTACATATAGAGAGACACCACAACACTACATGAAGAGAGACACCACTACACTACATAAAGAGAGACAACACTACACTACATAAAGAGAGACACCACAACACTACATAAAGAGAGACAACACTACATAAGGAGAGAGACACCACAACACTACATAAAGAGAGACAACACTACATAAAGAGAGACAACACTACATAAAGAGAGAGACACCACAACACTACATAAAGAGAGACAACACTACACTACATAAAGAGAGAGACAACACAACACTACATAAAGAGAGACACCACAACACTACATATAGAGAGACACCACAACACTACATGAAGAGAGACACCACTACACTACATAAAGAGAGACAACACTACATAAAGAGAGAGACACCACAACACTACATAAAGAGAGACCTAAGACAACAACACAGCATGGCAGCAACACATGACAACACAGCATGGCAGCAACACATGACAACACAGCATGGTAGCAACACAACATGACAACAACGTGGTAGCAACACATGACAACACAGCATGGTAGCAACACAACATGACAACACAGCATGGTAGCAACACAACATGGCAGCAGCACAAAACAGCACAAAACATGGTACACATTTTATTGGGCACAATAGCAGCCACAACTGTCAGTAAGACTCTTTGAATGAAGAGATGGAGATAAAACTGTCCAGTTTGAGTGTTTGTTGAAGCTCGTTCCAGTCGTTAGCTGCAGCGAACTGAAAAGAGGAGCGACCCAGGGATGTGTGTGCTTTGGGGACCTTTAACAGAATGTGACTGGCAGAATGGATGTTGTATGTGGAGGATGAGGGTTGCAGTAGGTATCTCAGATAGGGGGGAGTGAGGCCTAAGAGGGTTTTCTGAATAAGCATCAACCAGTGGGTCTTGCGACGTGTATATAAAGATTACCAGTTTACAGAGGAGTATAGAGTGCAGTGATGTGTCCTATAAGGAGCAATACTCGGGCCCAGAGTCAAATATTTGCATATTATTAGTAGATTTGGATAGAAAACACTCTGAAGTATCTAAAACTGTTTGAATGGTGTCTGTGAGTATAACAGAACTCATATGGCAGGCAAAAACCTGAGAAGAATCCAACCAGGAAGTGGGAAATCTGAGAATTGTAGTTCTTCTTTTCATCCTTATCAAAACTACAGTGTCTGTGGGGTCACGTTGCACTTCCTAGGGCTTCCATTGGCTGTCAACTGCCTTTAGAAAGTTATTTCATCCTTCTCCTGTTACTGGGCAGAGAATAGTAGCTCAGTCAATGAGTGGACTGCCTGAGGACCTAGGGCTTGGTGATGCGCGATCCCGCGAGCGCACCGTTCCTTCTTTTTCTCCTGGAATGAATACGCTATTGACCAGTTGGAATATTATCGACGTTTTATGCTAAAAAGACCCTAAGGATTGATTGTAAACAACGTTTGACATGTTTCTACGACTGGTAATGGAACTATTTGACTTTTCGTCTCTGGTACTGCGCTCGCGCGTTATGCCTTTGGATAGTGCTCTGAACGCACGAGTTTTGTTGATGCCAGAACTTGGCGGGTGTCTGTATAGCTGCTTGCTTCGATGGCTGAGCTATGTACTCAGAATATTGAACAATGTGCTTTCTCCGTAAAGTTATTTTGAAATCTGACAAAGCGGTTGCGTCAAGGAGTAGTGTATCTATAATTCTTTCAATAACTGTTGTAAATTTTTATCAACGTTTATGATGAGTATTTTTGTAAATTGATGTGCACATTCACCGGAGGTTTTGGTGGGAATACATTTTTTTGAACATCACGCGCCAATGTAAAATGCTGTTTTTACATATAAATATGAACTTTATCGAGCAAAACATACATGTATTGTATAACATGAAGTCCTATAGGTGCCATCTGATGAAGATCATCAAAGGTTAGTAAATATTTTAGCTGTACTTTTGGTTTTTGTGATGCATGTCCTTGCTTGGAAAATGGCTGTGTGGATTTTCTTGTGAAGTTTATGTCCTAACATAATCTAATTTTATGCTTTCGCCGTAAAGCCTTTTTGAAATCGGACAATGTTGTTAGATTAACGAGAGTCTTATCTTTAAAATGGTGTAAAATAGTTGATTGTTTTAGAAAATGAAATTGAGATTTTTGCTGTTTTGTATTTCGCGCCATGCTATTTCACTGGCTGTTGAATAGTGTGTCCCGCAGGTGGGACAGTCACGTCCCACCGAACCCATAGAGGTTAAGGGTAGAGAAAGCTTGTTGGATACTAAGAAAGCTTTGTTTTAGAGCGTTTAACACACAATCCGGGGAGGGACCAGCTGAGTATAAGACTGTATCATCTGCATATAAATGGATGAGAGCGCTTCCTACTGCCTGGGCTGTTGTTGTTGATGTAAATTGAGAAGAGCGTGGGGCCTAGGATCGAGCCTTGGGGTACTCCCTTGGTGACAGGCAGTGGCTGAGACAGCAGATTTTCTGACTTTATACACTGCACTCTTTGAGAGAGGTAGTTAGCAAACCAGGCCAAAAACCCCTCAGAGACACCAATACTCCTTAGCCGGCCCACAAGAATGGAATGGTCTACAGTATCAAAAGCTTTGGCCAAGTCAATAGCAGCACAATATTGCTTAGAATCAAGGGCGATGGTGACATCATTGAGGACCTTTAAGGTTGCAGTGACACATCCATAACCTGAGCGGAAACCTGATTGCAGACCAGAGAGAATACCATAGACATCAAGAAAGCCAGTCAGTAGATTATTGACACGTTCTTCCAACACTTTTGATTAACAGGGCAAAATAGAAATAGGTATATAACAGTTAGGATCAGCTTGATCTCCCCCTTTAAATAAAGGATGAACCGTGGCTGCCTTCCAAGCAATGGGAACCTCCCCAGAGAGGAGAGACAGGTTAAACAGGTCAGAGATAGGGCTTGGCGATGATAGGGGCAGTAACCTTAAAGAAGAAAGGGTATAAACCATCTGACCCAGATTGTTTTTTTTGGGGTCTAGTTAATCCTACCCCAGTGTGTACTGTCTATAGTCCTACCCCAGTGTGTACTGTCTACAGTCCTACCCCAGTGTGTACTGTCTATAGTCCTACCCCAGTGTGTACTGTCTATAGTCCTACCCCAGTGTGTACTGCCTATAGTCCTACCCCAGTGTGTACTGCCTATAGTCCTACCCCAGTGTGTACTGCCTACAGTCCTACCCCAGTGTGTACTGTCTATAGTCCTACCCCAGTGTGTACTGTCTATAGTCCTACCCTAGTGTGTACTGTCTATAGTCCTACCCCAGTGTGTACTGCCTATAGTCCTACCCCAGTGTGTACTGCCTATAGTCCTACCCCAGTGTGTACTGCCTACAGTCCTACCCCAGTGTGTACTGCCTACAGTCCTACCCCAGTGTGTACTGTCTATAGTCCTACCCCAGTGTGTACTGTCTATAGTCCTACCCCAGTGTGTACTGCCTACAGTCCTACCCCAGTGTGTACTGTCTATAGTCCTACCCCAGTGTGTACTGCCTATAGTCCTACCCCAGTGTGTACTGTCTATAGTCCTACCCCAGTGTGTACTGCCTATAGTCCTACCCCAGTGTGTACTGTCTATAGTCCTACCCCAGTGTGTACTGCCTACAGTCCTACCCCAGTGTGTACTGCCTATAGTCCTACCCCAGTGTGAACTGCCTATAGTCCTACCCCAGTGTGTACTGCCTACAGTCCTACCCCAGTGTGTACTGTCTACAGTCCTACCCCAGTGTGTACTGCCTATAGTCCTACCCCAGTGTGTACTGCCTACAGTCCTACCCCAGTGTGTACTGTCTATAGTCCTACCCCAGTGTGTACTGTCTATAGTCCTACC
>NC_138305.1:114637500-114777500 GCF_965601325.2 Salmo salar
GTGTTTCTAGCTCCAACAGTCAGTAATATATAATGCTGGTGTTTCTAGCTCCAACAGTCAGTAATATATAATGCTGGTGTTTCTACAGTAGCTCCAACAGTCAGTAATATATAATGCTGGTGTTTCTAGCTCCAACAGTCAGTAATATATAATGCTGGTGTTTCTAGCTCCAACAGTCAGTAATATATAATGCTGGTGTTTCTACAGTAGCTCCAACAGTCAGTAATATATAATGCTGGTGTTTCTAGCTCCAACAGTCAGTAATATATAATGCTGGTGTTTCTAGCTCCAACAGTCAGTAATATATAATGCTGGTGTTTCTACAGTAGCTCCAACAGTCAGTAATATATAATGCTGGTGTTTCTACAGTAGCTCCAACAGTCAGTAATATATAATGCTGGTGTTTCTACAGTAGCTCCAACAGTCAGTAATATATAATGCTGGTGTTTCTAGCTCCAACAGTCAGTAATATATAATGCTGGTGTTTCTAGCTCCAACAGTCAGTAATATATAATGCTGGTGTTTCTACAGTAGCTCCAACAGTCAGTAATATATAATGCTGGTGTTTCTAGCTCCAACAGTCAGTAATATATAATGCTGGTGTTTCTAGCTCCAACAGTCAGTAATATATAATGCTGGTGTTTCTACAGTAGCTCCAACAGTCAGTAATATATAATGCTGGTGTTTCTAGCTCCAACAGTCAGTAATATATAATGCTGGTGTTTCTACAGTAGCTCCAACAGTCAGTAATATATAATGCTGGTGTTTCTACAGTAGCTCCATCAGTCAGTAATATATAATGCTGGTGTTTCTAGCTCCAACAGTCAGTAATATATAATGCTGGTGTTTCTAGCTCCAACAGTCAGTAATATATAATGCTGGTGTTTCTAGCTCCAACAGTCAGTAATATATAATGCTGGTGTTTCTAGCTCCAACAGTCAGTAATATATAATGCTGGTGTTTCTACAGTAGCTCCAACAGTCAGTAATATATAATGCTGGTGTTTCTAGCTCCAACAGTCAGTAATATATAATGCTGGTGTTTCTAGCTCCAACAGTCAGTAATATATAATGCTGGTGTTTCTAGCTCCAACAGTCAGTAATATATAATGCTGGTGTTTCTACAGTAGCTCCAACAGTCAGTAATATATAATGCTGGTGTTTCTAGCTCCAACAGTCAGTAATATATAATGCTGGTGTTTCTAGCTCCAACAGTCAGTAATATATAATGCTGGTGTTTCTACAGTAGCTCCAACAGTCAGTAATATATAATGCTGGTGTTTCTAGCTCCAACAGTCAGTAATATATAATGCTGGTGTTTCTAGCTCCAACAGTCAGTAATATATAATGCTGGTGTTTCTACAGTAGCTCCAACAGTCAGTAATATATAATGCTGGTGTTTCTACAGTAGCTCCAACAGTCAGTAATATATAATGCTGGTGTTTCTACAGTAGCTCCAACAGTCAGTAATATATAATGCTGGTGTTTCTAGCTCCAACAGTCAGTAATATATAATGCTGGTGTTTCTAGCTCCAACAGTCAGTAATATATAATGCTGGTGTTTCTACAGTAGCTCCAACAGTCAGTAATATATAATGCTGGTGTTTCTAGCTCCAACAGTCAGTAATATATAATGCTGGTGTTTCTAGCTCCAACAGTCAGTAATATATAATGCTGGTGTTTCTACAGTAGCTCCAACAGTCAGTAATATATAATGCTGGTGTTTCCGTAGCTCCAACAGTCAGTAATATATAATGCTGGTGTTCTACAGTAGCTCCAACAGTCAGTAATATATAATGCTGGTGTTTCTACAGTAGCTCCAACAGTCAGTAATATATAATGCTGGTGTTTCTACAGTAGCTCCAACAGTCAGTAATATATAATGCTGGTGTTTCTAGCTCCAACAGTCAGTAATATATAATGCTGGTGTTTCTAGCTCCAACAGTCAGTAATATATAATGCTGGTGTTTCTACAGTAGCTCCAACAGTCAGTAATATATAATGCTGGTGTTTCTACAGTAGCTCCAACAGTCAGTAATATATAATGCTGGTGTTTCTACAGGCTCCAACAGTCAGTAATATATAATGCTGGTGTTTCTAGCTCCAACAGTCAGTAATATATAATGCTGGTGTTTCTAGCTCCAACAGTCAGTAATATATAATGCTGGTGTTTCTAGCTCCAACAGTCAGTAATATATAATGCTGGTGTTTCTACAGTAGCTCCAACAGTCAGTAATATATAATGCTGGTGTTTCTACAGTAGCTCCAACAGTCAGTAATATATAATGCTGGTGTTTCTAGCTCCAACAGTCAGTAATATATAATGCTGGTGTTTCTACAGTAGCTCCAACAGTCAGTAATATATAATGCTGGTGTTTCTAGCTCCAACAGTCAGTAATATATAATGCTGGTGTTTCTACAGTAGCTCCAACAGTCAGTAATATATAATGCTGGTGTTCTCGTAGCTCCAACAGTCAGTAATATATAATGCTGGTGTTTCTAGCTCCAACAGTCAGTAATATATAATGCTGGTGTTTCTACAGTAGCTCCAACAGTCAGTAATATATAATGCTGGTGTTTCTAGCTCCAACAGTCAGTAATATATAATGCTGGTGTTTCTAGCTCCAACAGTCAGTAATATATAATGCTGGTGTTTCTACAGTAGCTCCAACAGTCAGTAATATATAATGCTGGTGTTTCTACAGTAGCTCCAACAGTCAGTAATATATAATGCTGGTGTTTCTACAGTAGCTCCAACAGTCAGTAATATATAATGCTGGTGTTTCTAGCTCCAACAGTCAGTAATATATAATGCTGGTGTTTCTAGCTCCAACAGTCAGTAATATATAATGCTGGTGTTTCTACAGTAGCTCCAACAGTCAGTAATATATAATGCTGGTGTTTCTAGCTCCAACAGTCAGTAATATATAATGCTGGTGTTTCTAGCTCCAACAGTCAGTAATATATAATGCTGGTGTTTCTACAGTAGCTCCAACAGTCAGTAATATATAATGCTGGTGTTTCTAGCTCCAACAGTCAGTAATATATAATGCTGGTGTTCTCGTAGCTCCAACAGTCAGTAATATATAATGCTGGTGTTTCTACAGTAGCTCCAACAGTCAGTAATATATAATGCTGGTGTTTCTAGCTCCAACAGTCAGTAATATATAATGCTGGTGTTTCTACAGTAGCTCCAACAGTCAGTAATATATAATGCTGGTGTTTCTACAGTAGCTCCAACAGTCAGTAATATATAATGCTGGTGTTTCTACAGTAGCTCCAACAGTCAGTAATATATAATGCTGGTGTTTCTACAGTAGCTCCAACAGTCAGTAATATATAATGCTGGTGTTTCTACAGTAGCTCCAACAGTCAGTAATATATAATGCTGGTGTTTCTACAGTAGCTCCAACAGTCAGTAATATATAATGCTGGTGTTTCTCGAGCTCCAACAGTCAGTAATATATAATGCTGGTGTTTCTAGCTCCAACAGTCAGTAATATATAATGCTGGTGTTTCTCGTAGCTCCAACAGTCAGTAATATATAATGCTGGTGTTTCTACAGTAGCTCCAACAGTCAGTAATATATAATGCTGGTGTTTCTAGCTCCAACAGTCAGTAATATATAATGCTGGTGTTTCTAGCTCCAACAGTCAGTAATATATAATGCTGGTGTTTCTAAGTAGCTCCAACAGTCAGTAATATATAATGCTGGTGTTTCTACAGTAGCTCCAACAGTCAGTAATATATAATGCTGGTGTTTCTAGCTCCAACAGTCAGTAATATATAATGCTGGTGTTTCTAGCTCCAACAGTCAGTAATATATAATGCTGGTGTTTCTACAGTAGCTCCAACAGTCAGTAATATATAATGCTGGTGTTTCTACAGTAGCTCCAACAGTCAGTAATATATAATGCTGGTGTTTCTACAGTAGCTCCAACAGTCAGTAATATATAATGCTGGTGTTTCTACAGTAGCTCCAACAGTCAGTAATATATAATGCTGGTGTTTCTAGCTCCAACAGTCAGTAATATATAATGCTGGTGTTTCTACAGTAGCTCCAACAGTCAGTAATATATAATGCTGGTGTTTCTAGCTCCAACAGTCAGTAATATATAATGCTGGTGTTTCTACAGTAGCTCCAACAGTCAGTAATATATAATGCTGGTGTTTCTACAGTAGCTCCAACAGTCAGTAATATATAATGCTGGTGTTTCTACAGTAGCTCCAACAGTCAGTAATATATAATGCTGGTGTTTCTAGCTCCAACAGTCAGTAATATATAATGCTGGTGTTTCTAGCTCCAACAGTCAGTAATATATAATGCTGGTGTTTCTACAGTAGCTCCAACAGTCAGTAATATATAATGCTGGTGTTTCTACAGTAGCTCCAACAGTCAGTAATATATAATGCTGGTGTTTCTACAGTAGCTCCAACAGTCAGTAATATATAATGCTGGTGTTTCTACAGTAGCTCCAACAGTCAGTAATATATAATGCTGGTGTTTCTAGCTCCAACAGTCAGTAATATATAATGCTGGTGTTTCTAGCTCCAACAGTCAGTAATATATAATGCTGGTGTTTCTAGCTCCAACAGTCAGTAATATATAATGCTGGTGTTTCTACAGTAGCTCCAACAGTCAGTAATATATAATGCTGGTGTTTCTACAGTAGCTCCAACAGTCAGTAATATATAATGCTGGTGTTCTCAGTAGCTCCAACAGTCAGTAATATATAATGCTGGTGTTTCTACAGTAGCTCCAACAGTCAGTAATATATAATGCTGGTGTTTCTAGCTCCAACAGTCAGTAATATATAATGCTGGTGTTTCTACAGTAGCTCCAACAGTCAGTAATATATAATGCTGGTGTTTCTACAGTAGCTCCAACAGTCAGTAATATATAATGCTGGTGTTTCTACAGTAGCTCCAACAGTCAGTAATATATAATGCTGGTGTTTCTAGCTCCAACAGTCAGTAATATATAATGCTGGTGTTTCTACAGTAGCTCCAACAGTCAGTAATATATAATGCTGGTGTTTCTAGGCTCCAACAGTCAGTAATATATAATGCTGGTGTTTCTAGCTCCAACAGTCAGTAATATATAATGCTGGTGTTTCTACAGTAGCTCCAACAGTCAGTAATATATAATGCTGGTGTTTCTAGCTCCAACAGTCAGTAATATATAATGCTGGTGTTTCTAGCTCCAACAGTCAGTAATATATAATGCTGGTGTTTCTACAGTAGCTCCAACAGTCAGTAATATATAATGCTGGTGTTTCTAGCTCCAACAGTCAGTAATATATAATGCTGGTGTTTCTACAGTAGCTCCAACAGTCAGTAATATATAATGCTGGTGTTTCTACAGTAGCTCCAACAGTCAGTAATATATAATGCTGGTGTTTCTACAGTAGCTCCAACAGTCAGTAATATATAATGCTGGTGTTTCTAGCTCCAACAGTCAGTAATATATAATGCTGGTGTTTCTAGCTCCAACAGTCAGTAATATATAATGCTGGTGTTTCTACAGTAGCTCCAACAGTCAGTAATATATAATGCTGGTGTTTCTACAGTAGCTCCAACAGTCAGTAATATATAATGCTGGTGTTTCTACAGTAGCTCCAACAGTCAGTAATATATAATGCTGGTGTTTCTACAGTAGCTCCAACAGTCAGTAATATATAATGCTGGTGTTTCTACAGTAGCTCCAACAGTCAGTAATATATAATGCTGGTGTTTCTACAGTAGCTCCAACAGTCAGTAATATATAATGCTGGTGTTTCTAGCTCCAACAGTCAGTAATATATAATGCTGGTGTTTCTACAGTAGCTCCAACAGTCAGTAATATATAATGCTGGTGTTTCTACAGTAGCTCCAACAGTCAGTAATATATAATGCTGGTGTTTCTACAGTAGCTCCAACAGTCAGTAATATATAATGCTGGTGTTTCTACAGTAGCTCCAACAGTCAGTAATATATAATGCTGGTGTTTCTAGCTCCAACAGTCAGTAATATATAATGCTGGTGTTTCTACAGTAGCTCCAACAGTCAGTAATATATAATGCTGGTGTTTCTACAGTAGCTCCAACAGTCAGTAATATATAATGCTGGTGTTTCTAGCTCCAACAGTCAGTAATATATAATGCTGGTGTTTCTACAGTAGCTCCAACAGTCAGTAATATATAATGCTGGTGTTTCTACAGTAGCTCCAACAGTCAGTAATATATAATGCTGGTGTTTCTACAGTAGCTCCAACAGTCAGTAATATATAATGCTGGTGTTTCTACAGTAGCTCCAACAGTCAGTAATATATAATGCTGGTGTTTCTAGCTCCAACAGTCAGTAATATATAATGCTGGTGTTTCTAGCTCCAACAGTCAGTAATATATAATGCTGGTGTTTCTACAGTAGCTCCAACAGTCAGTAATATATAATGCTGGTGTTTCTACAGTAGCTCCAACAGTCAGTAATATATAATGCTGGTGTTTCTACAGTAGCTCCAACAGTCAGTAATATATAATGCTGGTGTTTCTACAGTAGCTCCAACAGTCAGTAATATATAATGCTGGTGTTTCTAGCTCCAACAGTCAGTAATATATAATGCTGGTGTTTCTACAGTAGCTCCAACAGTCAGTAATATATAATGCTGGTGTTTCTAGCTCCAACAGTCAGTAATATATAATGCTGGTGTTTCTACAGTAGCTCCAACAGTCAGTAATATATAATGCTGGTGTTTCTACAGTAGCTCCAACAGTCAGTAATATATAATGCTGGTGTTTCTAGCTCCAACAGTCAGTAATATATAATGCTGGTGTTTCTACAGTAGCTCCAACAGTCAGTAATATATAATGCTGGTGTTTCTACAGTAGCTCCAACAGTCAGTAATATATAATGCTGGTGTTTCTACAGTAGCTCCAACAGTCAGTAATATATAATGCTGGTGTTTCTACAGTAGCTCCAACAGTCAGTAATATATAATGCTGGTGTTTCTACAGTAGCTCCAACAGTCAGTAATATATAATGCTGGTGTTTCTACAGTAGCTCCAACAGTCAGTAATATATAATGCTGGTGTTTCTACAGTAGCTCCAACAGTCAGTAATATATAATGCTGGTGTTTCTAGCTCCAACAGTCAGTAATATATAATGCTGGTGTTTCTAGCTCCAACAGTCAGTAATATATAATGCTGGTGTTTCTACAGTAGCTCCAACAGTCAGTAATATATAATGCTGGTGTTCTACAGTAGCTCCAACAGTCAGTAATATATAATGCTGGTGTTTCTAGCTCCAACAGTCAGTAATATATAATGCTGGTGTTTCTACAGTAGCTCCAACAGTCAGTAATATATAATGCTGGTGTTTCTACAGTAGCTCCAACAGTCAGTAATATATAATGCTGGTGTTTCTAGCTCCAACAGTCAGTAATATATAATGCTGGTGTTTCTAGCTCCAACAGTCAGTAATATATAATGCTGGTGTTTCTACAGTAGCTCCAACAGTCAGTAATATATAATGCTGGTGTTTCTACAGTAGCTCCAACAGTCAGTAATATATAATGCTGGTGTTTCTACAGTAGCTCCAACAGTCAGTAATATATAATGCTGGTGTTTCTACAGTAGCTCCAACAGTCAGTAATATATAATGCTGGTGTTTCTACAGTAGCTCCAACAGTCAGTAATATATAATGCTGGTGTTTCTACAGTAGCTCCAACAGTCAGTAATATATAATGCTGGTGTTTCTACAGTAGCTCCAACAGTCAGTAATATATAATGCTGGTGTTTCTACAGTAGCTCCAACAGTCAGTAATATATAATGCTGGTGTTTCTACAGTAGCTCCAACAGTCAGTAATATATAATGCTGGTGTTTCTACAGTAGCTCCAACAGTCAGTAATATATAATGCTGGTGTTTCTACAGTAGCTCCAACAGTCAGTAATATATAATGCTGGTGTTTCTAGCTCCAACAGTCAGTAATATATAATGCTGGTGTTTCTACAGTAGCTCCAACAGTCAGTAATATATAATGCTGGTGTTTCTACAGTAGCTCCAACAGTCAGTAATATATAATGCTGGTGTTTCTAGCTCCAACAGTCAGTAATATATAATGCTGGTGTTTCTACAGTAGCTCCAACAGTCAGTAATATATAATGCTGGTGTTTCTACAGTAGCTCCAACAGTCAGTAATATATAATGCTGGTGTTTCTAGCTCCAACAGTCAGTAATATATAATGCTGGTGTTTCTACAGTAGCTCCAACAGTCAGTAATATATAATGCTGGTGTTTCTACAGTAGCTCCAACAGTCAGTAATATATAATGCTGGTGTTTCTACAGTAGCTCCAACAGTCAGTAATATATAATGCTGGTGTTTCTACAGTAGCTCCAACAGTCAGTAATATATAATGCTGGTGTTTCTAGCTCCAACAGTCAGTAATATATAATGCTGGTGTTTCTACAGTAGCTCCAACAGTCAGTAATATATAATGCTGGTGTTTCTAGCTCCAACAGTCAGTAATATATAATGCTGGTGTTTCTACAGTAGCTCCAACAGTCAGTAATATATAATGCTGGTGTTTCTACAGTAGCTCCAACAGTCAGTAATATATAATGCTGGTGTTTCTACAGTAGCTCCAACAGTCAGTAATATATAATGCTGGTGTTTCTACAGTAGCTCCAACAGTCAGTAATATATAATGCTGGTGTTTCTAGCTCCAACAGTCAGTAATATATAATGCTGGTGTTTCTACAGTAGCTCCAACAGTCAGTAATATATAATGCTGGTGTTTCTAGCTCCAACAGTCAGTAATATATAATGCTGGTGTTTCTACAGTAGCTCCAACAGTCAGTAATATATAATGCTGGTGTTTCTAGCTCCAACAGTCAGTAATATATAATGCTGGTGTTTCTACAGTAGCTCCAACAGTCAGTAATATATAATGCTGGTGTTTCTACAGTAGCTCCAACAGTCAGTAATATATAATGCTGGTGTTTCTACAGTAGCTCCAACAGTCAGTAATATATAATGCTGGTGTTTCTACAGTAGCTCCAACAGTCAGTAATATATAATGCTGGTGTTTCTAGCTCCAACAGTCAGTAATATATAATGCTGGTGTTTCTACAGTAGCTCCAACAGTCAGTAATATATAATGCTGGTGTTTCTAGCTCCAACAGTCAGTAATATATAATGCTGGTGTTTCTACAGTAGCTCCAACAGTCAGTAATATATAATGCTGGTGTTTCTAGCTCCAACAGTCAGTAATATATAATGCTGGTGTTTCTACAGTAGCTCCAACAGTCAGTAATATATAATGCTGGTGTTTCTACAGTAGCTCCAACAGTCAGTAATATATAATGCTGGTGTTTCTACAGTAGCTCCAACAGTCAGTAATATATAATGCTGGTGTTTCTACAGTAGCTCCAACAGTCAGTAATATATAATGCTGGTGTTTCTAGCTCCAACAGTCAGTAATATATAATGCTGGTGTTTCTACAGTAGCTCCAACAGTCAGTAATATATAATGCTGGTGTTTCTACAGTAGCTCCAACAGTCAGTAATATATAATGCTGGTGTTTCTACAGTAGCTCCAACAGTCAGTAATATATAATGCTGGTGTTTCTACAGTAGCTCCAACAGTCAGTAATATATAATGCTGGTGTTTCTACAGTAGCTCCAACAGTCAGTAATATATAATGCTGGTGTTTCTAGCTCCAACAGTCAGTAATATATAATGCTGGTGTTTCTAGCTCCAACAGTCAGTAATATATAATGCTGGTGTTTCTAGCTCCAACAGTCAGTAATATATAATGCTGGTGTTTCTACAGTAGCTCCAACAGTCAGTAATATATAATGCTGGTGTTTCTACAGTAGCTCCAACAGTCAGTAATATATAATGCTGGTGTTTCTACAGTAGCTCCAACAGTCAGTAATATATAATGCTGGTGTTTCTACAGTAGCTCCAACAGTCAGTAATATATAATGCTGGTGTTTCTAGCTCCAACAGTCAGTAATATATAATGCTGGTGTTTCTACAGTAGCTCCAACAGTCAGTAATATATAATGCTGGTGTTTCTACAGTAGCTCCAACAGTCAGTAATATATAATGCTGGTGTTTCTACAGTAGCTCCAACAGTCAGTAATATATAATGCTGGTGTTTCTACAGTAGCTCCAACAGTCAGTAATATATAATGCTGGTGTTTCTACAGTAGCTCCAACAGTCAGTAATATATAATGCTGGTGTTTCTAGCTCCAACAGTCAGTAATATATAATGCTGGTGTTTCTCAGTAGCTCCAACAGTCAGTAATATATAATGCTGGTGTTTCTACAGTAGCTCCAACAGTCAGTAATATATAATGCTGGTGTTTCTACAGTAGCTCCAACAGTCAGTAATATATAATGCTGGTGTTTCTAGCTCCAACAGTCAGTAATATATAATGCTGGTGTTTCTAGCTCCAACAGTCAGTAATATATAATGCTGGTGTTTCTACAGTAGCTCCAACAGTCAGTAATATATAATGCTGGTGTTTCTACAGTAGCTCCAACAGTCAGTAATATATAATGCTGGTGTTTCTACAGTAGCTCCAACAGTCAGTAATATATAATGCTGGTGTTTCTAGCTCCAACAGTCAGTAATATATAATGCTGGTGTTTCTACAGTAGCTCCAACAGTCAGTAATATATAATGCTGGTGTTTCTACAGTAGCTCCAACAGTCAGTAATATATAATGCTGGTGTTTCTAGCTCCAACAGTCAGTAATATATAATGCTGGTGTTTCTCTAGCTCCAACAGTCAGTAATATATAATGCTGGTGTTTCTAGCTCCAACAGTCAGTAATATATAATGCTGGTGTTTCTACAGTAGCTCCAACAGTCAGTAATATATAATGCTGGTGTTTCTAGCTCCAACAGTCAGTAATATATAATGCTGGTGTTTCTAGCTCCAACAGTCAGTAATATATAATGCTGGTGTTTCTAGCTCCAACAGTCAGTAATATATAATGCTGGTGTTTCTACAGTAGCTCCAACAGTCAGTAATATATAATGCTGGTGTTTCTAGCTCCAACAGTCAGTAATATATAATGCTGGTGTTTCTAGCTCCAACAGTCAGTAATATATAATGCTGGTGTTTCTACAGTAGCTCCAACAGTCAGTAATATATAATGCTGGTGTTTCTACAGTAGCTCCAACAGTCAGTAATATATAATGCTGGTGTTTCTAGCTCCAACAGTCAGTAATATATAATGCTGGTGTTTCTACAGTAGCTCCAACAGTCAGTAATATATAATGCTGGTGTTTCTACAGTAGCTCCAACAGTCAGTAATATATAATGCTGGTGTTTCTACAGTAGCTCCAACAGTCAGTAATATATAATGCTGGTGTTTCTAGCTCCAACAGTCAGTAATATATAATGCTGGTGTTTCTAGCTCCAACAGTCAGTAATATATAATGCTGGTGTTTCTACAGTAGCTCCAACAGTCAGTAATATATAATGCTGGTGTTTCTAGCTCCAACAGTCAGTAATATATAATGCTGGTGTTTCTAGCTCCAACAGTCAGTAATATATAATGCTGGTGTTTCTACAGTAGCTCCAACAGTCAGTAATATATAATGCTGGTGTTTCTACAGTAGCTCCAACAGTCAGTAATATATAATGCTGGTGTTTCTAGCTCCAACAGTCAGTAATATATAATGCTGGTGTTTCTACAGTAGCTCCAACAGTCAGTAATATATAATGCTGGTGTTTCTACAGTAGCTCCAACAGTCAGTAATATATAATGCTGGTGTTTCTACAGTAGCTCCAACAGTCAGTAATATATAATGCTGGTGTTTCTACAGTAGCTCCAACAGTCAGTAATATATAATGCTGGTGTTTCTAGGCTCCAACAGTCAGTAATATATAATGCTGGTGTTTCTACAGTAGCTCCAACAGTCAGTAATATATAATGCTGGTGTTTCAGTAGCTCCAACAGTCAGTAATATATAATGCTGGTGTTTCTACAGTAGCTCCAACAGTCAGTAATATATAATGCTGGTGTTTCTACAGTAGCTCCAACAGTCAGTAATATATAATGCTGGTGTTTCTACAGTAGCTCCAACAGTCAGTAATATATAATGCTGGTGTTTCTACAGTAGCTCCAACAGTCAGTAATATATAATGCTGGTGTTTCTACAGTAGCTCCAACAGTCAGTAATATATAATGCTGGTGTTTCTACAGTAGCTCCAACAGTCAGTAATATATAATGCTGGTGTTTCTACAGTAGCTCCAACAGTCAGTAATATATAATGCTGGTGTTTCTACAGTAGCTCCAACAGTCAGTAATATATAATGCTGGTGTTTCTACAGTAGCTCCAACAGTCAGTAATATATAATGCTGGTGTTTCTAGCTCCAACAGTCAGTAATATATAATGCTGGTGTTTCTAGCTCCAACAGTCAGTAATATATAATGCTGGTGTTTCTACAGTAGCTCCAACAGTCAGTAATATATAATGCTGGTGTTTCTACAGTAGCTCCAACAGTCAGTAATATATAATGCTGGTGTTTCTACAGTAGCTCCAACAGTCAGTAATATATAATGCTGGTGTTTCTACAGTAGCTCCAACAGTCAGTAATATATAATGCTGGTGTTTCTACAGTAGCTCCAACAGTCAGTAATATATAATGCTGGTGTTTCTACAGTAGCTCCAACAGTCAGTAATATATAATGCTGGTGTTTCTACAGTAGCTCCAACAGTCAGTAATATATAATGCTGGTGTTTCTAGCTCCAACAGTCAGTAATATATAATGCTGGTGTTTCTACAGTAGCTCCAACAGTCAGTAATATATAATGCTGGTGTTTCTACAGTAGCTCCAACAGTCAGTAATATATAATGCTGGTGTTTCTACAGTAGCTCCAACAGTCAGTAATATATAATGCTGGTATTTCTACAGTAGCTCCAACAGTCAGTAATATATAATGCTGGTGTTTCTAGCTCCAACAGTCAGTAATATATAATGCTGGTGTTTCTACAGTAGCTCCAACAGTCAGTAATATATAATGCTGGTGTTTCTAGCTCCAACAGTCAGTAATATATAATGCTGGTGTTTCTAGCTCCAACAGTCAGTAATATATAATGCTGGTGTTTCTACAGTAGCTCCAACAGTCAGTAATATATAATGCTGGTGTTTCTACAGTAGCTCCAACAGTCAGTAATATATAATGCTGGTGTTTCTACAGTAGCTCCAACAGTCAGTAATATATAATGCTGGTGTTTCTAGCTCCAACAGTCAGTAATATATAATGCTGGTGTTTCTAGCTCCAACAGTCAGTAATATATAATGCTGGTGTTTCTACAGTAGCTCCAACAGTCAGTAATATATAATGCTGGTGTTTCTACAGTAGCTCCAACAGTCAGTAATATATAATGCTGGTGTTTCTACAGTAGCTCCAACAGTCAGTAATATATAATGCTGGTGTTTCTACAGTAGCTCCAACAGTCAGTAATATATAATGCTGGTGTTTCTAGCTCCAACAGTCAGTAATATATAATGCTGGTGTTTCTACAGTAGCTCCAACAGTCAGTAATATATAATGCTGGTGTTTCTACAGTAGCTCCAACAGTCAGTAATATATAATGCTGGTGTTTCTAGCTCCAACAGTCAGTAATATATAATGCTGGTGTTTCTACAGTAGCTCCAACAGTCAGTAATATATAATGCTGGTGTTTCTACAGTAGCTCCAACAGTCAGTAATATATAATGCTGGTGTTTCTACAGTAGCTCCAACAGTCAGTAATATATAATGCTGGTGTTTCTACAGTAGCTCCAACAGTCAGTAATATATAATGCTGGTGTTTCTAGCTCCAACAGTCAGTAATATATAATGCTGGTGTTTCTACAGTAGCTCCAACAGTCAGTAATATATAATGCTGGTGTTTCTAGCTCCAACAGTCAGTAATATATAATGCTGGTGTTTCTACAGCTCCAACAGTCAGTAATATATAATGCTGGTGTTTCTACAGTAGCTCCAACAGTCAGTAATATATAATGCTGGTGTTTCTAGCTCCAACAGTCAGTAATATATAATGCTGGTGTTTCTACAGTAGCTCCAACAGTCAGTAATATATAATGCTGGTGTTTCTAGCTCCAACAGTCAGTAATATATAATGCTGGTGTTTCTACAGTAGCTCCAACAGTCAGTAATATATAATGCTGGTGTTTCTACAGTAGCTCCAACAGTCAGTAATATATAATGCTGGTGTTTCTACAGTAGCTCCAACAGTCAGTAATATATAATGCTGGTGTTTCTACAGTAGCTCCAACAGTCAGTAATATATAATGCTGGTGTTTCTAGCTCCAACAGTCAGTAATATATAATGCTGGTGTTTCTCAGTAGCTCCAACAGTCAGTAATATATAATGCTGGTGTTTCTACAGTAGCTCCAACAGTCAGTAATATATAATGCTGGTGTTTCTACAGTAGCTCCAACAGTCAGTAATATATAATGCTGGTGTTTCTACAGTAGCTCCAACAGTCAGTAATATATAATGCTGGTGTTTCTACAGTAGCTCCAACAGTCAGTAATATATAATGCTGGTGTTTCTAGCTCCAACAGTCAGTAATATATAATGCTGGTGTTTCTACAGTAGCTCCAACAGTCAGTAATATATAATGCTGGTGTTTCTACAGTAGCTCCAACAGTCAGTAATATATAATGCTGGTGTTTCTACAGTAGCTCCAACAGTCAGTAATATATAATGCTGGTGTTTCTACAGTAGCTCCAACAGTCAGTAATATATAATGCTGGTGTTTCAGTAGCTCCAACAGTCAGTAATATATAATGCTGGTGTTTCTAGCTCCAACAGTCAGTAATATATAATGCTGGTGTTTCTAGCTCCAACAGTCAGTAATATATAATGCTGGTGTTTCTACAGTAGCTCCAACAGTCAGTAATATATAATGCTGGTGTTTCTAGCTCCAACAGTCAGTAATATATAATGCTGGTGTTTCTACAGTAGCTCCAACAGTCAGTAATATATAATGCTGGTGTTTCTACAGTAGCTCCAACAGTCAGTAATATATAATGCTGGTGTTTCTACAGTAGCTCCAACAGTCAGTAATATATAATGCTGGTGTTTCTACAGTAGCTCCAACAGTCAGTAATATATAATGCTGGTGTTTCTAGCTCCAACAGTCAGTAATATATAATGCTGGTGTTTCTACAGTAGCTCCAACAGTCAGTAATATATAATGCTGGTGTTTCTAGCTCCAACAGTCAGTAATATATAATGCTGGTGTTTCTAGCTCCAACAGTCAGTAATATATAATGCTGGTGTTTCTACAGTAGCTCCAACAGTCAGTAATATATAATGCTGGTGTTTCTACAGTAGCTCCAACAGTCAGTAATATATAATGCTGGTGTTTCTACAGTAGCTCCAACAGTCAGTAATATATAATGCTGGTGTTTCTAGCTCCAACAGTCAGTAATATATAATGCTGGTGTTTCTACAGTAGCTCCAACAGTCAGTAATATATAATGCTGGTGTTTCTACAGTAGCTCCAACAGTCAGTAATATATAATGCTGGTGTTTCTAAGCTCCAACAGTCAGTAATATATAATGCTGGTGTTTCTACAGTAGCTCCAACAGTCAGTAATATATAATGCTGGTGTTTCTAGCTCCAACAGTCAGTAATATATAATGCTGGTGTTTCTACAGTAGCTCCAACAGTCAGTAATATATAATGCTGGTGTTTCTACAGTAGCTCCAACAGTCAGTAATATATAATGCTGGTATTTCTACAGTAGCTCCAACAGTCAGTAATATATAATGCTGGTGTTTCTAGCTCCAACAGTCAGTAATATATAATGCTGGTGTTTCTACAGTAGCTCCAACAGTCAGTAATATATAATGCTGATGTTTCTAGCTCCAACAGTCAGTAATATATAATGCTGGTGTTTCTAGCTCCAACAGTCAGTAATATATAATGCTGGTGTTTCTACAGTAGCTCCAACAGTCAGTAATATATAATGCTGGTGTTTCTACAGTAGCTCCAACAGTCAGTAATATATAATGCTGGTGTTTCTAGCTCCAACAGTCAGTAATATATAATGCTGGTGTTTCTACAGCAGCTCCAACAGTCAGTAATATATAATGCTGGTGTTTCTACAGTAGCTCCAACAGTCAGTAATATATAATGCTGGTGTTTCTACAGTAGCTCCAACAGTCAGTAATATATAATGCTGGTGTTTCTACAGTAGCTCCAACAGTCAGTAATATATAATGCTGGTGTTTCTACAGTAGCTCCAACAGTCAGTAATATATAATGCTGGTGTTTCTAGCTCCAACAGTCAGTAATATATAATGCTGGTGTTTCTAGCTCCAACAGTCAGTAATATATAATGCTGGTGTTTCTACAGTAGCTCCAACAGTCAGTAATATATAATGCTGGTGTTTCTACAGTAGCTCCAACAGTCAGTAATATATAATGCTGGTGTTCTACAGTAGCTCCAACAGTCAGTAATATATAATGCTGGTGTTTCTAAGTAGCTCCAACAGTCAGTAATATATAATGCTGGTGTTTCTACAGTAGCTCCAACAGTCAGTAATATATAATGCTGGTGTTTCTAGCTCCAACAGTCAGTAATATATAATGCTGGTGTTTCTACAGTAGCTCCAACAGTCAGTAATATATAATGCTGGTGTTTCTACAGTAGCTCCAACAGTCAGTAATATATAATGCTGGTGTTTCTACAGTAGCTCCAACAGTCAGTAATATATAATGCTGGTGTTTCTAGCTCCAACAGTCAGTAATATATAATGCTGGTGTTTCTACAGTAGCTCCAACAGTCAGTAATATATAATGCTGGTGTTTCTACAGTAGCTCCAACAGTCAGTAATATATAATGCTGGTGTTTCTAGCTCCAACAGTCAGTAATATATAATGCTGGTGTTTCTACAGTAGCTCCAACAGTCAGTAATATATAATGCTGGTGTTTCTAGCTCCAACAGTCAGTAATATATAATGCTGGTGTTTCTAGCTCCAACAGTCAGTAATATATAATGCTGGTGTTTCTACAGTAGCTCCAACAGTCAGTAATATATAATGCTGGTGTTTCTAGCTCCAACAGTCAGTAATATATAATGCTGGTGTTTCTACAGTAGCTCCAACAGTCAGTAATATATAATGCTGGTGTTTCTACAGTAGCTCCAACAGTCAGTAATATATAATGCTGGTGTTTCTAGCTCCAACAGTCAGTAATATATAATGCTGGTGTTTCTACAGAGCTCCAACAGTCAGTAATATATAATGCTGGTGTTTCTACAGTAGCTCCAACAGTCAGTAATATATAATGCTGGTGTTTCTACAGTAGCTCCAACAGTCAGTAATATATAATGCTGGTGTTTCTACAGTAGCTCCAACAGTCAGTAATATATAATGCTGGTGTTTCTACAGTAGCTCCAACAGTCAGTAATATATAATGCTGGTGTTTCTACAGTAGCTCCAACAGTCAGTAATATATAATGCTGGTGTTTCTAGCTCCAACAGTCAGTAATATATAATGCTGGTGTTTCTACAGTAGCTCCAACAGTCAGTAATATATAATGCTGGTGTTTCTAGCTCCAACAGTCAGTAATATATAATGCTGGTGTTTCTAGCTCCAACAGTCAGTAATATATAATGCTGGTGTTTCTACAGTAGCTCCAACAGTCAGTAATATATAATGCTGGTGTTCTACAGTAGCTCCAACAGTCAGTAATATATAATGCTGGTGTTTCTAGCTCCAACAGTCAGTAATATATAATGCTGGTGTTTCTACAGTAGCTCCAACAGTCAGTAATATATAATGCTGGTGTTTCTACAGTAGCTCCAACAGTCAGTAATATATAATGCTGGTGTTTCTAGCTCCAACAGTCAGTAATATATAATGCTGGTGTTTCTAGCTCCAACAGTCAGTAATATATAATGCTGGTGTTTCTACAGTAGCTCCAACAGTCAGTAATATATAATGCTGGTGTTTCTACAGTAGCTCCAACAGTCAGTAATATATAATGCTGGTGTTTCTACAGTAGCTCCAACAGTCAGTAATATATAATGCTGGTGTTTCTACAGTAGCTCCAACAGTCAGTAATATATAATGCTGGTGTTTCTACAGTAGCTCCAACAGTCAGTAATATATAATGCTGGTGTTTCTAGCTCCAACAGTCAGTAATATATAATGCTGGTGTTTCTAGCTCCAACAGTCAGTAATATATAATGCTGGTGTTTCTACAGTAGCTCCAACAGTCAGTAATATATAATGCTGGTGTTTCTACAGTAGCTCCAACAGTCAGTAATATATAATGCTGGTGTTTCTACAGTAGCTCCAACAGTCAGTAATATATAATGCTGGTGTTTCTACAGTAGCTCCAACAGTCAGTAATATATAATGCTGGTGTTTCTACAGTAGCTCCAACAGTCAGTAATATATAATGCTGGTGTTTCTACAGTAGCTCCAACAGTCAGTAATATATAATGCTGGTGTTTCTAGCTCCAACAGTCAGTAATATATAATGCTGGTGTTTCTACAGTAGCTCCAACAGTCAGTAATATATAATGCTGGTGTTTCTACAGTAGCTCCAACAGTCAGTAATATATAATGCTGGTGTTTCTAGGCTCCAACAGTCAGTAATATATAATGCTGGTGTTTCTAGCTCCAACAGTCAGTAATATATAATGCTGGTGTTCTACAGTAGCTCCAACAGTCAGTAATATATAATGCTGGTGTTTCTACAGTAGCTCCAACAGTCAGTAATATATAATGCTGGTGTTTCTACAGTAGCTCCAACAGTCAGTAATATATAATGCTGGTGTTTCTACAGTAGCTCCAACAGTCAGTAATATATAATGCTGGTGTTTCTAGCTCCAACAGTCAGTAATATATAATGCTGGTGTTTCTCAGTAGCTCCAACAGTCAGTAATATATAATGCTGGTGTTTCTACAGTAGCTCCAACAGTCAGTAATATATAATGCTGGTGTTTCTAGCTCCAACAGTCAGTAATATATAATGCTGGTGTTTCTACAGTAGCTCCAACAGTCAGTAATATATAATGCTGGTGTTTCTACAGTAGCTCCAACAGTCAGTAATATATAATGCTGGTGTTTCTAGCTCCAACAGTCAGTAATATATAATGCTGGTGTTCTACAGTAGCTCCAACAGTCAGTAATATATAATGCTGGTGTTTCTACAGTAGCTCCAACAGTCAGTAATATATAATGCTGGTGTTTCTAGCTCCAACAGTCAGTAATATATAATGCTGGTGTTTCTAGCTCCAACAGTCAGTAATATATAATGCTGGTGTTTCTACAGTAGCTCCAACAGTCAGTAATATATAATGCTGGTGTTTCTAAGCTCCAACAGTCAGTAATATATAATGCTGGTGTTTCTACAGTAGCTCCAACAGTCAGTAATATATAATGCTGGTGTTTCTACAGTAGCTCCAACAGTCAGTAATATATAATGCTGGTGTTTCTCAGTAGCTCCAACAGTCAGTAATATATAATGCTGGTGTTTCTAGCTCCAACAGTCAGTAATATATAATGCTGGTGTTTCTACAGTAGCTCCAACAGTCAGTAATATATAATGCTGGTGTTTCTACAGTAGCTCCAACAGTCAGTAATATATAATGCTGGTGTTTCTACAGTAGCTCCAACAGTCAGTAATATATAATGCTGGTGTTTCTACAGTAGCTCCAACAGTCAGTAATATATAATGCTGGTGTTTCTAGCTCCAACAGTCAGTAATATATAATGCTGGTGTTTCTAGCTCCAACAGTCAGTAATATATAATGCTGGTGTTTCTAGCTCCAACAGTCAGTAATATATAATGCTGGTGTTTCTACAGTAGCTCCAACAGTCAGTAATATATAATGCTGGTGTTTCTACAGTAGCTCCAACAGTCAGTAATATATAATGCTGGTGTTTCTAGCTCCAACAGTCAGTAATATATAATGCTGGTGTTTCTACAGTAGCTCCAACAGTCAGTAATATATAATGCTGGTGTTTCTACAGTAGCTCCAACAGTCAGTAATATATAATGCTGGTGTTTCTACAGTAGCTCCAACAGTCAGTAATATATAATGCTGGTGTTTCTACAGTAGCTCCAACAGTCAGTAATATATAATGCTGGTGTTTCTACAGTAGCTCCAACAGTCAGTAATATATAATGCTGGTGTTTCTACAGTAGCTCCAACAGTCAGTAATATATAATGCTGGTGTTTCTACAGTAGCTCCAACAGTCAGTAATATATAATGCTGGTGTTTCTAGCTCCAACAGTCAGTAATATATAATGCTGGTGTTTCTAGCTCCAACAGTCAGTAATATATAATGCTGGTGTTTCTACAGTAGCTCCAACAGTCAGTAATATATAATGCTGGTGTTCTACAGTAGCTCCAACAGTCAGTAATATATAATGCTGGTGTTTCTAGCTCCAACAGTCAGTAATATATAATGCTGGTGTTCTCGTAGCTCCAACAGTCAGTAATATATAATGCTGGTGTTTCTACAGTAGCTCCAACAGTCAGTAATATATAATGCTGGTGTTTCTACAGTAGCTCCAACAGTCAGTAATATATAATGCTGGTGTTTCTACAGTAGCTCCAACAGTCAGTAATATATAATGCTGGTGTTTCTAGCTCCAACAGTCAGTAATATATAATGCTGGTGTTTCTACAGTAGCTCCAACAGTCAGTAATATATAATGCTGGTGTTTCTACAGTAGCTCCAACAGTCAGTAATATATAATGCTGGTGTTTCTAGCTCCAACAGTCAGTAATATATAATGCTGGTGTTTCTACAGTAGCTCCAACAGTCAGTAATATATAATGCTGGTGTTTCTAGCTCCAACAGTCAGTAATATATAATGCTGGTGTTTCTAGCTCCAACAGTCAGTAATATATAATGCTGGTGTTTCTACAGTAGCTCCAACAGTCAGTAATATATAATGCTGGTGTTTCTACAGTAGCTCCAACAGTCAGTAATATATAATGCTGGTGTTTCTACAGTAGCTCCAACAGTCAGTAATATATAATGCTGGTGTTTCTAGCTCCAACAGTCAGTAATATATAATGCTGGTGTTTCTACAGTAGCTCCAACAGTCAGTAATATATAATGCTGGTGTTTCTACAGTAGCTCCAACAGTCAGTAATATATAATGCTGGTGTTTCTACAGTAGCTCCAACAGTCAGTAATATATAATGCTGGTGTTTCTAGCTCCAACAGTCAGTAATATATAATGCTGGTGTTTCTAGCTCCAACAGTCAGTAATATATAATGCTGGTGTTTCTAGCTCCAACAGTCAGTAATATATAATGCTGGTGTTTCTACAGTAGCTCCAACAGTCAGTAATATATAATGCTGGTGTTTCTACAGTAGCTCCAACAGTCAGTAATATATAATGCTGGTGTTTCTAGCTCCAACAGTCAGTAATATATAATGCTGGTGTTTCTACAGTAGCTCCAACAGTCAGTAATATATAATGCTGGTGTTTCTACGAGCTCCAACAGTCAGTAATATATAATGCTGGTGTTTACAGTAGCTCCAACAGTCAGTAATATATAATGCTGGTGTTTCTACAGTAGCTCCAACAGTCAGTAATATATAATGCTGGTGTTTCTACAGTAGCTCCAACAGTCAGTAATATATAATGCTGGTGTTTCTACAGTAGCTCCAACAGTCAGTAATATATAATGCTGGTGTTTCTACAGTAGCTCCAACAGTCAGTAATATATAATGCTGGTGTTTCTAGCTCCAACAGTCAGTAATATATAATGCTGGTGTTTCTACAGTAGCTCCAACAGTCAGTAATATATAATGCTGGTGTTTCTACAGTAGCTCCAACAGTCAGTAATATATAATGCTGGTGTTTCTAGCTCCAACAGTCAGTAATATATAATGCTGGTGTTTCTACAGTAGCTCCAACAGTCAGTAATATATAATGCTGGTGTTTCTACAGTAGCTCCAACAGTCAGTAATATATAATGCTGGTGTTTCTACAGTAGCTCCAACAGTCAGTAATATATAATGCTGGTGTTTCTAGCTCCAACAGTCAGTAATATATAATGCTGGTGTTTCTACAGTAGCTCCAACAGTCAGTAATATATAATGCTGGTGTTTCTACAGTAGCTCCAACAGTCAGTAATATATAATGCTGGTGTTTCTACAGTAGCTCCAACAGTCAGTAATATATAATGCTGGTGTTTCTACAGTAGCTCCAACAGTCAGTAATATATAATGCTGGTGTTTCTAAGCTCCAACAGTCAGTAATATATAATGCTGGTGTTTCTACAGTAGCTCCAACAGTCAGTAATATATAATGCTGGTGTTTCTAGCTCCAACAGTCAGTAATATATAATGCTGGTGTTTCTACAGTAGCTCCAACAGTCAGTAATATATAATGCTGGTGTTTCTACAGTAGCTCCAACAGTCAGTAATATATAATGCTGGTGTTTCTACAGTAGCTCCAACAGTCAGTAATATATAATGCTGGTGTTTCTACAGTAGCTCCAACAGTCAGTAATATATAATGCTGGTGTTTCTAGCTCCAACAGTCAGTAATATATAATGCTGGTGTTCTACAGTAGCTCCAACAGTCAGTAATATATAATGCTGGTGTTTCTACAGTAGCTCCAACAGTCAGTAATATATAATGCTGGTGTTTCTACAGTAGCTCCAACAGTCAGTAATATATAATGCTGGTGTTTCTACAGTAGCTCCAACAGTCAGTAATATATAATGCTGGTGTTTCTAGCTCCAACAGTCAGTAATATATAATGCTGGTGTTTCTAGCTCCAACAGTCAGTAATATATAATGCTGGTGTTTCTACAGTAGCTCCAACAGTCAGTAATATATAATGCTGGTGTTTCTACAGTAGCTCCAACAGTCAGTAATATATAATGCTGGTGTTTCTACAGTAGCTCCAACAGTCAGTAATATATAATGCTGGTGTTTCTACAGTAGCTCCAACAGTCAGTAATATATAATGCTGGTGTTTCTACATAGCTCCAACAGTCAGTAATATATAATGCTGGTGTTTCTACAGTAGCTCCAACAGTCAGTAATATATAATGCTGGTGTTTCTACAGTAGCTCCAACAGTCAGTAATATATAATGCTGGTGTTTCTACAGTAGCTCCAACAGTCAGTAATATATAATGCTGGTGTTCTACAGTAGCTCCAACAGTCAGTAATATATAATGCTGGTGTTTCTACAGTAGCTCCAACAGTCAGTAATATATAATGCTGGTGTTTCTACAGTAGCTCCAACAGTCAGTAATATATAATGCTGGTGTTTCTACAGTAGCTCCAACAGTCAGTAATATATAATGCTGGTGTTTCTACAGTAGCTCCAACAGTCAGTAATATATAATGCTGGTGTTTCTACAGTAGCTCCAACAGTCAGTAATATATAATGCTGGTGTTTCTAGCTCCAACAGTCAGTAATATATAATGCTGGTGTTTTACAGTAGCTCCAACAGTCAGTAATATATAATGCTGGTGTTTCTACAGTAGCTCCAACAGTCAGTAATATATAATGCTGGTGTTTCTAGCTCCAACAGTCAGTAATATATAATGCTGGTGTTTCTACAGTAGCTCCAACAGTCAGTAATATATAATGCTGGTGTTTCTAGCTCCAACAGTCAGTAATATATAATGCTGGTGTTTCTAGCTCCAACAGTCAGTAATATATAATGCTGGTGTTTCTACAGGCTCCAACAGTCAGTAATATATAATGCTGGTGTTTCTAGCTCCAACAGTCAGTAATATATAATGCTGGTGTTTCTACAGTAGCTCCAACAGTCAGTAATATATAATGCTGGTGTTTCTACAGTAGCTCCAACAGTCAGTAATATATAATGCTGGTGTTTCTACAGTAGCTCCAACAGTCAGTAATATATAATGCTGGTGTTTCTACAGTAGCTCCAACAGTCAGTAATATATAATGCTGGTGTTTCTACAGTAGCTCCAACAGTCAGTAATATATAATGCTGGTGTTTCTACAGTAGCTCCAACAGTCAGTAATATATAATGCTGGTGTTTCTAGCTCCAACAGTCAGTAATATATAATGCTGGTGTTTCTACAGTAGCTCCAACAGTCAGTAATATATAATGCTGGTGTTTCTAGCTCCAACAGTCAGTAATATATAATGCTGGTGTTTCTAGCTCCAACAGTCAGTAATATATAATGCTGGTGTTTCTAGCTCCAACAGTCAGTAATATATAATGCTGGTGTTTCTACAGTAGCTCCAACAGTCAGTAATATATAATGCTGGTGTTTCTACAGTAGCTCCAACAGTCAGTAATATATAATGCTGGTGTTTTCTAGCTCCAACAGTCAGTAATATATAATGCTGGTGTTTCTACAGTAGCTCCAACAGTCAGTAATATATAATGCTGGTGTTTCTACAGTAGCTCCAACAGTCAGTAATATATAATGCTGGTGTTTCTAGCTCCAACAGTCAGTAATATATAATGCTGGTGTTTCTAGCTCCAACAGTCAGTAATATATAATGCTGGTGTTTCTACAGTAGCTCCAACAGTCAGTAATATATAATGCTGGTGTTTCTACAGTAGCTCCAACAGTCAGTAATATATAATGCTGGTGTTTCTACAGTAGCTCCAACAGTCAGTAATATATAATGCTGGTGTTTCTACAGTAGCTCCAACAGTCAGTAATATATAATGCTGGTGTTTCTCGTAGCTCCAACAGTCAGTAATATATAATGCTGGTGTTTCTACAGTAGCTCCAACAGTCAGTAATATATAATGCTGGTGTTCTACAGTAGCTCCAACAGTCAGTAATATATAATGCTGGTGTTTCTAGCTCCAACAGTCAGTAATATATAATGCTGGTGTTTCTAGCTCCAACAGTCAGTAATATATAATGCTGGTGTTTCTAGCTCCAACAGTCAGTAATATATAATGCTGGTGTTTCTACAGTAGCTCCAACAGTCAGTAATATATAATGCTGGTGTTTCTACAGTAGCTCCAACAGTCAGTAATATATAATGCTGGTGTTTCTACAGTAGCTCCAACAGTCAGTAATATATAATGCTGGTGTTTCTACAGCTCCAACAGTCAGTAATATATAATGCTGGTGTTTCTAGCTCCAACAGTCAGTAATATATAATGCTGGTGTTTCTACAGTAGCTCCAACAGTCAGTAATATATAATGCTGGTGTTTCTAGCTCCAACAGTCAGTAATATATAATGCTGGTGTTTCTACAGTAGCTCCAACAGTCAGTAATATATAATGCTGGTGTTTCTACAGTAGCTCCAACAGTCAGTAATATATAATGCTGGTGTTTCTACAGTAGCTCCAACAGTCAGTAATATATAATGCTGGTGTTTCTAGGCTCCAACAGTCAGTAATATATAATGCTGGTGTTTCTACAGTAGCTCCAACAGTCAGTAATATATAATGCTGGTGTTTCTAGCTCCAACAGTCAGTAATATATAATGCTGGTGTTTCTACAGTAGCTCCAACAGTCAGTAATATATAATGCTGGTGTTTCTACAGTAGCTCCAACAGTCAGTAATATATAATGCTGGTGTTTCTAGGCTCCAACAGTCAGTAATATATAATGCTGGTGTTTCTAAGTAGCTCCAACAGTCAGTAATATATAATGCTGGTGTTTCTACAGTAGCTCCAACAGTCAGTAATATATAATGCTGGTGTTTCTACAGTAGCTCCAACAGTCAGTAATATATAATGCTGGTGTTTCTACAGTAGCTCCAACAGTCAGTAATATATAATGCTGGTGTTTCTACAGTAGCTCCAACAGTCAGTAATATATAATGCTGGTGTTTCTACAGTAGCTCCAACAGTCAGTAATATATAATGCTGGTGTTTCTAGCTCCAACAGTCAGTAATATATAATGCTGGTGTTTCTACAGTAGCTCCAACAGTCAGTAATATATAATGCTGGTGTTTCTACAGTAGCTCCAACAGTCAGTAATATATAATGCTGGTGTTTCTACAGTAGCTCCAACAGTCAGTAATATATAATGCTGGTGTTTCTAGCTCCAACAGTCAGTAATATATAATGCTGGTGTTTCTACAGTAGCTCCAACAGTCAGTAATATATAATGCTGGTGTTTCTAGCTCCAACAGTCAGTAATATATAATGCTGGTGTTTCTACAGTAGCTCCAACAGTCAGTAATATATAATGCTGGTGTTTCTAGCTCCAACAGTCAGTAATATATAATGCTGGTGTTTCTAGCTCCAACAGTCAGTAATATATAATGCTGGTGTTTCTACAGTAGCTCCAACAGTCAGTAATATATAATGCTGGTGTTTCTACAGTAGCTCCAACAGTCAGTAATATATAATGCTGGTGTTTCTACAGTAGCTCCAACAGTCAGTAATATATAATGCTGGTGTTTCTAGCTCCAACAGTCAGTAATATATAATGCTGGTGTTTCTACAGTAGCTCCAACAGTCAGTAATATATAATGCTGGTGTTTCTACAGTAGCTCCAACAGTCAGTAATATATAATGCTGGTGTTTCTAGCTCCAACAGTCAGTAATATATAATGCTGGTGTTTCTACAGTAGCTCCAACAGTCAGTAATATATAATGCTGGTGTTTCTACAGTAGCTCCAACAGTCAGTAATATATAATGCTGGTGTTTCTACAGTAGCTCCAACAGTCAGTAATATATAATGCTGGTGTTTCTACAGTAGCTCCAACAGTCAGTAATATATAATGCTGGTGTTTCTAGCTCCAACAGTCAGTAATATATAATGCTGGTGTTTCTACAGTAGCTCCAACAGTCAGTAATATATAATGCTGGTGTTTCTACAGTAGCTCCAACAGTCAGTAATATATAATGCTGGTGTTTCTACAGTAGCTCCAACAGTCAGTAATATATAATGCTGGTGTTTCTAGCTCCAACAGTCAGTAATATATAATGCTGGTGTTTCTAGCTCCAACAGTCAGTAATATATAATGCTGGTGTTTCTAGCTCCAACAGTCAGTAATATATAATGCTGGTGTTTCTACAGTAGCTCCAACAGTCAGTAATATATAATGCTGGTGTTTCTACAGTAGCTCCAACAGTCAGTAATATATAATGCTGGTGTTTCTACAGTAGCTCCAACAGTCAGTAATATATAATGCTGGTGTTTCTAGCTCCAACAGTCAGTAATATATAATGCTGGTGTTTCTACAGTAGCTCCAACAGTCAGTAATATATAATGCTGGTGTTTCTACAGTAGCTCCAACAGTCAGTAATATATAATGCTGGTGTTTCTAGCTCCAACAGTCAGTAATATATAATGCTGGTGTTTCTAGCTCCAACAGTCAGTAATATATAATGCTGGTGTTTCTAGCTCCAACAGTCAGTAATATATAATGCTGGTGTTCTCAGTAGCTCCAACAGTCAGTAATATATAATGCTGGTGTTCTACAGTAGCTCCAACAGTCAGTAATATATAATGCTGGTGTTTCTACAGTAGCTCCAACAGTCAGTAATATATAATGCTGGTGTTTCTACAGTAGCTCCAACAGTCAGTAATATATAATGCTGGTGTTTCTACAGTAGCTCCAACAGTCAGTAATATATAATGCTGGTGTTTCTAGCTCCAACAGTCAGTAATATATAATGCTGGTGTTTCTACAGTAGCTCCAACAGTCAGTAATATATAATGCTGGTGTTTCTCAGAGCTCCAACAGTCAGTAATATATAATGCTGGTGTTTCTACAGTAGCTCCAACAGTCAGTAATATATAATGCTGGTGTTTCTACAGTAGCTCCAACAGTCAGTAATATATAATGCTGGTGTTTCTAGCTCCAACAGTCAGTAATATATAATGCTGGTGTTTCTAGCTCCAACAGTCAGTAATATATAATGCTGGTGTTTCTACAGTAGCTCCAACAGTCAGTAATATATAATGCTGGTGTTTCTACAGTAGCTCCAACAGTCAGTAATATATAATGCTGGTGTTTCTACAGTAGCTCCAACAGTCAGTAATATATAATGCTGGTGTTTCAGTAGCTCCAACAGTCAGTAATATATAATGCTGGTGTTTCTACAGTAGCTCCAACAGTCAGTAATATATAATGCTGGTGTTTCTACGTAGCTCCAACAGTCAGTAATATATAATGCTGGTGTTTCTCGTAGCTCCAACAGTCAGTAATATATAATGCTGGTGTTTCTAGCTCCAACAGTCAGTAATATATAATGCTGGTGTTTCTACAGTAGCTCCAACAGTCAGTAATATATAATGCTGGTGTTTCTACAGTAGCTCCAACAGTCAGTAATATATAATGCTGGTGTTTCTACAGTAGCTCCAACAGTCAGTAATATATAATGCTGGTGTTTCTACAGTAGCTCCAACAGTCAGTAATATATAATGCTGGTGTTTCTACGTAGCTCCAACAGTCAGTAATATATAATGCTGGTGTTTCTACAGTAGCTCCAACAGTCAGTAATATATAATGCTGGTGTTTCTAGCTCCAACAGTCAGTAATATATAATGCTGGTGTTTCTAGCTCCAACAGTCAGTAATATATAATGCTGGTGTTTCTACAGTAGCTCCAACAGTCAGTAATATATAATGCTGGTGTTTCTAGCTCCAACAGTCAGTAATATATAATGCTGGTGTTTCTACAGTAGCTCCAACAGTCAGTAATATATAATGCTGGTGTTTCTACAGTAGCTCCAACAGTCAGTAATATATAATGCTGGTGTTTCTAGCTCCAACAGTCAGTAATATATAATGCTGGTGTTTCTAGCTCCAACAGTCAGTAATATATAATGCTGGTGTTTCTAGCTCCAACAGTCAGTAATATATAATGCTGGTGTTTCTACAGTAGCTCCAACAGTCAGTAATATATAATGCTGGTGTTTCTACAGTAGCTCCAACAGTCAGTAATATATAATGCTGGTGTTTCTACAGTAGCTCCAACAGTCAGTAATATATAATGCTGGTGTTTCTACAGTAGCTCCAACAGTCAGTAATATATAATGCTGGTGTTTCTACGTAGCTCCAACAGTCAGTAATATATAATGCTGGTGTTTCTAGCTCCAACAGTCAGTAATATATAATGCTGGTGTTTCTACAGTAGCTCCAACAGTCAGTAATATATAATGCTGGTGTTTTCTAGCTCCAACAGTCAGTAATATATAATGCTGGTGTTTCTACAGTAGCTCCAACAGTCAGTAATATATAATGCTGGTGTTTCTCAGTAGCTCCAACAGTCAGTAATATATAATGCTGGTGTTTCTAGCTCCAACAGTCAGTAATATATAATGCTGGTGTTTCTACAGTAGCTCCAACAGTCAGTAATATATAATGCTGGTGTTTCTAGCTCCAACAGTCAGTAATATATAATGCTGGTGTTTCTACAGTAGCTCCAACAGTCAGTAATATATAATGCTGGTGTTTCTACAGTAGCTCCAACAGTCAGTAATATATAATGCTGGTGTTTCTACAGTAGCTCCAACAGTCAGTAATATATAATGCTGGTGTTTCTACAGTAGCTCCAACAGTCAGTAATATATAATGCTGGTGTTTCTACAGTAGCTCCAACAGTCAGTAATATATAATGCTGGTGTTTCGTAGCTCCAACAGTCAGTAATATATAATGCTGGTGTTTCTACAGTAGCTCCAACAGTCAGTAATATATAATGCTGGTGTTTCTAGCTCCAACAGTCAGTAATATATAATGCTGGTGTTTCTACAGTAGCTCCAACAGTCAGTAATATATAATGCTGGTGTTTCTACAGTAGCTCCAACAGTCAGTAATATATAATGCTGGTGTTTCTACAGTAGCTCCAACAGTCAGTAATATATAATGCTGGTGTTTCTAGCTCCAACAGTCAGTAATATATAATGCTGGTGTTTCTACAGTAGCTCCAACAGTCAGTAATATATAATGCTGGTGTTTCTACAGTAGCTCCAACAGTCAGTAATATATAATGCTGGTGTTTCTACAGTAGCTCCAACAGTCAGTAATATATAATGCTGGTGTTTCTACAGTAGCTCCAACAGTCAGTAATATATAATGCTGGTGTTTCTACAGTAGCTCCAACAGTCAGTAATATATAATGCTGGTGTTTCTACAGTAGCTCCAACAGTCAGTAATATATAATGCTGGTGTTTCTAGCTCCAACAGTCAGTAATATATAATGCTGGTGTTTCTAGCTCCAACAGTCAGTAATATATAATGCTGGTGTTTCTACAGTAGCTCCAACAGTCAGTAATATATAATGCTGGTGTTTCTACAGTAGCTCCAACAGTCAGTAATATATAATGCTGGTGTTTCTACAGTAGCTCCAACAGTCAGTAATATATAATGCTGGTGTTTCTACAGTAGCTCCAACAGTCAGTAATATATAATGCTGGTGTTTCTAGTAGCTCCAACAGTCAGTAATATATAATGCTGGTGTTTCTACAGTAGCTCCAACAGTCAGTAATATATAATGCTGGTGTTTCTACAGTAGCTCCAACAGTCAGTAATATATAATGCTGGTGTTTCTACAGTAGCTCCAACAGTCAGTAATATATAATGCTGGTGTTTTCTAGCTCCAACAGTCAGTAATATATAATGCTGGTGTTTCTACAGTAGCTCCAACAGTCAGTAATATATAATGCTGGTGTTTCTACAGTAGCTCCAACAGTCAGTAATATATAATGCTGGTGTTTCTACAGTAGCTCCAACAGTCAGTAATATATAATGCTGGTGTTTCTAGCTCCAACAGTCAGTAATATATAATGCTGGTGTTTCTACAGTAGCTCCAACAGTCAGTAATATATAATGCTGGTGTTTCTACAGTAGCTCCAACAGTCAGTAATATATAATGCTGGTGTTTCTACAGTAGCTCCAACAGTCAGTAATATATAATGCTGGTGTTTCTAGCTCCAACAGTCAGTAATATATAATGCTGGTGTTTCTACAGTAGCTCCAACAGTCAGTAATATATAATGCTGGTGTTTCTACGTAGCTCCAACAGTCAGTAATATATAATGCTGGTGTTTCTAGCTCCAACAGTCAGTAATATATAATGCTGGTGTTCTACAGTAGCTCCAACAGTCAGTAATATATAATGCTGGTGTTTCTACAGTAGCTCCAACAGTCAGTAATATATAATGCTGGTGTTTCTACAGTAGCTCCAACAGTCAGTAATATATAATGCTGGTGTTTCTAGAGCTCCAACAGTCAGTAATATATAATGCTGGTGTTTCTACAGTAGCTCCAACAGTCAGTAATATATAATGCTGGTGTTTCTACAGTAGCTCCAACAGTCAGTAATATATAATGCTGGTGTTTCTAGCTCCAACAGTCAGTAATATATAATGCTGGTGTTTCTAAGCTCCAACAGTCAGTAATATATAATGCTGGTGTTTCTACAGTAGCTCCAACAGTCAGTAATATATAATGCTGGTGTTTCTAGCTCCAACAGTCAGTAATATATAATGCTGGTGTTTTCTAGCTCCAACAGTCAGTAATATATAATGCTGGTGTTTCTACAGTAGCTCCAACAGTCAGTAATATATAATGCTGGTGTTTCTACAGTAGCTCCAACAGTCAGTAATATATAATGCTGGTGTTTCTACAGTAGCTCCAACAGTCAGTAATATATAATGCTGGTGTTTCTACAGTAGCTCCAACAGTCAGTAATATATAATGCTGGTGTTTCTAGCTCCAACAGTCAGTAATATATAATGCTGGTGTTTCTACAGTAGCTCCAACAGTCAGTAATATATAATGCTGGTGTTTCTACAGTAGCTCCAACAGTCAGTAATATATAATGCTGGTGTTTCTACAGTAGCTCCAACAGTCAGTAATATATAATGCTGGTGTTTCTAGCTCCAACAGTCAGTAATATATAATGCTGGTGTTTCTACAGAGCTCCAACAGTCAGTAATATATAATGCTGGTGTTTCTACAGTAGCTCCAACAGTCAGTAATATATAATGCTGGTGTTTCTACAGTAGCTCCAACAGTCAGTAATATATAATGCTGGTGTTTCTACAGTAGCTCCAACAGTCAGTAATATATAATGCTGGTGTTTCTACAGTAGCTCCAACAGTCAGTAATATATAATGCTGGTGTTTCTACAGTAGCTCCAACAGTCAGTAATATATAATGCTGGTGTTTCTAGCTCCAACAGTCAGTAATATATAATGCTGGTGTTTCTAGCTCCAACAGTCAGTAATATATAATGCTGGTGTTTCAGTAGCTCCAACAGTCAGTAATATATAATGCTGGTGTTTCTACAGTAGCTCCAACAGTCAGTAATATATAATGCTGGTGTTTCTAGCTCCAACAGTCAGTAATATATAATGCTGGTGTTTCTACAGTAGCTCCAACAGTCAGTAATATATAATGCTGGTGTTTCAGTAGCTCCAACAGTCAGTAATATATAATGCTGGTGTTTCTACAGTAGCTCCAACAGTCAGTAATATATAATGCTGGTGTTTCTCATAGCTCCAACAGTCAGTAATATATAATGCTGGTGTTTCTAGCTCCAACAGTCAGTAATATATAATGCTGGTGTTTCTAGCTCCAACAGTCAGTAATATATAATGCTGGTGTTTCTACAGTAGCTCCAACAGTCAGTAATATATAATGCTGGTGTTTTCTAGCTCCAACAGTCAGTAATATATAATGCTGGTGTTTCTAGTAGCTCCAACAGTCAGTAATATATAATGCTGGTGTTTCTACAGTAGCTCCAACAGTCAGTAATATATAATGCTGGTGTTCTCAGTAGCTCCAACAGTCAGTAATATATAATGCTGGTGTTTCTACAGTAGCTCCAACAGTCAGTAATATATAATGCTGGTGTTTCTACAGTAGCTCCAACAGTCAGTAATATATAATGCTGGTGTTTCTACGGCTCCAACAGTCAGTAATATATAATGCTGGTGTTTCTACAGTAGCTCCAACAGTCAGTAATATATAATGCTGGTGTTTCTACAGTAGCTCCAACAGTCAGTAATATATAATGCTGGTGTTTCTACAGTAGCTCCAACAGTCAGTAATATATAATGCTGGTGTTTCTACAGTAGCTCCAACAGTCAGTAATATATAATGCTGGTGTTTCTAGCTCCAACAGTCAGTAATATATAATGCTGGTGTTTCTACAGTAGCTCCAACAGTCAGTAATATATAATGCTGGTGTTTCTACAGTAGCTCCAACAGTCAGTAATATATAATGCTGGTGTTTCTACAGTAGCTCCAACAGTCAGTAATATATAATGCTGGTGTTTCTACAGTAGCTCCAACAGTCAGTAATATATAATGCTGGTGTTTCTAGCTCCAACAGTCAGTAATATATAATGCTGGTGTTTCTACAGTAGCTCCAACAGTCAGTAATATATAATGCTGGTGTTTCTACAGTAGCTCCAACAGTCAGTAATATATAATGCTGGTGTTTCTAGCTCCAACAGTCAGTAATATATAATGCTGGTGTTTCTACGTAGCTCCAACAGTCAGTAATATATAATGCTGGTGTTTCTACAGTAGCTCCAACAGTCAGTAATATATAATGCTGGTGTTTCTACAGTAGCTCCAACAGTCAGTAATATATAATGCTGGTGTTTCTAGGCTCCAACAGTCAGTAATATATAATGCTGGTGTTTCTAGCTCCAACAGTCAGTAATATATAATGCTGGTGTTTCTACAGTAGCTCCAACAGTCAGTAATATATAATGCTGGTGTTTCTACGTAGCTCCAACAGTCAGTAATATATAATGCTGGTGTTTCTACAGTAGCTCCAACAGTCAGTAATATATAATGCTGGTGTTTCTACAGTAGCTCCAACAGTCAGTAATATATAATGCTGGTGTTTCTACAGTAGCTCCAACAGTCAGTAATATATAATGCTGGTGTTTCTACAGTAGCTCCAACAGTCAGTAATATATAATGCTGGTGTTTCTACAGTAGCTCCAACAGTCAGTAATATATAATGCTGGTGTTTCTACAGTAGCTCCAACAGTCAGTAATATATAATGCTGGTGTTTCTACAGTAGCTCCAACAGTCAGTAATATATAATGCTGGTGTTTCTACAGTAGCTCCAACAGTCAGTAATATATAATGCTGGTGTTTCTACAGTAGCTCCAACAGTCAGTAATATATAATGCTGGTGTTTCTACAGTAGCTCCAACAGTCAGTAATATATAATGCTGGTGTTTCTACAGTAGCTCCAACAGTCAGTAATATATAATGCTGGTGTTTCTCAGTAGCTCCAACAGTCAGTAATATATAATGCTGGTGTTTCAGTAGCTCCAACAGTCAGTAATATATAATGCTGGTGTTTCAGTAGCTCCAACAGTCAGTAATATATAATGCTGGTGTTTCTACAGTAGCTCCAACAGTCAGTAATATATAATGCTGGTGTTTCTACAGTAGCTCCAACAGTCAGTAATATATAATGCTGGTGTTTCTAGCTCCAACAGTCAGTAATATATAATGCTGGTGTTTCTACAGTAGCTCCAACAGTCAGTAATATATAATGCTGGTGTTTCTACAGTAGCTCCAACAGTCAGTAATATATAATGCTGGTGTTTCTAGCTCCAACAGTCAGTAATATATAATGCTGGTGTTTCTAGCTCCAACAGTCAGTAATATATAATGCTGGTGTTTCTAGCTCCAACAGTCAGTAATATATAATGCTGGTGTTTCTACAGTAGCTCCAACAGTCAGTAATATATAATGCTGGTGTTTCTACAGTAGCTCCAACAGTCAGTAATATATAATGCTGGTGTTTCTACAGTAGCTCCAACAGTCAGTAATATATAATGCTGGTGTTTCTACAGTAGCTCCAACAGTCAGTAATATATAATGCTGGTGTTTCTACAGTAGCTCCAACAGTCAGTAATATATAATGCTGGTGTTTCTACAGTAGCTCCAACAGTCAGTAATATATAATGCTGGTGTTTCTAGCTCCAACAGTCAGTAATATATAATGCTGGTGTTTCTAGCTCCAACAGTCAGTAATATATAATGCTGGTGTTTCTACAGTAGCTCCAACAGTCAGTAATATATAATGCTGGTGTTTCTACAGTAGCTCCAACAGTCAGTAATATATAATGCTGGTGTTTCTACAGGCTCCAACAGTCAGTAATATATAATGCTGGTGTTTCTACAGTAGCTCCAACAGTCAGTAATATATAATGCTGGTGTTTCTAGCTCCAACAGTCAGTAATATATAATGCTGGTGTTTCTACAGTAGCTCCAACAGTCAGTAATATATAATGCTGGTGTTTCTACAGTAGCTCCAACAGTCAGTAATATATAATGCTGGTGTTTCTAGCTCCAACAGTCAGTAATATATAATGCTGGTGTTTCTAGTAGCTCCAACAGTCAGTAATATATAATGCTGGTGTTTCTACAGTAGCTCCAACAGTCAGTAATATATAATGCTGGTGTTTCTACAGTAGCTCCAACAGTCAGTAATATATAATGCTGGTGTTTCTACAGTAGCTCCAACAGTCAGTAATATATAATGCTGGTGTTTCTAGCTCCAACAGTCAGTAATATATAATGCTGGTGTTTCTACAGTAGCTCCAACAGTCAGTAATATATAATGCTGGTGTTTCTACAGTAGCTCCAACAGTCAGTAATATATAATGCTGGTGTTTCTACAGTAGCTCCAACAGTCAGTAATATATAATGCTGGTGTTTCTACAGTAGCTCCAACAGTCAGTAATATATAATGCTGGTGTTTCTACAGTAGCTCCAACAGTCAGTAATATATAATGCTGGTGTTTCTAGCTCCAACAGTCAGTAATATATAATGCTGGTGTTTCTAGCTCCAACAGTCAGTAATATATAATGCTGGTGTTTCTACAGTAGCTCCAACAGTCAGTAATATATAATGCTGGTGTTTCTCAGTAGCTCCAACAGTCAGTAATATATAATGCTGGTGTTTCTACAGTAGCTCCAACAGTCAGTAATATATAATGCTGGTGTTTCTACAGTAGCTCCAACAGTCAGTAATATATAATGCTGGTGTTTCTACAGTAGCTCCAACAGTCAGTAATATATAATGCTGGTGTTTCTACAGTAGCTCCAACAGTCAGTAATATATAATGCTGGTGTTTTCTAGCTCCAACAGTCAGTAATATATAATGCTGGTGTTTCTACAGTAGCTCCAACAGTCAGTAATATATAATGCTGGTGTTTCTACAGTAGCTCCAACAGTCAGTAATATATAATGCTGGTGTTTCTACAGTAGCTCCAACAGTCAGTAATATATAATGCTGGTGTTTCTAGCTCCAACAGTCAGTAATATATAATGCTGGTGTTTCTAGCTCCAACAGTCAGTAATATATAATGCTGGTGTTTCTACAGTAGCTCCAACAGTCAGTAATATATAATGCTGGTGTTTCTACAGTAGCTCCAACAGTCAGTAATATATAATGCTGGTGTTTCTACAGTAGCTCCAACAGTCAGTAATATATAATGCTGGTGTTTCTACAGTAGCTCCAACAGTCAGTAATATATAATGCTGGTGTTTCTACAGTAGCTCCAACAGTCAGTAATATATAATGCTGGTGTTTCTACAGTAGCTCCAACAGTCAGTAATATATAATGCTGGTGTTTCTACAGTAGCTCCAACAGTCAGTAATATATAATGCTGGTGTTTCTAGCTCCAACAGTCAGTAATATATAATGCTGGTGTTTCACTAGCTCCAACAGTCAGTAATATATAATGCTGGTGTTTCTAAGTAGCTCCAACAGTCAGTAATATATAATGCTGGTGTTTCTACAGTAGCTCCAACAGTCAGTAATATATAATGCTGGTGTTTCTACAGTAGCTCCAACAGTCAGTAATATATAATGCTGGTGTTTCTAGCTCCAACAGTCAGTAATATATAATGCTGGTGTTTCTAGCTCCAACAGTCAGTAATATATAATGCTGGTGTTCTCTAGCTCCAACAGTCAGTAATATATAATGCTGGTGTTTCTACAGTAGCTCCAACAGTCAGTAATATATAATGCTGGTGTTTCTACAGTAGCTCCAACAGTCAGTAATATATAATGCTGGTGTTTCTACAGTAGCTCCAACAGTCAGTAATATATAATGCTGGTGTTTCTACAGTAGCTCCAACAGTCAGTAATATATAATGCTGGTGTTTCTACAGTAGCTCCAACAGTCAGTAATATATAATGCTGGTGTTTCTACAGTAGCTCCAACAGTCAGTAATATATAATGCTGGTGTTTCTAGCTCCAACAGTCAGTAATATATAATGCTGGTGTTTCTACAGTAGCTCCAACAGTCAGTAATATATAATGCTGGTGTTTCTACAGTAGCTCCAACAGTCAGTAATATATAATGCTGGTGTTTCTACAGTAGCTCCAACAGTCAGTAATATATAATGCTGGTGTTTCTACAGTAGCTCCAACAGTCAGTAATATATAATGCTGGTGTTTCTAGCTCCAACAGTCAGTAATATATAATGCTGGTGTTTCTACAGTAGCTCCAACAGTCAGTAATATATAATGCTGGTGTTTCTAGCTCCAACAGTCAGTAATATATAATGCTGGTGTTTCTAGCTCCAACAGTCAGTAATATATAATGCTGGTGTTTCGTAGCTCCAACAGTCAGTAATATATAATGCTGGTGTTCTCAGTAGCTCCAACAGTCAGTAATATATAATGCTGGTGTTTCTAGCTCCAACAGTCAGTAATATATAATGCTGGTGTTTCTACAGTAGCTCCAACAGTCAGTAATATATAATGCTGGTGTTTCTACAGTAGCTCCAACAGTCAGTAATATATAATGCTGGTGTTTCTACAGTAGCTCCAACAGTCAGTAATATATAATGCTGGTGTTTCTAGCTCCAACAGTCAGTAATATATAATGCTGGTGTTTCTAGCTCCAACAGTCAGTAATATATAATGCTGGTGTTCTACAGTAGCTCCAACAGTCAGTAATATATAATGCTGGTGTTTCTACAGTAGCTCCAACAGTCAGTAATATATAATGCTGGTGTTTCTACAGTAGCTCCAACAGTCAGTAATATATAATGCTGGTGTTTCTACAGTAGCTCCAACAGTCAGTAATATATAATGCTGGTGTTTACAGTAGCTCCAACAGTCAGTAATATATAATGCTGGTGTTTCTACAGTAGCTCCAACAGTCAGTAATATATAATGCTGGTGTTTCTACAGTAGCTCCAACAGTCAGTAATATATAATGCTGGTGTTTCTACAGTAGCTCCAACAGTCAGTAATATATAATGCTGGTGTTTCTACAGTAGCTCCAACAGTCAGTAATATATAATGCTGGTGTTTCTAGCTCCAACAGTCAGTAATATATAATGCTGGTGTTTCTACAGTAGCTCCAACAGTCAGTAATATATAATGCTGGTGTTTCTACAGTAGCTCCAACAGTCAGTAATATATAATGCTGGTGTTCTCGTAGCTCCAACAGTCAGTAATATATAATGCTGGTGTTTCTACAGTAGCTCCAACAGTCAGTAATATATAATGCTGGTGTTTCTACAGTAGCTCCAACAGTCAGTAATATATAATGCTGGTGTTTCTAGCTCCAACAGTCAGTAATATATAATGCTGGTGTTTCAGTAGCTCCAACAGTCAGTAATATATAATGCTGGTGTTTCGTAGCTCCAACAGTCAGTAATATATAATGCTGGTGTTTCTACAGTAGCTCCAACAGTCAGTAATATATAATGCTGGTGTTTCTACAGTAGCTCCAACAGTCAGTAATATATAATGCTGGTGTTTCTACGTAGCTCCAACAGTCAGTAATATATAATGCTGGTGTTTCTACAGTAGCTCCAACAGTCAGTAATATATAATGCTGGTGTTTCTACAGTAGCTCCAACAGTCAGTAATATATAATGCTGGTGTTCTACAGTAGCTCCAACAGTCAGTAATATATAATGCTGGTGTTTCTAGTAGCTCCAACAGTCAGTAATATATAATGCTGGTGTTTCTACAGTAGCTCCAACAGTCAGTAATATATAATGCTGGTGTTTCTACAGTAGCTCCAACAGTCAGTAATATATAATGCTGGTGTTTCTAGCTCCAACAGTCAGTAATATATAATGCTGGTGTTTCTACAGTAGCTCCAACAGTCAGTAATATATAATGCTGGTGTTTCTAGCTCCAACAGTCAGTAATATATAATGCTGGTGTTTCTACAGTAGCTCCAACAGTCAGTAATATATAATGCTGGTGTTTCTACAGTAGCTCCAACAGTCAGTAATATATAATGCTGGTGTTTCTACAGTAGCTCCAACAGTCAGTAATATATAATGCTGGTGTTTCTAGCTCCAACAGTCAGTAATATATAATGCTGGTGTTTCTACAGTAGCTCCAACAGTCAGTAATATATAATGCTGGTGTTTCTAGCTCCAACAGTCAGTAATATATAATGCTGGTGTTTCTACAGTAGCTCCAACAGTCAGTAATATATAATGCTGGTGTTTCTACAGTAGCTCCAACAGTCAGTAATATATAATGCTGGTGTTCTCGTAGCTCCAACAGTCAGTAATATATAATGCTGGTGTTTCTACAGTAGCTCCAACAGTCAGTAATATATAATGCTGGTGTTTCTAGCTCCAACAGTCAGTAATATATAATGCTGGTGTTTCTACAGTAGCTCCAACAGTCAGTAATATATAATGCTGGTGTTTCTACAGTAGCTCCAACAGTCAGTAATATATAATGCTGGTGTTTCTCAGTAGCTCCAACAGTCAGTAATATATAATGCTGGTGTTTCTACAGTAGCTCCAACAGTCAGTAATATATAATGCTGGTGTTTCTACAGTAGCTCCAACAGTCAGTAATATATAATGCTGGTGTTTCTCAGTAGCTCCAACAGTCAGTAATATATAATGCTGGTGTTTCTCAGTAGCTCCAACAGTCAGTAATATATAATGCTGGTGTTCTCGTAGCTCCAACAGTCAGTAATATATAATGCTGGTGTTTCTACAGTAGCTCCAACAGTCAGTAATATATAATGCTGGTGTTTCTAGCTCCAACAGTCAGTAATATATAATGCTGGTGTTTCTACAGTAGCTCCAACAGTCAGTAATATATAATGCTGGTGTTTCTACAGTAGCTCCAACAGTCAGTAATATATAATGCTGGTGTTTCTACAGTAGCTCCAACAGTCAGTAATATATAATGCTGGTGTTTCTACAGTAGCTCCAACAGTCAGTAATATATAATGCTGGTGTTTCTACAGTAGCTCCAACAGTCAGTAATATATAATGCTGGTGTTTCTACAGTAGCTCCAACAGTCAGTAATATATAATGCTGGTGTTTCTCGTAGCTCCAACAGTCAGTAATATATAATGCTGGTGTTTCTAGCTCCAACAGTCAGTAATATATAATGCTGGTGTTTCTACGAGCTCCAACAGTCAGTAATATATAATGCTGGTGTTTCTACAGTAGCTCCAACAGTCAGTAATATATAATGCTGGTGTTTCTACAGTAGCTCCAACAGTCAGTAATATATAATGCTGGTGTTTCTACAGTAGCTCCAACAGTCAGTAATATATAATGCTGGTGTTTCTACAGTAGCTCCAACAGTCAGTAATATATAATGCTGGTGTTTCTACAGTAGCTCCAACAGTCAGTAATATATAATGCTGGTGTTTCTAGCTCCAACAGTCAGTAATATATAATGCTGGTGTTTCTACAGTAGCTCCAACAGTCAGTAATATATAATGCTGGTGTTTCTACAGTAGCTCCAACAGTCAGTAATATATAATGCTGGTGTTTCTACAGTAGCTCCAACAGTCAGTAATATATAATGCTGGTGTTTCTACAGTAGCTCCAACAGTCAGTAATATATAATGCTGGTGTTTCAGTAGCTCCAACAGTCAGTAATATATAATGCTGGTGTTCTCGTAGCTCCAACAGTCAGTAATATATAATGCTGGTGTTTCTACAGTAGCTCCAACAGTCAGTAATATATAATGCTGGTGTTTCTACAGTAGCTCCAACAGTCAGTAATATATAATGCTGGTGTTTCTAGCTCCAACAGTCAGTAATATATAATGCTGGTGTTTCTAGCTCCAACAGTCAGTAATATATAATGCTGGTGTTTCTACAGTAGCTCCAACAGTCAGTAATATATAATGCTGGTGTTTCTACAGTAGCTCCAACAGTCAGTAATATATAATGCTGGTGTTTCGTAGCTCCAACAGTCAGTAATATATAATGCTGGTGTTTCTACAGTAGCTCCAACAGTCAGTAATATATAATGCTGGTGTTTCTAGCTCCAACAGTCAGTAATATATAATGCTGGTGTTTCTACAGTAGCTCCAACAGTCAGTAATATATAATGCTGGTGTTTCTACAGTAGCTCCAACAGTCAGTAATATATAATGCTGGTGTTTCTACAGTAGCTCCAACAGTCAGTAATATATAATGCTGGTGTTTCTACAGTAGCTCCAACAGTCAGTAATATATAATGCTGGTGTTTCTCAGTAGCTCCAACAGTCAGTAATATATAATGCTGGTGTTCTCGTAGCTCCAACAGTCAGTAATATATAATGCTGGTGTTTCTAGCTCCAACAGTCAGTAATATATAATGCTGGTGTTTCAGTAGCTCCAACAGTCAGTAATATATAATGCTGGTGTTTCTACAGTAGCTCCAACAGTCAGTAATATATAATGCTGGTGTTTCTACAGTAGCTCCAACAGTCAGTAATATATAATGCTGGTGTTTCTACAGTAGCTCCAACAGTCAGTAATATATAATGCTGGTGTTTCTACAGTAGCTCCAACAGTCAGTAATATATAATGCTGGTGTTTCTACAGTAGCTCCAACAGTCAGTAATATATAATGCTGGTGTTTCTACAGTAGCTCCAACAGTCAGTAATATATAATGCTGGTGTTTCTAGCTCCAACAGTCAGTAATATATAATGCTGGTGTTTCTAGCTCCAACAGTCAGTAATATATAATGCTGGTGTTTCTACAGTAGCTCCAACAGTCAGTAATATATAATGCTGGTGTTTCTACAGTAGCTCCAACAGTCAGTAATATATAATGCTGGTGTTTCTAGCTCCAACAGTCAGTAATATATAATGCTGGTGTTTCTACAGTAGCTCCAACAGTCAGTAATATATAATGCTGGTGTTCTACAGTAGCTCCAACAGTCAGTAATATATAATGCTGGTGTTTCTACAGTAGCTCCAACAGTCAGTAATATATAATGCTGGTGTTTCTAGCTCCAACAGTCAGTAATATATAATGCTGGTGTTTCTAGCTCCAACAGTCAGTAATATATAATGCTGGTGTTTCTCAGGCTCCAACAGTCAGTAATATATAATGCTGGTGTTTCTCAGAGCTCCAACAGTCAGTAATATATAATGCTGGTGTTCTCGTAGCTCCAACAGTCAGTAATATATAATGCTGGTGTTTCTACAGTAGCTCCAACAGTCAGTAATATATAATGCTGGTGTTTCTACAGTAGCTCCAACAGTCAGTAATATATAATGCTGGTGTTTCTAGCTCCAACAGTCAGTAATATATAATGCTGGTGTTTCTACAGTAGCTCCAACAGTCAGTAATATATAATGCTGGTGTTTCTACAGTAGCTCCAACAGTCAGTAATATATAATGCTGGTGTTTCTACAGTAGCTCCAACAGTCAGTAATATATAATGCTGGTGTTTCTACAGTAGCTCCAACAGTCAGTAATATATAATGCTGGTGTTTCTACAGTAGCTCCAACAGTCAGTAATATATAATGCTGGTGTTTCTACAGTAGCTCCAACAGTCAGTAATATATAATGCTGGTGTTTCTAGCTCCAACAGTCAGTAATATATAATGCTGGTGTTTCTACAGTAGCTCCAACAGTCAGTAATATATAATGCTGGTGTTTCTACAGTAGCTCCAACAGTCAGTAATATATAATGCTGGTGTTTCTACAGTAGCTCCAACAGTCAGTAATATATAATGCTGGTGTTTCTACAGTAGCTCCAACAGTCAGTAATATATAATGCTGGTGTTTCTACAGTAGCTCCAACAGTCAGTAATATATAATGCTGGTGTTTCTAGCTCCAACAGTCAGTAATATATAATGCTGGTGTTTCTACAGTAGCTCCAACAGTCAGTAATATATAATGCTGGTGTTTCTACAGTAGCTCCAACAGTCAGTAATATATAATGCTGGTGTTTCTACAGTAGCTCCAACAGTCAGTAATATATAATGCTGGTGTTTCTAGCTCCAACAGTCAGTAATATATAATGCTGGTGTTTCTACAGTAGCTCCAACAGTCAGTAATATATAATGCTGGTGTTTCTACAGTAGCTCCAACAGTCAGTAATATATAATGCTGGTGTTTCTACAGTAGCTCCAACAGTCAGTAATATATAATGCTGGTGTTTCTACAGTAGCTCCAACAGTCAGTAATATATAATGCTGGTGTTTCTACAGTAGCTCCAACAGTCAGTAATATATAATGCTGGTGTTTCTACAGTAGCTCCAACAGTCAGTAATATATAATGCTGGTGTTTCTAGCTCCAACAGTCAGTAATATATAATGCTGGTGTTTCTAGCTCCAACAGTCAGTAATATATAATGCTGGTGTTTCTACAGTAGCTCCAACAGTCAGTAATATATAATGCTGGTGTTTCTAGCTCCAACAGTCAGTAATATATAATGCTGGTGTTTCTAGCTCCAACAGTCAGTAATATATAATGCTGGTGTTCTACAGTAGCTCCAACAGTCAGTAATATATAATGCTGGTGTTTCTACAGTAGCTCCAACAGTCAGTAATATATAATGCTGGTGTTTCTAGCTCCAACAGTCAGTAATATATAATGCTGGTGTTTCTACAGTAGCTCCAACAGTCAGTAATATATAATGCTGGTGTTTCTACAGTAGCTCCAACAGTCAGTAATATATAATGCTGGTGTTTCTACAGTAGCTCCAACAGTCAGTAATATATAATGCTGGTGTTTCTAGCTCCAACAGTCAGTAATATATAATGCTGGTGTTTCTAGCTCCAACAGTCAGTAATATATAATGCTGGTGTTTCTACAGTAGCTCCAACAGTCAGTAATATATAATGCTGGTGTTTCTACAGTAGCTCCAACAGTCAGTAATATATAATGCTGGTGTTTCTCGTAGCTCCAACAGTCAGTAATATATAATGCTGGTGTTCTCAGTAGCTCCAACAGTCAGTAATATATAATGCTGGTGTTCTCGTAGCTCCAACAGTCAGTAATATATAATGCTGGTGTTTCTACAGTAGCTCCAACAGTCAGTAATATATAATGCTGGTGTTTCTAGCTCCAACAGTCAGTAATATATAATGCTGGTGTTTCTAGCTCCAACAGTCAGTAATATATAATGCTGGTGTTTCTACAGTAGCTCCAACAGTCAGTAATATATAATGCTGGTGTTTCTACAGTAGCTCCAACAGTCAGTAATATATAATGCTGGTGTTTCTACAGTAGCTCCAACAGTCAGTAATATATAATGCTGGTGTTTCTAGCTCCAACAGTCAGTAATATATAATGCTGGTGTTTCTACAGTAGCTCCAACAGTCAGTAATATATAATGCTGGTGTTTCTAGCTCCAACAGTCAGTAATATATAATGCTGGTGTTTCTACAGTAGCTCCAACAGTCAGTAATATATAATGCTGGTGTTTCTAGCTCCAACAGTCAGTAATATATAATGCTGGTGTTTCTAGCTCCAACAGTCAGTAATATATAATGCTGGTGTTTCGTAGCTCCAACAGTCAGTAATATATAATGCTGGTGTTTCTACAGTAGCTCCAACAGTCAGTAATATATAATGCTGGTGTTTCTACAGTAGCTCCAACAGTCAGTAATATATAATGCTGGTGTTTCTAGCTCCAACAGTCAGTAATATATAATGCTGGTGTTTCTAGCTCCAACAGTCAGTAATATATAATGCTGGTGTTTCTAGCTCCAACAGTCAGTAATATATAATGCTGGTGTTTCTACAGTAGCTCCAACAGTCAGTAATATATAATGCTGGTGTTTCTACAGTAGCTCCAACAGTCAGTAATATATAATGCTGGTGTTTCTACAGTAGCTCCAACAGTCAGTAATATATAATGCTGGTGTTTCTAGCTCCAACAGTCAGTAATATATAATGCTGGTGTTTCTAGCTCCAACAGTCAGTAATATATAATGCTGGTGTTTCTAGCTCCAACAGTCAGTAATATATAATGCTGGTGTTTCTAGCTCCAACAGTCAGTAATATATAATGCTGGTGTTCTACGTAGCTCCAACAGTCAGTAATATATAATGCTGGTGTTTCTACAGTAGCTCCAACAGTCAGTAATATATAATGCTGGTGTTTCTAGCTCCAACAGTCAGTAATATATAATGCTGGTGTTTCTACAGTAGCTCCAACAGTCAGTAATATATAATGCTGGTGTTTCTACAGTAGCTCCAACAGTCAGTAATATATAATGCTGGTGTTTCTACAGTAGCTCCAACAGTCAGTAATATATAATGCTGGTGTTTCTAGCTCCAACAGTCAGTAATATATAATGCTGGTGTTTACAGTAGCTCCAACAGTCAGTAATATATAATGCTGGTGTTTCTACAGTAGCTCCAACAGTCAGTAATATATAATGCTGGTGTTTCTCAGTAGCTCCAACAGTCAGTAATATATAATGCTGGTGTTTCTACAGTAGCTCCAACAGTCAGTAATATATAATGCTGGTGTTTCTAGTAGCTCCAACAGTCAGTAATATATAATGCTGGTGTTTCTACAGTAGCTCCAACAGTCAGTAATATATAATGCTGGTGTTTCTACAGTAGCTCCAACAGTCAGTAATATATAATGCTGGTGTTTCTACAGTAGCTCCAACAGTCAGTAATATATAATGCTGGTGTTTCTAGCTCCAACAGTCAGTAATATATAATGCTGGTGTTTCTACAGTAGCTCCAACAGTCAGTAATATATAATGCTGGTGTTTCTAGCTCCAACAGTCAGTAATATATAATGCTGGTGTTTCTAGCTCCAACAGTCAGTAATATATAATGCTGGTGTTCTCGTAGCTCCAACAGTCAGTAATATATAATGCTGGTGTTTCTACAGTAGCTCCAACAGTCAGTAATATATAATGCTGGTGTTTCTACAGTAGCTCCAACAGTCAGTAATATATAATGCTGGTGTTTCTAGCTCCAACAGTCAGTAATATATAATGCTGGTGTTTCTAGCTCCAACAGTCAGTAATATATAATGCTGGTGTTTCTACAGTAGCTCCAACAGTCAGTAATATATAATGCTGGTGTTTCTAGCTCCAACAGTCAGTAATATATAATGCTGGTGTTTCTAGCTCCAACAGTCAGTAATATATAATGCTGGTGTTCTCGTAGCTCCAACAGTCAGTAATATATAATGCTGGTGTTTCTACAGTAGCTCCAACAGTCAGTAATATATAATGCTGGTGTTTCTACAGTAGCTCCAACAGTCAGTAATATATAATGCTGGTGTTTCTAGCTCCAACAGTCAGTAATATATAATGCTGGTGTTTCTACAGTAGCTCCAACAGTCAGTAATATATAATGCTGGTGTTTCTAGCTCCAACAGTCAGTAATATATAATGCTGGTGTTTCTAGCTCCAACAGTCAGTAATATATAATGCTGGTGTTTCTACAGTAGCTCCAACAGTCAGTAATATATAATGCTGGTGTTTCTACAGTAGCTCCAACAGTCAGTAATATATAATGCTGGTGTTTCTACAGTAGCTCCAACAGTCAGTAATATATAATGCTGGTGTTCTCGTAGCTCCAACAGTCAGTAATATATAATGCTGGTGTTTCTAGCTCCAACAGTCAGTAATATATAATGCTGGTGTTTCTACAGTAGCTCCAACAGTCAGTAATATATAATGCTGGTGTTTCTAGCTCCAACAGTCAGTAATATATAATGCTGGTGTTTCTAGCTCCAACAGTCAGTAATATATAATGCTGGTGTTTCTACAGTAGCTCCAACAGTCAGTAATATATAATGCTGGTGTTTCTACAGTAGCTCCAACAGTCAGTAATATATAATGCTGGTGTTTCTAGCTCCAACAGTCAGTAATATATAATGCTGGTGTTTCTACAGTAGCTCCAACAGTCAGTAATATATAATGCTGGTGTTTCTAGCTCCAACAGTCAGTAATATATAATGCTGGTGTTTCTACAGTAGCTCCAACAGTCAGTAATATATAATGCTGGTGTTTCTCAGTAGCTCCAACAGTCAGTAATATATAATGCTGGTGTTTCTAGCTCCAACAGTCAGTAATATATAATGCTGGTGTTTCTACAGTAGCTCCAACAGTCAGTAATATATAATGCTGGTGTTTCTACAGTAGCTCCAACAGTCAGTAATATATAATGCTGGTGTTTCTACAGTAGCTCCAACAGTCAGTAATATATAATGCTGGTGTTTCTAGCTCCAACAGTCAGTAATATATAATGCTGGTGTTTCTAGCTCCAACAGTCAGTAATATATAATGCTGGTGTTTCTAGCTCCAACAGTCAGTAATATATAATGCTGGTGTTTCTACAGTAGCTCCAACAGTCAGTAATATATAATGCTGGTGTTTCTACAGTAGCTCCAACAGTCAGTAATATATAATGCTGGTGTTTCTCAGGCTCCAACAGTCAGTAATATATAATGCTGGTGTTTCTAGCTCCAACAGTCAGTAATATATAATGCTGGTGTTTCTACAGTAGCTCCAACAGTCAGTAATATATAATGCTGGTGTTTCTAAGCTCCAACAGTCAGTAATATATAATGCTGGTGTTTCTAGGCTCCAACAGTCAGTAATATATAATGCTGGTGTTTCTAGCTCCAACAGTCAGTAATATATAATGCTGGTGTTTCTAGCTCCAACAGTCAGTAATATATAATGCTGGTGTTTCTACAGTAGCTCCAACAGTCAGTAATATATAATGCTGGTGTTTCTAGCTCCAACAGTCAGTAATATATAATGCTGGTGTTTCTACAGTAGCTCCAACAGTCAGTAATATATAATGCTGGTGTTTCTAGCTCCAACAGTCAGTAATATATAATGCTGGTGTTTCTACAGTAGCTCCAACAGTCAGTAATATATAATGCTGGTGTTTCTAGCTCCAACAGTCAGTAATATATAATGCTGGTGTTTCTAGCTCCAACAGTCAGTAATATATAATGCTGGTGTTTCTAGCTCCAACAGTCAGTAATATATAATGCTGGTGTTTCTACAGTAGCTCCAACAGTCAGTAATATATAATGCTGGTGTTTCTACAGTAGCTCCAACAGTCAGTAATATATAATGCTGGTGTTTCTACAGTAGCTCCAACAGTCAGTAATATATAATGCTGGTGTTCTCGTAGCTCCAACAGTCAGTAATATATAATGCTGGTGTTTCTACAGTAGCTCCAACAGTCAGTAATATATAATGCTGGTGTTTCTACAGTAGCTCCAACAGTCAGTAATATATAATGCTGGTGTTCTCGTAGCTCCAACAGTCAGTAATATATAATGCTGGTGTTTCTAGCTCCAACAGTCAGTAATATATAATGCTGGTGTTTCTACAGTAGCTCCAACAGTCAGTAATATATAATGCTGGTGTTTCTACAGTAGCTCCAACAGTCAGTAATATATAATGCTGGTGTTTCTAGCTCCAACAGTCAGTAATATATAATGCTGGTGTTTCTAGCTCCAACAGTCAGTAATATATAATGCTGGTGTTTCTAGCTCCAACAGTCAGTAATATATAATGCTGGTGTTTCTACAGTAGCTCCAACAGTCAGTAATATATAATGCTGGTGTTCTCGTAGCTCCAACAGTCAGTAATATATAATGCTGGTGTTTCTACAGTAGCTCCAACAGTCAGTAATATATAATGCTGGTGTTTCTAGCTCCAACAGTCAGTAATATATAATGCTGGTGTTTCTAGCTCCAACAGTCAGTAATATATAATGCTGGTGTTTCTAGCTCCAACAGTCAGTAATATATAATGCTGGTGTTTCTAGCTCCAACAGTCAGTAATATATAATGCTGGTGTTTCTAGCTCCAACAGTCAGTAATATATAATGCTGGTGTTTCTACAGTAGCTCCAACAGTCAGTAATATATAATGCTGGTGTTTCTACAGTAGCTCCAACAGTCAGTAATATATAATGCTGGTGTTTCTACAGTAGCTCCAACAGTCAGTAATATATAATGCTGGTGTTTCTACAGTAGCTCCAACAGTCAGTAATATATAATGCTGGTGTTTCTACAGTAGCTCCAACAGTCAGTAATATATAATGCTGGTGTTTCTACAGTAGCTCCAACAGTCAGTAATATATAATGCTGGTGTTTCTAGCTCCAACAGTCAGTAATATATAATGCTGGTGTTTCTAGCTCCAACAGTCAGTAATATATAATGCTGGTGTTTCTACAGTAGCTCCAACAGTCAGTAATATATAATGCTGGTGTTTCTACAGTAGCTCCAACAGTCAGTAATATATAATGCTGGTGTTTCTACAGTAGCTCCAACAGTCAGTAATATATAATGCTGGTGTTTCTAGCTCCAACAGTCAGTAATATATAATGCTGGTGTTTCTACAGTAGCTCCAACAGTCAGTAATATATAATGCTGGTGTTTCTAGCTCCAACAGTCAGTAATATATAATGCTGGTGTTTCTAGCTCCAACAGTCAGTAATATATAATGCTGGTGTTTCTAGCTCCAACAGTCAGTAATATATAATGCTGGTGTTTCTACAGTAGCTCCAACAGTCAGTAATATATAATGCTGGTGTTTCTACAGTAGCTCCAACAGTCAGTAATATATAATGCTGGTGTTTCTACAGTAGCTCCAACAGTCAGTAATATATAATGCTGGTGTTTCTAGCTCCAACAGTCAGTAATATATAATGCTGGTGTTTCTACAGTAGCTCCAACAGTCAGTAATATATAATGCTGGTGTTTCTACAGTAGCTCCAACAGTCAGTAATATATAATGCTGGTGTTTCTACAGTAGCTCCAACAGTCAGTAATATATAATGCTGGTGTTTCTAGCTCCAACAGTCAGTAATATATAATGCTGGTGTTTCTACAGTAGCTCCAACAGTCAGTAATATATAATGCTGGTGTTTCTACAGTAGCTCCAACAGTCAGTAATATATAATGCTGGTGTTTCTACAGTAGCTCCAACAGTCAGTAATATATAATGCTGGTGTTTCTAGCTCCAACAGTCAGTAATATATAATGCTGGTGTTTCTAGCTCCAACAGTCAGTAATATATAATGCTGGTGTTTCTACAGTAGCTCCAACAGTCAGTAATATATAATGCTGGTGTTTCTACAGTAGCTCCAACAGTCAGTAATATATAATGCTGGTGTTTCTACAGTAGCTCCAACAGTCAGTAATATATAATGCTGGTGTTTCTAGCTCCAACAGTCAGTAATATATAATGCTGGTGTTTCTACAGTAGCTCCAACAGTCAGTAATATATAATGCTGGTGTTTCTAAGCTCCAACAGTCAGTAATATATAATGCTGGTGTTTCTACAGTAGCTCCAACAGTCAGTAATATATAATGCTGGTGTTTCTAGCTCCAACAGTCAGTAATATATAATGCTGGTGTTTCTAGCTCCAACAGTCAGTAATATATAATGCTGGTGTTTCTACAGTAGCTCCAACAGTCAGTAATATATAATGCTGGTGTTTCTAGCTCCAACAGTCAGTAATATATAATGCTGGTGTTTCTACAGTAGCTCCAACAGTCAGTAATATATAATGCTGGTGTTTCTACAGTAGCTCCAACAGTCAGTAATATATAATGCTGGTGTTCTCGTAGCTCCAACAGTCAGTAATATATAATGCTGGTGTTTCTACAGTAGCTCCAACAGTCAGTAATATATAATGCTGGTGTTTCTACAGTAGCTCCAACAGTCAGTAATATATAATGCTGGTGTTTCTACAGTAGCTCCAACAGTCAGTAATATATAATGCTGGTGTTTTCTAGCTCCAACAGTCAGTAATATATAATGCTGGTGTTTCTAGCTCCAACAGTCAGTAATATATAATGCTGGTGTTTCTACAGTAGCTCCAACAGTCAGTAATATATAATGCTGGTGTTTCTACAGTAGCTCCAACAGTCAGTAATATATAATGCTGGTGTTTCTAGCTCCAACAGTCAGTAATATATAATGCTGGTGTTTCTACAGTAGCTCCAACAGTCAGTAATATATAATGCTGGTGTTTTCTAGCTCCAACAGTCAGTAATATATAATGCTGGTGTTTCTACAGTAGCTCCAACAGTCAGTAATATATAATGCTGGTGTTTCTAGCTCCAACAGTCAGTAATATATAATGCTGGTGTTTCTAGCTCCAACAGTCAGTAATATATAATGCTGGTGTTTCTACAGTAGCTCCAACAGTCAGTAATATATAATGCTGGTGTTTCTACAGTAGCTCCAACAGTCAGTAATATATAATGCTGGTGTTTCTACAGTAGCTCCAACAGTCAGTAATATATAATGCTGGTGTTTCTACAGTAGCTCCAACAGTCAGTAATATATAATGCTGGTGTTTCTACAGTAGCTCCAACAGTCAGTAATATATAATGCTGGTGTTTCTAGCTCCAACAGTCAGTAATATATAATGCTGGTGTTTCTACAGTAGCTCCAACAGTCAGTAATATATAATGCTGGTGTTTCTCAGTAGCTCCAACAGTCAGTAATATATAATGCTGGTGTTTCTACAGTAGCTCCAACAGTCAGTAATATATAATGCTGGTGTTTCTAGCTCCAACAGTCAGTAATATATAATGCTGGTGTTTCTAGCTCCAACAGTCAGTAATATATAATGCTGGTGTTTCTACAGTAGCTCCAACAGTCAGTAATATATAATGCTGGTGTTTCTACAGTAGCTCCAACAGTCAGTAATATATAATGCTGGTGTTTCTACAGTAGCTCCAACAGTCAGTAATATATAATGCTGGTGTTTCTACAGTAGCTCCAACAGTCAGTAATATATAATGCTGGTGTTTCTACAGTAGCTCCAACAGTCAGTAATATATAATGCTGGTGTTTCTAGCTCCAACAGTCAGTAATATATAATGCTGGTGTTTCTAGCTCCAACAGTCAGTAATATATAATGCTGGTGTTTCTACAGTAGCTCCAACAGTCAGTAATATATAATGCTGGTGTTTCTACAGTAGCTCCAACAGTCAGTAATATATAATGCTGGTGTTTCTAGCTCCAACAGTCAGTAATATATAATGCTGGTGTTTCTACAGTAGCTCCAACAGTCAGTAATATATAATGCTGGTGTTTCTAGCTCCAACAGTCAGTAATATATAATGCTGGTGTTTCTACAGTAGCTCCAACAGTCAGTAATATATAATGCTGGTGTTTCTAGCTCCAACAGTCAGTAATATATAATGCTGGTGTTTCTAAGCTCCAACAGTCAGTAATATATAATGCTGGTGTTTCTACAGTAGCTCCAACAGTCAGTAATATATAATGCTGGTGTTTCTACAGTAGCTCCAACAGTCAGTAATATATAATGCTGGTGTTTCTAGGCTCCAACAGTCAGTAATATATAATGCTGGTGTTTCTACAGTAGCTCCAACAGTCAGTAATATATAATGCTGGTGTTTCTACAGTAGCTCCAACAGTCAGTAATATATAATGCTGGTGTTTCTACAGTAGCTCCAACAGTCAGTAATATATAATGCTGGTGTTTCTACAGTAGCTCCAACAGTCAGTAATATATAATGCTGGTGTTTCTAGCTCCAACAGTCAGTAATATATAATGCTGGTGTTCTCTAGCTCCAACAGTCAGTAATATATAATGCTGGTGTTTCTACAGTAGCTCCAACAGTCAGTAATATATAATGCTGGTGTTTCTACAGTAGCTCCAACAGTCAGTAATATATAATGCTGGTGTTTCTACAGTAGCTCCAACAGTCAGTAATATATAATGCTGGTGTTTCTACAGTAGCTCCAACAGTCAGTAATATATAATGCTGGTGTTTCTACAGGCTCCAACAGTCAGTAATATATAATGCTGGTGTTTCTAGGCTCCAACAGTCAGTAATATATAATGCTGGTGTTTCTACAGTAGCTCCAACAGTCAGTAATATATAATGCTGGTGTTTCTAGCTCCAACAGTCAGTAATATATAATGCTGGTGTTTCTACAGTAGCTCCAACAGTCAGTAATATATAATGCTGGTGTTTCTACAGTAGCTCCAACAGTCAGTAATATATAATGCTGGTGTTTCTACAGTAGCTCCAACAGTCAGTAATATATAATGCTGGTGTTTCTACAGTAGCTCCAACAGTCAGTAATATATAATGCTGGTGTTTCTAGCTCCAACAGTCAGTAATATATAATGCTGGTGTTTCTACAGTAGCTCCAACAGTCAGTAATATATAATGCTGGTGTTTCTAGCTCCAACAGTCAGTAATATATAATGCTGGTGTTTCTACGTAGCTCCAACAGTCAGTAATATATAATGCTGGTGTTTCTACAGTAGCTCCAACAGTCAGTAATATATAATGCTGGTGTTTCTACAGTAGCTCCAACAGTCAGTAATATATAATGCTGGTGTTTCTAGCTCCAACAGTCAGTAATATATAATGCTGGTGTTTCTACAGTAGCTCCAACAGTCAGTAATATATAATGCTGGTGTTTCTACAGTAGCTCCAACAGTCAGTAATATATAATGCTGGTGTTTCTACAGTAGCTCCAACAGTCAGTAATATATAATGCTGGTGTTTCTAGCTCCAACAGTCAGTAATATATAATGCTGGTGTTTCTAGCTCCAACAGTCAGTAATATATAATGCTGGTGTTTCTACAGTAGCTCCAACAGTCAGTAATATATAATGCTGGTGTTTCTACAGTAGCTCCAACAGTCAGTAATATATAATGCTGGTGTTTCTAGCTCCAACAGTCAGTAATATATAATGCTGGTGTTTCTAGCTCCAACAGTCAGTAATATATAATGCTGGTGTTTCTACAGTAGCTCCAACAGTCAGTAATATATAATGCTGGTGTTTCTACAGTAGCTCCAACAGTCAGTAATATATAATGCTGGTGTTTCTAGCTCCAACAGTCAGTAATATATAATGCTGGTGTTTCTACAGTAGCTCCAACAGTCAGTAATATATAATGCTGGTGTTTCTACAGTAGCTCCAACAGTCAGTAATATATAATGCTGGTGTTTCTAGCTCCAACAGTCAGTAATATATAATGCTGGTGTTTCTACAGTAGCTCCAACAGTCAGTAATATATAATGCTGGTGTTTCTAAGTAGCTCCAACAGTCAGTAATATATAATGCTGGTGTTTCTACAGTAGCTCCAACAGTCAGTAATATATAATGCTGGTGTTTCTACAGTAGCTCCAACAGTCAGTAATATATAATGCTGGTGTTTCTAGCTCCAACAGTCAGTAATATATAATGCTGGTGTTTCTAGCTCCAACAGTCAGTAATATATAATGCTGGTGTTTCTAGCTCCAACAGTCAGTAATATATAATGCTGGTGTTTCTAGCTCCAACAGTCAGTAATATATAATGCTGGTGTTTCTACAGTAGCTCCAACAGTCAGTAATATATAATGCTGGTGTTTCTACAGTAGCTCCAACAGTCAGTAATATATAATGCTGGTGTTTCTACAGTAGCTCCAACAGTCAGTAATATATAATGCTGGTGTTTCTAGCTCCAACAGTCAGTAATATATAATGCTGGTGTTTCTACAGTAGCTCCAACAGTCAGTAATATATAATGCTGGTGTTTCTACAGTAGCTCCAACAGTCAGTAATATATAATGCTGGTGTTTCTACAGTAGCTCCAACAGTCAGTAATATATAATGCTGGTGTTTCTACAGTAGCTCCAACAGTCAGTAATATATAATGCTGGTGTTTCTACAGTAGCTCCAACAGTCAGTAATATATAATGCTGGTGTTTCTACAGTAGCTCCAACAGTCAGTAATATATAATGCTGGTGTTTCTACAGTAGCTCCAACAGTCAGTAATATATAATGCTGGTGTTTCTAGCTCCAACAGTCAGTAATATATAATGCTGGTGTTTCTACAGTAGCTCCAACAGTCAGTAATATATAATGCTGGTGTTTCTAGCTCCAACAGTCAGTAATATATAATGCTGGTGTTTCTAGCTCCAACAGTCAGTAATATATAATGCTGGTGTTTCTAGCTCCAACAGTCAGTAATATATAATGCTGGTGTTTCTACAGTAGCTCCAACAGTCAGTAATATATAATGCTGGTGTTTCTACAGTAGCTCCAACAGTCAGTAATATATAATGCTGGTGTTTCTACAGTAGCTCCAACAGTCAGTAATATATAATGCTGGTGTTTCTACAGTAGCTCCAACAGTCAGTAATATATAATGCTGGTGTTTCTAGCTCCAACAGTCAGTAATATATAATGCTGGTGTTTCTAGCTCCAACAGTCAGTAATATATAATGCTGGTGTTTCTAGCTCCAACAGTCAGTAATATATAATGCTGGTGTTTCTACAGTAGCTCCAACAGTCAGTAATATATAATGCTGGTGTTTCTACAGTAGCTCCAACAGTCAGTAATATATAATGCTGGTGTTTCTACAGTAGCTCCAACAGTCAGTAATATATAATGCTGGTGTTTCTACAGTAGCTCCAACAGTCAGTAATATATAATGCTGGTGTTTCTAGCTCCAACAGTCAGTAATATATAATGCTGGTGTTTCTAGCTCCAACAGTCAGTAATATATAATGCTGGTGTTTCTACAGTAGCTCCAACAGTCAGTAATATATAATGCTGGTGTTTCTACAGTAGCTCCAACAGTCAGTAATATATAATGCTGGTGTTTCTAGCTCCAACAGTCAGTAATATATAATGCTGGTGTTTCTAGCTCCAACAGTCAGTAATATATAATGCTGGTGTTTCTACAGTAGCTCCAACAGTCAGTAATATATAATGCTGGTGTTTCTACAGTAGCTCCAACAGTCAGTAATATATAATGCTGGTGTTTCTAGCTCCAACAGTCAGTAATATATAATGCTGGTGTTTCTACAGTAGCTCCAACAGTCAGTAATATATAATGCTGGTGTTTCTAGCTCCAACAGTCAGTAATATATAATGCTGGTGTTTCTACAGTAGCTCCAACAGTCAGTAATATATAATGCTGGTGTTTCTAGCTCCAACAGTCAGTAATATATAATGCTGGTGTTTCTAGCTCCAACAGTCAGTAATATATAATGCTGGTGTTTCTACAGTAGCTCCAACAGTCAGTAATATATAATGCTGGTGTTTCTAGCTCCAACAGTCAGTAATATATAATGCTGGTGTTTCTACAGTAGCTCCAACAGTCAGTAATATATAATGCTGGTGTTTCTACAGTAGCTCCAACAGTCAGTAATATATAATGCTGGTGTTTCTACAGTAGCTCCAACAGTCAGTAATATATAATGCTGGTGTTTCTACAGTAGCTCCAACAGTCAGTAATATATAATGCTGGTGTTTCTACAGTAGCTCCAACAGTCAGTAATATATAATGCTGGTGTTTCTAGGCTCCAACAGTCAGTAATATATAATGCTGGTGTTTCTAGCTCCAACAGTCAGTAATATATAATGCTGGTGTTTCTACAGTAGCTCCAACAGTCAGTAATATATAATGCTGGTGTTTCTACAGTAGCTCCAACAGTCAGTAATATATAATGCTGGTGTTCTACAGTAGCTCCAACAGTCAGTAATATATAATGCTGGTGTTTCTAGCTCCAACAGTCAGTAATATATAATGCTGGTGTTTCTACAGTAGCTCCAACAGTCAGTAATATATAATGCTGGTGTTTCTACAGTAGCTCCAACAGTCAGTAATATATAATGCTGGTGTTTCTAGCTCCAACAGTCAGTAATATATAATGCTGGTGTTTCTACAGTAGCTCCAACAGTCAGTAATATATAATGCTGGTGTTTCTACAGTAGCTCCAACAGTCAGTAATATATAATGCTGGTGTTTCTAGTAGCTCCAACAGTCAGTAATATATAATGCTGGTGTTTCTACAGTAGCTCCAACAGTCAGTAATATATAATGCTGGTGTTTCTAGCTCCAACAGTCAGTAATATATAATGCTGGTGTTTCTACAGTAGCTCCAACAGTCAGTAATATATAATGCTGGTGTTTCTACAGTAGCTCCAACAGTCAGTAATATATAATGCTGGTGTTTCTAGCTCCAACAGTCAGTAATATATAATGCTGGTGTTTCTAGCTCCAACAGTCAGTAATATATAATGCTGGTGTTTCTACAGTAGCTCCAACAGTCAGTAATATATAATGCTGGTGTTTCTACAGTAGCTCCAACAGTCAGTAATATATAATGCTGGTGTTTCTACAGTAGCTCCAACAGTCAGTAATATATAATGCTGGTGTTTCTACAGTAGCTCCAACAGTCAGTAATATATAATGCTGGTGTTTCTAGCTCCAACAGTCAGTAATATATAATGCTGGTGTTTCTACAGTAGCTCCAACAGTCAGTAATATATAATGCTGGTGTTTCTACAGTAGCTCCAACAGTCAGTAATATATAATGCTGGTGTTTCTAGCTCCAACAGTCAGTAATATATAATGCTGGTGTTTCTACAGTAGCTCCAACAGTCAGTAATATATAATGCTGGTGTTTCTACAGTAGCTCCAACAGTCAGTAATATATAATGCTGGTGTTTCTAGCTCCAACAGTCAGTAATATATAATGCTGGTGTTTCTACAGTAGCTCCAACAGTCAGTAATATATAATGCTGGTGTTTCTAGCTCCAACAGTCAGTAATATATAATGCTGGTGTTTCTACAGTAGCTCCAACAGTCAGTAATATATAATGCTGGTGTTTCTAGCTCCAACAGTCAGTAATATATAATGCTGGTGTTTCTACAGTAGCTCCAACAGTCAGTAATATATAATGCTGGTGTTTCTAGCTCCAACAGTCAGTAATATATAATGCTGGTGTTTCTACAGTAGCTCCAACAGTCAGTAATATATAATGCTGGTGTTTCTACAGTAGCTCCAACAGTCAGTAATATATAATGCTGGTGTTTCTACAGTAGCTCCAACAGTCAGTAATATATAATGCTGGTGTTTCTACAGTAGCTCCAACAGTCAGTAATATATAATGCTGGTGTTTCTAGCTCCAACAGTCAGTAATATATAATGCTGGTGTTTCTACAGTAGCTCCAACAGTCAGTAATATATAATGCTGGTGTTTCTACAGTAGCTCCAACAGTCAGTAATATATAATGCTGGTGTTTCTAGCTCCAACAGTCAGTAATATATAATGCTGGTGTTTCTAGCTCCAACAGTCAGTAATATATAATGCTGGTGTTTCTACAGTAGCTCCAACAGTCAGTAATATATAATGCTGGTGTTTCTACAGTAGCTCCAACAGTCAGTAATATATAATGCTGGTGTTTCTAGCTCCAACAGTCAGTAATATATAATGCTGGTGTTCTACAGTAGCTCCAACAGTCAGTAATATATAATGCTGGTGTTTCTACAGTAGCTCCAACAGTCAGTAATATATAATGCTGGTGTTTCTACAGTAGCTCCAACAGTCAGTAATATATAATGCTGGTGTTTCTAGCTCCAACAGTCAGTAATATATAATGCTGGTGTTTCTACAGTAGCTCCAACAGTCAGTAATATATAATGCTGGTGTTTCTACAGTAGCTCCAACAGTCAGTAATATATAATGCTGGTGTTTCTAGCTCCAACAGTCAGTAATATATAATGCTGGTGTTTCTACAGTAGCTCCAACAGTCAGTAATATATAATGCTGGTGTTTCTAGCTCCAACAGTCAGTAATATATAATGCTGGTGTTTCTACAGTAGCTCCAACAGTCAGTAATATATAATGCTGGTGTTTCTACAGTAGCTCCAACAGTCAGTAATATATAATGCTGGTGTTTCTAGCTCCAACAGTCAGTAATATATAATGCTGGTGTTTCTAGCTCCAACAGTCAGTAATATATAATGCTGGTGTTTCTAGCTCCAACAGTCAGTAATATATAATGCTGGTGTTTCTACAGTAGCTCCAACAGTCAGTAATATATAATGCTGGTGTTTCTAGCTCCAACAGTCAGTAATATATAATGCTGGTGTTTCTACAGTAGCTCCAACAGTCAGTAATATATAATGCTGGTGTTTCTAGCTCCAACAGTCAGTAATATATAATGCTGGTGTTTCTACAGTAGCTCCAACAGTCAGTAATATATAATGCTGGTGTTTCTACAGTAGCTCCAACAGTCAGTAATATATAATGCTGGTGTTTCTAGCTCCAACAGTCAGTAATATATAATGCTGGTGTTTCTACAGTAGCTCCAACAGTCAGTAATATATAATGCTGGTGTTTCTACAGTAGCTCCAACAGTCAGTAATATATAATGCTGGTGTTTCTAGCTCCAACAGTCAGTAATATATAATGCTGGTGTTTCTAGCTCCAACAGTCAGTAATATATAATGCTGGTGTTTCTAGCTCCAACAGTCAGTAATATATAATGCTGGTGTTTCTACAGTAGCTCCAACAGTCAGTAATATATAATGCTGGTGTTTCTAGCTCCAACAGTCAGTAATATATAATGCTGGTGTTTCTAGCTCCAACAGTCAGTAATATATAATGCTGGTGTTCTCGTAGCTCCAACAGTCAGTAATATATAATGCTGGTGTTTCTAGCTCCAACAGTCAGTAATATATAATGCTGGTGTTCTACAGTAGCTCCAACAGTCAGTAATATATAATGCTGGTGTTTCTACAGTAGCTCCAACAGTCAGTAATATATAATGCTGGTGTTTCTACAGTAGCTCCAACAGTCAGTAATATATAATGCTGGTGTTTCTACAGTAGCTCCAACAGTCAGTAATATATAATGCTGGTGTTTCTACAGTAGCTCCAACAGTCAGTAATATATAATGCTGGTGTTTCTAAGCTCCAACAGTCAGTAATATATAATGCTGGTGTTTCTACAGTAGCTCCAACAGTCAGTAATATATAATGCTGGTGTTTCTAGCTCCAACAGTCAGTAATATATAATGCTGGTGTTTCTACAGTAGCTCCAACAGTCAGTAATATATAATGCTGGTGTTTCTAGCTCCAACAGTCAGTAATATATAATGCTGGTGTTTCTACAGTAGCTCCAACAGTCAGTAATATATAATGCTGGTGTTTCTAGCTCCAACAGTCAGTAATATATAATGCTGGTGTTTCTAGCTCCAACAGTCAGTAATATATAATGCTGGTGTTTCTAGCTCCAACAGTCAGTAATATATAATGCTGGTGTTTCTACAGTAGCTCCAACAGTCAGTAATATATAATGCTGGTGTTTCTACAGTAGCTCCAACAGTCAGTAATATATAATGCTGGTGTTTCTACAGTAGCTCCAACAGTCAGTAATATATAATGCTGGTGTTTCTACAGTAGCTCCAACAGTCAGTAATATATAATGCTGGTGTTTCTACAGTAGCTCCAACAGTCAGTAATATATAATGCTGGTGTTTCTACAGTAGCTCCAACAGTCAGTAATATATAATGCTGGTGTTTCTAGCTCCAACAGTCAGTAATATATAATGCTGGTGTTTCTAGCTCCAACAGTCAGTAATATATAATGCTGGTGTTTCTACAGTAGCTCCAACAGTCAGTAATATATAATGCTGGTGTTTCTAGCTCCAACAGTCAGTAATATATAATGCTGGTGTTTCTACAGTAGCTCCAACAGTCAGTAATATATAATGCTGGTGTTTCTAGCTCCAACAGTCAGTAATATATAATGCTGGTGTTTCTACAGTAGCTCCAACAGTCAGTAATATATAATGCTGGTGTTTCTACAGTAGCTCCAACAGTCAGTAATATATAATGCTGGTGTTTCGTAGCTCCAACAGTCAGTAATATATAATGCTGGTGTTTCTACAGTAGCTCCAACAGTCAGTAATATATAATGCTGGTGTTTCTAGCTCCAACAGTCAGTAATATATAATGCTGGTGTTTCTACAGTAGCTCCAACAGTCAGTAATATATAATGCTGGTGTTTCTAGCTCCAACAGTCAGTAATATATAATGCTGGTGTTTCTACAGTAGCTCCAACAGTCAGTAATATATAATGCTGGTGTTTCTACAGTAGCTCCAACAGTCAGTAATATATAATGCTGGTGTTTCTACAGTAGCTCCAACAGTCAGTAATATATAATGCTGGTGTTTCTACAGTAGCTCCAACAGTCAGTAATATATAATGCTGGTGTTTCTAGCTCCAACAGTCAGTAATATATAATGCTGGTGTTTCTAGCTCCAACAGTCAGTAATATATAATGCTGGTGTTTCTACAGTAGCTCCAACAGTCAGTAATATATAATGCTGGTGTTTCTACAGTAGCTCCAACAGTCAGTAATATATAATGCTGGTGTTTCTACAGTAGCTCCAACAGTCAGTAATATATAATGCTGGTGTTTCTACAGTAGCTCCAACAGTCAGTAATATATAATGCTGGTGTTTCTAGCTCCAACAGTCAGTAATATATAATGCTGGTGTTTCTAGCTCCAACAGTCAGTAATATATAATGCTGGTGTTTCTAGCTCCAACAGTCAGTAATATATAATGCTGGTGTTTCTACAGTAGCTCCAACAGTCAGTAATATATAATGCTGGTGTTTCTACAGTAGCTCCAACAGTCAGTAATATATAATGCTGGTGTTTCTAGCTCCAACAGTCAGTAATATATAATGCTGGTGTTTCTACAGTAGCTCCAACAGTCAGTAATATATAATGCTGGTGTTTCTACAGTAGCTCCAACAGTCAGTAATATATAATGCTGGTGTTTCTAGCTCCAACAGTCAGTAATATATAATGCTGGTGTTTCTACAGTAGCTCCAACAGTCAGTAATATATAATGCTGGTGTTTCTAGCTCCAACAGTCAGTAATATATAATGCTGGTGTTTCTACAGTAGCTCCAACAGTCAGTAATATATAATGCTGGTGTTTCTAGCTCCAACAGTCAGTAATATATAATGCTGGTGTTCTCAGTAGCTCCAACAGTCAGTAATATATAATGCTGGTGTTTCTAGCTCCAACAGTCAGTAATATATAATGCTGGTGTTTCTAGCTCCAACAGTCAGTAATATATAATGCTGGTGTTTCTAGCTCCAACAGTCAGTAATATATAATGCTGGTGTTTCTACAGTAGCTCCAACAGTCAGTAATATATAATGCTGGTGTTTCTACAGTAGCTCCAACAGTCAGTAATATATAATGCTGGTGTTTCTACAGTAGCTCCAACAGTCAGTAATATATAATGCTGGTGTTTCTACAGTAGCTCCAACAGTCAGTAATATATAATGCTGGTGTTTCTACAGTAGCTCCAACAGTCAGTAATATATAATGCTGGTGTTTCTAGCTCCAACAGTCAGTAATATATAATGCTGGTGTTTCTACAGTAGCTCCAACAGTCAGTAATATATAATGCTGGTGTTTCTAGCTCCAACAGTCAGTAATATATAATGCTGGTGTTTCTACAGTAGCTCCAACAGTCAGTAATATATAATGCTGGTGTTTCTAGCTCCAACAGTCAGTAATATATAATGCTGGTGTTTCTAGCTCCAACAGTCAGTAATATATAATGCTGGTGTTTCTAGCTCCAACAGTCAGTAATATATAATGCTGGTGTTTCTAGCTCCAACAGTCAGTAATATATAATGCTGGTGTTTCTAGCTCCAACAGTCAGTAATATATAATGCTGGTGTTTCTACAGTAGCTCCAACAGTCAGTAATATATAATGCTGGTGTTTCTACAGTAGCTCCAACAGTCAGTAATATATAATGCTGGTGTTTCTACAGTAGCTCCAACAGTCAGTAATATATAATGCTGGTGTTTCTACAGTAGCTCCAACAGTCAGTAATATATAATGCTGGTGTTTCTAGCTCCAACAGTCAGTAATATATAATGCTGGTGTTTCTACAGTAGCTCCAACAGTCAGTAATATATAATGCTGGTGTTTCGTAGCTCCAACAGTCAGTAATATATAATGCTGGTGTTTCTACAGTAGCTCCAACAGTCAGTAATATATAATGCTGGTGTTTCTAGCTCCAACAGTCAGTAATATATAATGCTGGTGTTTCTAGCTCCAACAGTCAGTAATATATAATGCTGGTGTTTCTAGCTCCAACAGTCAGTAATATATAATGCTGGTGTTTCTAGCTCCAACAGTCAGTAATATATAATGCTGGTGTTTCTACAGTAGCTCCAACAGTCAGTAATATATAATGCTGGTGTTTCTACAGTAGCTCCAACAGTCAGTAATATATAATGCTGGTGTTTCTACAGTAGCTCCAACAGTCAGTAATATATAATGCTGGTGTTTCTACAGTAGCTCCAACAGTCAGTAATATATAATGCTGGTGTTTCTACAGTAGCTCCAACAGTCAGTAATATATAATGCTGGTGTTTCTACAGTAGCTCCAACAGTCAGTAATATATAATGCTGGTGTTTCTAGCTCCAACAGTCAGTAATATATAATGCTGGTGTTTCTACAGTAGCTCCAACAGTCAGTAATATATAATGCTGGTGTTTCTAGCTCCAACAGTCAGTAATATATAATGCTGGTGTTTCTACAGTAGCTCCAACAGTCAGTAATATATAATGCTGGTGTTTCTAGCTCCAACAGTCAGTAATATATAATGCTGGTGTTTCTAGCTCCAACAGTCAGTAATATATAATGCTGGTGTTTCTAGCTCCAACAGTCAGTAATATATAATGCTGGTGTTTCTACAGTAGCTCCAACAGTCAGTAATATATAATGCTGGTGTTTCTACAGTAGCTCCAACAGTCAGTAATATATAATGCTGGTGTTTCTACAGTAGCTCCAACAGTCAGTAATATATAATGCTGGTGTTTCTACAGTAGCTCCAACAGTCAGTAATATATAATGCTGGTGTTTCTAGCTCCAACAGTCAGTAATATATAATGCTGGTGTTTCTAGCTCCAACAGTCAGTAATATATAATGCTGGTGTTTCTACAGTAGCTCCAACAGTCAGTAATATATAATGCTGGTGTTTCTAGCTCCAACAGTCAGTAATATATAATGCTGGTGTTTCTACAGTAGCTCCAACAGTCAGTAATATATAATGCTGGTGTTTCTAGCTCCAACAGTCAGTAATATATAATGCTGGTGTTTCTACAGTAGCTCCAACAGTCAGTAATATATAATGCTGGTGTTTTCTAGCTCCAACAGTCAGTAATATATAATGCTGGTGTTTCTACAGTAGCTCCAACAGTCAGTAATATATAATGCTGGTGTTTCTAGCTCCAACAGTCAGTAATATATAATGCTGGTGTTTCTAGCTCCAACAGTCAGTAATATATAATGCTGGTGTTTCTAGCTCCAACAGTCAGTAATATATAATGCTGGTGTTTCTACAGTAGCTCCAACAGTCAGTAATATATAATGCTGGTGTTTCTAGCTCCAACAGTCAGTAATATATAATGCTGGTGTTTCTACAGAGCTCCAACAGTCAGTAATATATAATGCTGGTGTTTCTAGCTCCAACAGTCAGTAATATATAATGCTGGTGTTTCTAGCTCCAACAGTCAGTAATATATAATGCTGGTGTTTCTACAGTAGCTCCAACAGTCAGTAATATATAATGCTGGTGTTTCTACAGTAGCTCCAACAGTCAGTAATATATAATGCTGGTGTTTCTACAGTAGCTCCAACAGTCAGTAATATATAATGCTGGTGTTTCTACAGTAGCTCCAACAGTCAGTAATATATAATGCTGGTGTTTCTAGCTCCAACAGTCAGTAATATATAATGCTGGTGTTTCTAGCTCCAACAGTCAGTAATATATAATGCTGGTGTTTCTAGCTCCAACAGTCAGTAATATATAATGCTGGTGTTTCTACAGTAGCTCCAACAGTCAGTAATATATAATGCTGGTGTTTCTAGCTCCAACAGTCAGTAATATATAATGCTGGTGTTTCTAGCTCCAACAGTCAGTAATATATAATGCTGGTGTTTCTACAGTAGCTCCAACAGTCAGTAATATATAATGCTGGTGTTTCTACAGTAGCTCCAACAGTCAGTAATATATAATGCTGGTGTTTCTAGCTCCAACAGTCAGTAATATATAATGCTGGTGTTTCTACAGTAGCTCCAACAGTCAGTAATATATAATGCTGGTGTTTCTAGCTCCAACAGTCAGTAATATATAATGCTGGTGTTTCTACAGTAGCTCCAACAGTCAGTAATATATAATGCTGGTGTTTCTAGCTCCAACAGTCAGTAATATATAATGCTGGTGTTTCTCTAGCTCCAACAGTCAGTAATATATAATGCTGGTGTTTCTAGCTCCAACAGTCAGTAATATATAATGCTGGTGTTTCTACAGTAGCTCCAACAGTCAGTAATATATAATGCTGGTGTTTCTACAGTAGCTCCAACAGTCAGTAATATATAATGCTGGTGTTTCTACAGTAGCTCCAACAGTCAGTAATATATAATGCTGGTGTTTCTACAGTAGCTCCAACAGTCAGTAATATATAATGCTGGTGTTTCTACAGTAGCTCCAACAGTCAGTAATATATAATGCTGGTGTTTCTAGCTCCAACAGTCAGTAATATATAATGCTGGTGTTTCTACAGTAGCTCCAACAGTCAGTAATATATAATGCTGGTGTTTCTAGCTCCAACAGTCAGTAATATATAATGCTGGTGTTTCTACAGTAGCTCCAACAGTCAGTAATATATAATGCTGGTGTTTCTAGCTCCAACAGTCAGTAATATATAATGCTGGTGTTTCTACAGTAGCTCCAACAGTCAGTAATATATAATGCTGGTGTTTCTAGCTCCAACAGTCAGTAATATATAATGCTGGTGTTTCTACAGTAGCTCCAACAGTCAGTAATATATAATGCTGGTGTTTCTACAGTAGCTCCAACAGTCAGTAATATATAATGCTGGTGTTTCTACAGTAGCTCCAACAGTCAGTAATATATAATGCTGGTGTTTCTAGCTCCAACAGTCAGTAATATATAATGCTGGTGTTTCTACAGTAGCTCCAACAGTCAGTAATATATAATGCTGGTGTTTCTAGCTCCAACAGTCAGTAATATATAATGCTGGTGTTTCTACAGTAGCTCCAACAGTCAGTAATATATAATGCTGGTGTTTCTAGCTCCAACAGTCAGTAATATATAATGCTGGTGTTTCTACAGTAGCTCCAACAGTCAGTAATATATAATGCTGGTGTTTCTAGCTCCAACAGTCAGTAATATATAATGCTGGTGTTTCTACAGTAGCTCCAACAGTCAGTAATATATAATGCTGGTGTTTCTACAGTAGCTCCAACAGTCAGTAATATATAATGCTGGTGTTTCTAGCTCCAACAGTCAGTAATATATAATGCTGGTGTTTCTACAGTAGCTCCAACAGTCAGTAATATATAATGCTGGTGTTTCTAGCTCCAACAGTCAGTAATATATAATGCTGGTGTTTCTAGCTCCAACAGTCAGTAATATATAATGCTGGTGTTTCTACAGTAGCTCCAACAGTCAGTAATATATAATGCTGGTGTTTCTACAGTAGCTCCAACAGTCAGTAATATATAATGCTGGTGTTTCTACAGTAGCTCCAACAGTCAGTAATATATAATGCTGGTGTTTCTACAGTAGCTCCAACAGTCAGTAATATATAATGCTGGTGTTTCTAGCTCCAACAGTCAGTAATATATAATGCTGGTGTTTCTAGCTCCAACAGTCAGTAATATATAATGCTGGTGTTTCTAGCTCCAACAGTCAGTAATATATAATGCTGGTGTTTCTACAGTAGCTCCAACAGTCAGTAATATATAATGCTGGTGTTTCTAGCTCCAACAGTCAGTAATATATAATGCTGGTGTTTCTAGCTCCAACAGTCAGTAATATATAATGCTGGTGTTTCTACAGTAGCTCCAACAGTCAGTAATATATAATGCTGGTGTTTCTACAGTAGCTCCAACAGTCAGTAATATATAATGCTGGTGTTTCTAGCTCCAACAGTCAGTAATATATAATGCTGGTGTTTCTACAGTAGCTCCAACAGTCAGTAATATATAATGCTGGTGTTTCTAGCTCCAACAGTCAGTAATATATAATGCTGGTGTTTCTACAGTAGCTCCAACAGTCAGTAATATATAATGCTGGTGTTTCTAGCTCCAACAGTCAGTAATATATAATGCTGGTGTTTCTAGCTCCAACAGTCAGTAATATATAATGCTGGTGTTTCTACAGTAGCTCCAACAGTCAGTAATATATAATGCTGGTGTTCTCGTAGCTCCAACAGTCAGTAATATATAATGCTGGTGTTTCTAGCTCCAACAGTCAGTAATATATAATGCTGGTGTTTCTACAGTAGCTCCAACAGTCAGTAATATATAATGCTGGTGTTTCTACAGTAGCTCCAACAGTCAGTAATATATAATGCTGGTGTTTCTACAGTAGCTCCAACAGTCAGTAATATATAATGCTGGTGTTTCTACAGTAGCTCCAACAGTCAGTAATATATAATGCTGGTGTTTCTACAGTAGCTCCAACAGTCAGTAATATATAATGCTGGTGTTTCTAGCTCCAACAGTCAGTAATATATAATGCTGGTGTTTCTACAGTAGCTCCAACAGTCAGTAATATATAATGCTGGTGTTTCTACAGTAGCTCCAACAGTCAGTAATATATAATGCTGGTGTTTCTAGCTCCAACAGTCAGTAATATATAATGCTGGTGTTTCTACAGTAGCTCCAACAGTCAGTAATATATAATGCTGGTGTTTCTACAGTAGCTCCAACAGTCAGTAATATATAATGCTGGTGTTTCTACAGTAGCTCCAACAGTCAGTAATATATAATGCTGGTGTTTCTACAGTAGCTCCAACAGTCAGTAATATATAATGCTGGTGTTTCTACAGTAGCTCCAACAGTCAGTAATATATAATGCTGGTGTTTCTACAGTAGCTCCAACAGTCAGTAATATATAATGCTGGTGTTTCTACAGTAGCTCCAACAGTCAGTAATATATAATGCTGGTGTTTCTAGCTCCAACAGTCAGTAATATATAATGCTGGTGTTTCTACAGTAGCTCCAACAGTCAGTAATATATAATGCTGGTGTTTCTACAGTAGCTCCAACAGTCAGTAATATATAATGCTGGTGTTTCTAGCTCCAACAGTCAGTAATATATAATGCTGGTGTTTCTACAGTAGCTCCAACAGTCAGTAATATATAATGCTGGTGTTTCTAGCTCCAACAGTCAGTAATATATAATGCTGGTGTTTCTACAGTAGCTCCAACAGTCAGTAATATATAATGCTGGTGTTTCTACAGTAGCTCCAACAGTCAGTAATATATAATGCTGGTGTTTCTAGCTCCAACAGTCAGTAATATATAATGCTGGTGTTTCTACAGTAGCTCCAACAGTCAGTAATATATAATGCTGGTGTTTCTAGCTCCAACAGTCAGTAATATATAATGCTGGTGTTTCTACAGTAGCTCCAACAGTCAGTAATATATAATGCTGGTGTTTCTCAGTAGCTCCAACAGTCAGTAATATATAATGCTGGTGTTTCTACAGTAGCTCCAACAGTCAGTAATATATAATGCTGGTGTTTCTACAGTAGCTCCAACAGTCAGTAATATATAATGCTGGTGTTTCTACAGTAGCTCCAACAGTCAGTAATATATAATGCTGGTGTTTCTAGCTCCAACAGTCAGTAATATATAATGCTGGTGTTTCTACAGTAGCTCCAACAGTCAGTAATATATAATGCTGGTGTTTCTAGCTCCAACAGTCAGTAATATATAATGCTGGTGTTTCTACAGTAGCTCCAACAGTCAGTAATATATAATGCTGGTGTTTCTAGCTCCAACAGTCAGTAATATATAATGCTGGTGTTTCTAGCTCCAACAGTCAGTAATATATAATGCTGGTGTTTCTACAGTAGCTCCAACAGTCAGTAATATATAATGCTGGTGTTTCTACAGTAGCTCCAACAGTCAGTAATATATAATGCTGGTGTTTCTACAGTAGCTCCAACAGTCAGTAATATATAATGCTGGTGTTTCTACAGTAGCTCCAACAGTCAGTAATATATAATGCTGGTGTTTCTACTGTAGCTCCAACAGTCAGTAATATATAATGCTGGTGTTTCTACAGTAGCTCCAACAGTCAGTAATATATAATGCTGGTGTTTCTAGCTCCAACAGTCAGTAATATATAATGCTGGTGTTTCTACAGTAGCTCCAACAGTCAGTAATATATAATGCTGGTGTTTCTACAGTAGCTCCAACAGTCAGTAATATATAATGCTGGTGTTTCTAGCTCCAACAGTCAGTAATATATAATGCTGGTGTTTCTACAGTAGCTCCAACAGTCAGTAATATATAATGCTGGTGTTTCTAGCTCCAACAGTCAGTAATATATAATGCTGGTGTTTCTACAGTAGCTCCAACAGTCAGTAATATATAATGCTGGTGTTTCTACAGTAGCTCCAACAGTCAGTAATATATAATGCTGGTGTTTCTAGCTCCAACAGTCAGTAATATATAATGCTGGTGTTTCTACAGTAGCTCCAACAGTCAGTAATATATAATGCTGGTGTTTCTACAGTAGCTCCAACAGTCAGTAATATATAATGCTGGTGTTTCTACAGTAGCTCCAACAGTCAGTAATATATAATGCTGGTGTTTCTACAGTAGCTCCAACAGTCAGTAATATATAATGCTGGTGTTTCTAGCTCCAACAGTCAGTAATATATAATGCTGGTGTTTCTACAGCAGCTCCAACAGTCAGTAATATATAATGCTGGTGTTTCTAGCTCCAACAGTCAGTAATATATAATGCTGGTGTTTCTAGCTCCAACAGTCAGTAATATATAATGCTGGTGTTTCTACAGTAGCTCCAACAGTCAGTAATATATAATGCTGGTGTTTCTACAGTAGCTCCAACAGTCAGTAATATATAATGCTGGTGTTTCTACAGTAGCTCCAACAGTCAGTAATATATAATGCTGGTGTTTCTACAGTAGCTCCAACAGTCAGTAATATATAATGCTGGTGTTTCTAGCTCCAACAGTCAGTAATATATAATGCTGGTGTTTCTAGCTCCAACAGTCAGTAATATATAATGCTGGTGTTTCTACAGTAGCTCCAACAGTCAGTAATATATAATGCTGGTGTTTCTAGCTCCAACAGTCAGTAATATATAATGCTGGTGTTTCTAGCTCCAACAGTCAGTAATATATAATGCTGGTGTTTCTACAGTAGCTCCAACAGTCAGTAATATATAATGCTGGTGTTTCTACAGTAGCTCCAACAGTCAGTAATATATAATGCTGGTGTTTCTAGCTCCAAAAGTCAGTAATATATAATGCTGGTGTTTCTACAGTAGCTCCAACAGTCAGTAATATATAATGCTGGTGTTTCTAGCTCCAACAGTCAGTAATATATAATGCTGGTGTTTCTACAGTAGCTCCAACAGTCAGTAATATATAATGCTGGTGTTTCTAGCTCCAACAGTCAGTAATATATAATGCTGGTGTTTCTAGCTCCAACAGTCAGTAATATATCATGCTGGTGTTTCTAGCTCCAACAGTCAGTAATATATAATGCTGGTGTTTCTAGCTCCAACAGTCAGTAATATATAATGCTGGTGTTTCTAGCTCCAACAGTCAGTAATATATAATGCTGGTGTTTCTACAGTAGCTCCAACAGTCAGTAATATATAATGCTGGTGTTTCTACAGTAGCTCCAACAGTCAGTAATATATAATGCTGGTGTTTCTACAGTAGCTCCAACAGTCAGTAATATATAATGCTGGTGTTTCTACAGTAGCTCCAACAGTCAGTAATATATAATGCTGGTGTTTCTACAGTAGCTCCAACAGTCAGTAATATATAATGCTGGTGTTTCTAGCTCCAACAGTCAGTAATATATAATGCTGGTGTTTCTACAGTAGCTCCAACAGTCAGTAATATATAATGCTGGTGTTTCTAGCTCCAACAGTCAGTAATATATAATGCTGGTGTTTCTACAGTAGCTCCAACAGTCAGTAATATATAATGCTGGTGTTTCTAGCTCCAACAGTCAGTAATATATAATGCTGGTGTTTCTAGCTCCAACAGTCAGTAATATATAATGCTGGTGTTTCTACAGTAGCTCCAACAGTCAGTAATATATAATGCTGGTGTTTCTACAGTAGCTCCAACAGTCAGTAATATATAATGCTGGTGTTTCTACAGTAGCTCCAACAGTCAGTAATATATAATGCTGGTGTTTCTACAGTAGCTCCAACAGTCAGTAATATATAATGCTGGTGTTTCTACTGTAGCTCCAACAGTCAGTAATATATAATGCTGGTGTTTCTACACTAGCTCCAACAGTCAGTAATATATAATGCTGGTGTTTCTAGCTCCAACAGTCAGTAATATATAATGCTGGTGTTTCTAGCTCCAACAGTCAGTAATATATAATGCTGGTGTTTCTACAGTAGCTTCAACAGTCAGTAATATATAATGCTGGTGTTTCTAGCTCCAACAGTCAGTAATATATAATGCTGGTGTTTCTACAGTAGCTCCAACAGTCAGTAATATATAATGCTGGTGTTTCTAGCTCCAACAGTCAGTAATATATAATGCTGGTGTTTCTACAGTAGCTCCAACAGTCAGTAATATATAATGCTGGTGTTTCTACAGTAGCTCCAACAGTCAGTAATATATAATGCTGGTGTTTCTAGCTCCAACAGTCAGTAATATATAATGCTGGTGTTTCTACAGTAGCTCCAACAGTCAGTAATATATAATGCTGGTGTTTCTAGCTCCAACAGTCAGTAATATATAATGCTGGTGTTTCTACAGTAGCTCCAACAGTCAGTAATATATAATGCTGGTGTTTCTAGCTCCAACAGTCAGTAATATATAATGCTGGTGTTTCTACAGTAGCTCCAACAGTCAGTAATATATAATGCTGGTGTTTCTACAGTAGCTCCAACGGTCAGTAATATATAATGCTGGTGTTTCTAGCTCCAACAGTCAGTAATATATAATGCTGGTGTTTCTACAGCAGCTCCAACAGTCAGTAATATATAATGCTGGTGTTTCTAGCTCCAACAGTCAGTAATATATAATGCTGGTGTTTCTAGCTCCAACAGTCAGTAATATATAATGCTGGTGTTTCTACAGTAGCTCCAACAGTCAGTAATATATAATGCTGGTGTTTCTACAGTAGCTCCAACAGTCAGTAATATATAATGCTGGTGTTTCTAGCTCCAACAGTCAGTAAAATATAATGCTGGTTTTTCTACAGTAGCTCCAACAGTCAGTAATATATAATAATATCTGACATCACTCTTATATTCTCATTCTGATATGACATCATTCTGATATGACATCACTCTGATATTCTCATTCTGATATGACATCATTCTGATATGACATCATCTGATATGACATCATTCTGATATGACATCACTCTGATATTCTCATTCTGATATGACATCACTCTGATATGACATCACTCTGATATGACATCACTCTGATATGACATCACTCTGATATTCTCACTATGATATGACATCATTCTGATATGACATCACTCTGAAATGACATCACTCTGATATTCTCATTCTGATATGACATCACTCTGATATGACATCACTCTGATATTCTCATTCTGATATGACATCACTCTGATATTACCTATATGACATCACTCTGATATTCTCATTCTGATATGACATCACTCTGATATTACCTATATGACATCACTCTGATATTCTCATTCTGAACTCTGATACTCTATTTGTAGGCTGCATTCTGTGCTCAGTCATTAACTTGGTGAGAGAAGGTAGTGATCCACTCTGGGCCTCTCCTTTATATAACCCCCCAAACATGTTTTTTATGGATCTTCACGATTCATGTGGATGACCTATTTTGAGATCAAAACGGCAAATATTGCTGAAAAGTGACGACTTTGCGTCCTTGACCTTTAGTACTGACACACAGGAAGACACACAGACACACCCAGGTAACTGGGTTTCTATATAAATACATTTGATTTGATTTGACCTAGGTAACTGGGTTTCTATATAAATACATTTGATTTGATTTGACCTAGGTAACTGGGTTTCTATATAAATACATTTGATTTGATTTGACCTAGGTAACTGGGTTTCTATATAAATACATTTGATTTGATTTGACCTAGGTAACTGGGTTTCTATATAAATACATTTGATTTGATCTAGGTAACTGAGTTTCTATATAAATACATTTGATTTGATTTGACCTAGGTAACTGGGTTTCTATATAAATACATTTGATTTGATTTGACCTAGGTAACTGAGTTTCTATATAACTACATTTGATTTGATTTGACCTAGGTAACTGGGTTTCTATATAAATACATTTGATTTGATTTGACCTAGGTAACTCACCCCATTTCAACCGTATAAACTCCTCAGTCATGTTGACTTTCCCTGAGAGAGAAAAGAGAGTTTCAGTTTTAGTAGAGGACTTTCCCCCTATAACACACAGAGCGAGAGAGATCGTACCCTCAGGGAAGATGTGGACCCAGTCTCCTCCATTCAGCTTCTCCAGAACAAAGTCCATGCCTTTCTGATACACCCCATCACCTAGGAGACACAGGCACACCAATATATAAATGAGGAACACATGGAGAGACAACCACACCTCTGAGCAAAGAAAAACATTACAGCCTTGAGTCTTCTTGGGTATGACACTACAAGCTTGGCACACCTGTATTTGGGGAGTTCCTCCCATTCTTCTCTGCAGATCCTCTCAAGCTCTGTCAGGTTGGATGGGGAGCGTCGCTGCACAGCTATTTTTCAGGTCTCTCCAGAGATGTTCGATCGGGTTCAAGTCCGGGCTCTGGCTGGGACACTCAAGGACATTCAGAGACTTGTCCCGAAGCTCCTGAGTTGTCTTGGCTGTGTGCTTAGGGTCGTTGTCCTGTTGGAAGGTGAACCTTCGCCCCAGTCTGAGGTCCTGAGCGATATGGAGCAGGTTTTCATCAAGGATCTCTCTGTACTTTACTCCGTTCATCTTTGCCTTGATTCTGACCAGTCTTCCAGTCCCTGCCGCTGAAAAACATCCCCACAGCATGATGCTGCCACCACCAGGCTTCACCGTAGGGATGGTGCCAAGTTTCCTCCAGACGTGACGCTTGGCATTCAGGCCAAATAGTTCAATCTTGGTTTCATCAGACCAGAGAATCTTGTTTGTCATGGTCTGAGTCCTTTAGGTGCCTTTTGGCAAACTCCAAGTGAGCTGTCATGTGCCTTTTACTGAGGAGTGGCTTCCGTCTGGCCACTCTACCATAAAGGCGTGATTGGTGGAGTGATGCAGAGATGGTTGACATCTGGAAGGTTCTCCCATCTCCACAGAGGAACTCTGGAGCTCTGTCAGAGTGACCATCGGGTTCTCGGTCATCTCCATGACCAAGGCCCTTCTTCGCCGATTGCTGAATTCCTTCGACCTCATGGCTTTGGTTTTTGCTCAGACATGCACTGTGGGACCTTATATAGACAGGTGTGTGCCTTTCCAAATCATGTCCAATCAATTGAATTTACCACAGGTGGACTCCAATCAAGTTGTAGAAACATCTCAAGGATGATCAATGGAAACAGGAAGCACCTGAGCTCAATTTCGAGTCTCATAGCAAAGGGTGTGAATACTTATGTAAATAAGGCATCTGCTATTAATATAAAGTTAATATAAAAACATATTTTAAAAAACACTGCTACTAGTCGGACTCTCAAATCTCACAGGCACAAACATGACTCGTCACGTTACCACGGTGACCTCCGGGCTTAAAGGGGCAGGTGAACATTTGTCTCATCTGTGATATTTTGGTTAAGACTCAGGTCACAAAAATTGAAATGAAAACAACATATCACATTACCTCTTACTAGTAATACATTTGTGACTGGTAAAAATTCTGAGCATGTCCTCCCAAATTAAGGTGCCACCAACCTCCTGTGCCACACAGTCCCTCCCCCTCTGCTTCCCATCCTCCCTCCCCCCCTGCTTCCCATCCTCCCTCCCCCCTCACCTCTGCAGACGGGAACACACTTCCCTCTGCTGAAGAATCTGGAGTGTAACTCTTTGGTGAAACAGATGTCCGACGCAGCCGGAGTCCTGTCAAATCAGAAACCCGACAGATCACATACTGTCCAATCAGAAACCCGACAGATCACATACTGTCCATTCAGACAAGACAGGAACACACACTGTCCAAACAGAAACCGGACTGACACACACAATTCATCCAACTGAAGTCAAAATAAACTAGAAAAGTAAATTTCATGAAGAGAATGTGGGGTGCATGCTAGCTGGTGAAGAATCAGTTGATAGGATATTATATCCTGAACAAGGGAAAGTTGGTTTGGTGTCAAGCAGAACAGTTCCAAGAGTTACTGTTGATGAGCTATTTTATGCAAATGTAAGAGGTGTTGACAAGCCGAATGTACTGAGCTGTCTGTTTGAACTACTGGCACACAGCTCAGACACCCATTCATACCCCACAAGACATGCCACCAGAGGTCTGTTTAAACTACTGGCACACAGCTCAGACACCCATTCATACCCCACAAGACATGCCACCAGAGGTCTGTTTAAACTACTGGCACACAGCTCAGACACCCATCCATACCCCACAAGACATGCTACCAGAGGTCTGTTTAAACTACTGGCACACAGCTCAGACACCCATACATACCCCACAAGACATGCCACCTGAGGTCTGTTTAAACTACTGGCACACAGCTCAGACACCCATCCATACCCCACAAGACATGCCACCAGAGGTCTGTTTAAACTACTGGCACACAGCTCAGACACCCATCCATACCCCACAAGACATGCCACCAGAGGTCTGTTTAAACTACTGGCACACAGCTCAGACACCCATTCATACCCCACAAGACATGCCACCAGAGGTCTCTTCACAGTCCCCAAGTCCAGAACAGACTATGGGAGGAGCACAGTACTACATAGAACCATGACTACATGGAACTCTATTCCACATCAGGTAACTGATGCAGCAGGAGAATCAGATTTAAAAAACAGATAAAAATACACCTTATGGAACAGCGGGGACTGAAGCAACACAAACATAGGCACAGACACATGCATACACACACACACAGATACATGATAACATACACACACGATAACATACACACTATACACAAACGTACACATGGATTTTGCATTGGTAGTAGAGTAGGGGCCTGAGGGCACACAGAGTTTTGTGAATTCTGTAATAAATGTAGTGTAATGTTTTTAAAATTGTATAATGGCCTTCATTTTGCCAGATCCCAGGAAGAGTAGCTGCTGCCTTGGCAGGAACTAATGGGGATCCATAATAAACCCCAGGAAGAGTAGCTGCTGCCTTGGCAGGAACTAATGGGGATCCATAATAAACCCCAGGAAGAGTAGCTGCTGCCTTGGCAGGAACTAATGGGGATCCATAATAAACCCCAGGAAGAGTAGCTGCTGCCTTGGCAGGAACTAATGGGGATTCATAATAAACCCCAGGAAGAGTAGCTGCTGCCTTGGCAGGAACTAATGGGGATCCATAATAAACCCCCAGGAAGAGTAGCTGCTGCCTTGGCAGGAACTAATGGGGATCCATAATAAACCCCAGGAAGAGTAGCTGCTGCCTTGGCAGGAACTAACTGGGGATCCATAATAAACCCCAGGAAGAGTAGCTGCTGCCTTGGCAGGAAGTAATGGGGATCCATAATAAACCCCAGGAAGAGTAGCTGCTGCCTTGGCAGGAACTAATAGGGATCCATAATAAACCCCAGGAAGAGTAGCTGCTGCCTTGGCAGGAACTAATGGGGATCCATAATAAACCCCAGGAAGAGTAGCTGCTGCCTTGGCAGGAACTAATGGGGATCCATAATAAACCCCAGGAAGAGTAGCTGCTGCCTTGGCAGGAACTAATGGGGATCCATAATAAACCCCAGGAAGAGTAGCCGCTGCCTTGGCAGGAACTAATGGGGATCCATAATAAATCCCCAGGAAGAGTAGCTGCTGCCTTGGCAGGAACTAATGGGGATCCATAATAATCCCCAGGAAGAGTAGCTGCTGCCTTGGCAGGAACTAATGGGGATCCATAATAAACCCCAGGAAGAGTAGCTGCTGCTTTGGCAGGAACTAATGGGGATCCATAATAAACCCCAGGAAGAGTAGCTGCTGCCTTGGCAGGAACTAATGGGGATCCATAATAAACCCCAGGAAGAGTAGCTGCTGCCTTGGCAGGAACTAATGGGGATCCATAATAAACCCCAGGAAGAGTAGCTGCTGCCTTGGCAGGAACTAATGAGGATCCATAATAAACCCCAGGAAGAGTAGCTGCTGCCTTGGCAGGAACTAATGGGGATCCATAATAAACCCCAGGAAGAGTAGCTGCTGCCTTGGCAGGAACTAATAGGGATCCATAATAAACCACAGGAAGAGTAGCTGCTGCCTTGGCAGGAACTAATGGGGATCCATAATAAACCCCAGGAAGAGTAGCTGCTGCCTTGGCAGGAACTAATGGGGATCCATAATAAACCCCAGGAAGAGTAGCTGCTGCCTTGGCAGGAACTAATGGGGATCCATAATAAACCCCAGGAAGAGTAGCTGCTGCCTTGGCAGGAAGTAATGGGGATCCATAATAAACCCCAGGAAGAGTAGCTGCTGCCTTGGCAGGAACTAATGGGGATCCATAATAAACCCCAGGAAGAGTAGCTGCTGCTTTGGCAGGAACTAATGGGGATCCATAATAAACCCCAGGAAGAGTAGCTGCTGCCTTGGCAGGAACTAATGGGGATCCATAATAAACCCCAGGAAGAGTAGCTGCTGCCTTGACAGGATCCATAGTAAATTAATAGCTTGAATGTTTTAAAGTTGGTCTTGTAGGTTAATTGGAGAAGAAGCAGGACCATTTTAAATAGCTACCGCTACGTTAACTCAAACCCATGTTAATTTCTGCACATTGTAATAGTTTATAGTTTAAAAAGTATAAATAGTCTTAAATCTGAATGTAAGAAATCTAAGTTGGGTCATCTCAATGTTGGTTTGAAGAAAAATACCAAACAGTGCAAAAGGAGATATCTGTCGAATTTTTGTTTTTTTGTACCAGTCTATGGACAGATTTTCCCCCATTGAAATTATTTCACTATTCGAATAATATAATTCAAGTACTTTTTAAACTCCTTCCATTACCACAGAAATATTTTTAAAGAGCTTTAGCCCCACAACTTTACTTGTAAAGTTACCGTCTAGTTATAGTTCATTTTAAATAAACATTATTTCCTCAATGTAAGTTGGGACTGTAGTTTTGTGCAAAACATTTGAGATATATAATATTTTTTGTGCATAGGGAACATTTTTGGGATCTTTTATGTCAGCTTATGGGACCAACACTTTAAATGTTGCATTTATATTTATATTATATATATTATATTTTTAGTTCAGTGTACAAAAAGTATGTGAACCCTTTGGAATTACCTGGATTTCTGCATAAATTGGTCTTCACATTTGATCTGATCTTCATCTAAGTCATAATAGACAAACACAGTCTGCTTTAACTAATAAAACACAGATTATTGTATTTTTCTTGTCTATATTGAATATATCATTTAAACATTGACAGTGTAGGTTGGGAAAAGTATGTGAACCCCTAGGCTAATGACTTCTCCAAAAGCTAATTGGAGTCAGGAATCAGCTAACCTGGAGTCCAACCAATGAGACGAGATTGGAGATGTTGGTTAGAGCTGCCCTGCCCTATAAAAAACACTCACAACATTTGAGTTTGCTATTCACATGAAGCATTGCCTGATGTGAACCATGCCTCGAACAAGAGAGATCACAGAAGACCTAAGATTAACAATTGTTGACCTGCATAAAGCTGGAAAGGGTTACAAAAGTATCTCTAAAAGCTTTGATGTTCATCAGTAAGACACATTGTCTATAAACGGAGAAAGTTCAACACTGTTGCTCCTCTCCCTAGGAGTGGCCATCCTGCAAAGATGACTGCAAGAGCACAGCGCAGAATGCTCAATGAGGTTAAGAAGAATCCTAGAGTGTCAGCTAAAGACTTACAGAAATCTCTAGAACATGCAAACATCTCTGTTGGCGAGTCTACGATACGTAAAACACTAAACAGGAAGGGTGTTCATGGGAGGACACCACGGAAGAAGCCACTGCTGTCCAAAAGAAACATTGCTGCACGTCTGAAGTTTACAAAAGAGCACCTGGATGTTCCACAGCGCTACTGGCGAAATATTCTGTGGACAGATTAAATTAAAGTTGAGTTGTTTGGAAGGAAAACACAACACTATGTGTGGAGAAAGAGGCACAGCACACCAACATCAAAACCTCATCCCAACTGTAAAGTATGGTGGAGGGAGCATCGTGGTTTGGGTCTGCTTTGTTGCCTCAGAGCCTGGACAACTTGCTATCACCGACGGAAAAATGAATTCCCAAGTTTATCAAGACATTTTTCAGGAGAACGAAAGGCTTTCCGTCCGCCAATTGAAGCTCAACAGAAGTTAGATGATGCAACAGGACAACGACCCAAAACACAGAAGTAAATCAACAACAGAATGGCTTCAACAGAAGAAAATACACCTTCTGGAGTGGCCCAGTCAGAGTCCTGACCTCAACCCGATTCAGATGCTATGGCCTGACCTCAAGAGAGCAGTTCACACCAGACATCCCAAGAATATTGCTAAACTGAAACAGTTTTGTAAAGAGGAATGGTCCAAAATTCCTCCTGACCGTTGTGCAGGTCTGATCCACAACAACAGAAAACGTTTGGTTGAGGTTATTGCTGCCAAAGGAGGGTCAACCAGTTATTAAATCCAGGGGTTCACATACTTCTCCCACCCTGCACTGTGAACGTTTACCTGGTGTGTTCAATAAAGACATGAAACATATTATTGTTTTTGTGTTACTAGTTTAAGAAGACTGTGTTTGTCTATTGTTGTGACTTAGATGAAGATCAGATCAAATTTTATGACCAATTTATGCAGAAATCCAGGTATTTTCAAAGGGTTCACATACTTTATCTTGCCACTGTAGTTTCATTGGAATCTGCAGCTGTTGTTGGTAAATAATGAATCTGCTAGCTTCTAGAAAGAGAGAAGTTGATTGGTTACTAAAACAGCTCGTTCTGATTGGTAGAAGCTATTCCTAATATTTTTCAGATTTGAAAAGCAGCGAAGCAGAGGGAGATTTAACACACAATGCTTTTGTCTGTTGTTGGGAGAGTGATCAAAAAAAAGGTGTTGATGCAGTTACTAAAATACGTAATACCTACAGATTTGAATAGCAGAGAAGTAGACGAAGATGTCATACGCTAACTTGTCGTCTAACGTGTTGGCGCTAACAATGTCAGTTGTTTATAAAAAGTTACAGAAAATGTTGTTGATGTGTTTACTAAAACAGCGATGACTTTTATCATAACATTTTTTGTTCTGCAGTCAGATTTGAGAAGTAGAGGAAGATTTCATACGCTCTGTTTGTCTAACATGGAACCGAAAACCGGCTGCGCGCGCGCGCCATCGTGCATACATTTATTTTGTCCCCCCACACCCCACGGCCATCGTGCATACATTTATTTTGTCCCCCCACACCCCACGGCCATCGTGCATACATTTATTTTGTCCCCCCACACCCCACGGCCATCGTGCATACATTTATTTTGTCCCCCCACACCAAACGCGATCACGACACGCAGGTTAAAATATCAAAACAAACTCTGAACCAATTACATTAATTTGGGGACAGGTCAAAAAGCATTAAACATTTATGGCAATTTAGCTAGCTAGCTTGCACTTGCTAGCTAATTTGTCCTATAGAGCTAGCTTGCTGATGCTAGCTAATTTGTCCTGGGATATAAACATTGAGTTGTTATTTTACCTGAAATGTACAAGGTCCTCTACTCCGACAATTAATCCACACATAAAAACGGTCAACCGAAGCGTTTCTAGTCATCTCTCCTCCTTCCAGCCTTTTTCTTCTCTGGACTTTATATCGCGATTGGCAACTTTCATAAATTAGGTGCATTACCGCCACTGGCCTCGTTCGTCTTTCAGTCACCCACGTGGGTATAACCAATGAGGAGATGGCACGTGGGTACCTGCTTCTATAAACCAATGAGGAGATGGCACGTGGGTACCTGCTCCTATAAACCAATGAGGAGATGGAAGAGGCAGGACTTGTAGAGCGATCTGCGTCACAAATAGAACTGACTTCTATTTTAGCCCTTGGCAACGCGGCTACTTGTTGTCGCACGCGAGCAGTGTGGGTGCAATAATTGAATAATATAGATTTCTAAATACATTTTTTTTACACCCTGTAGTCAGGGTATAAGTCAGCGTTTCTCAAACTCAGTTCTCAGAACCCCACGGGGTGCGCGTTTACGTTTTGCCTTAACACTACACAGGTGATTCAAATGATCAAACCTGGATGATTAGTTGATTATTAGAATCAGCTGTGTAGTGCTAGGACAAAAAAAACTAAAAACATGCACCCCGTGGGGTCCCGTGGATCGAGTTTGGGAAACCCTGGTCTAAATTGTTAACAAAGTGGTCAAAGTAGCTGATTTGCGAATGGAATGTTGGAATTGATGATGTCACAATGGGGAGCTGTAGAATATAGAAAAGACATCATAAAGTCGTATACAAGCAACTCAAGAGAGACCAGCGTGCACGTTTGAACAGCGTTTCTAGCTTAACCGGTGTAAGTGGATTAGCGTGCTAAAGGAGAGGATCAAAGATTTTAAGTGGCTGCTTTTTCTTCTCAAGCCCACACAACAACAATAAAAACATGAGTATGCATGAACACCTAATAAACACAGCATCACTCACCAGCGCATCTTGTTGAAGTTCCAGAGGTGTCTGAGTCTCAGAACTCCTGTTACAGAGAGAACGAGAGAGTGAAGAGAGAAGGGAATATTTAAAAATATAAACATGAATATTGAAAATATACCATCTTGAATTTGGCAAAGTTTTCAATATATTGTTGCAAATTATATACTCTACGGGCATATCAAAGCTCTAGAGTGGGATCTGTGGGGGATGAATCAGAATTAGTTGGGTAACATAGATAATTAAGATGTTTTATTAGTATAATATGCTTATGTGAGATACTTGTCATTAGAAAGTGTCCATTGGACTCTGGTGTCTTTCAGTTGCACGTTTCCCTCAGCTGGGGCTCAGACACTTGGGGCCCAGAGAGGGGAGAGGTCAGACTTGTTTTTTACATGTCTCTGTTGCTATGCAGAATATCAGCAAGAGAGGAGGACTGAATGAAACATTGTCTTCATATGTGAATGTCTTTACCTATTCTTAAACCATGTGAAGGGATGGAGTGATTAATGAGGAACCAATTAATCGTCTCCACAATGTCTGTGCGCAGGTCACTCCCCTCAGTGAACTTGTCCAGGAGTGGGAACAAGAGGTGTTTTACTGAGGATGGGCCTCTATGAGATAGCGCTGACAGAGGAGATTTATGGTGTATTTTGATAAGAAAGCCTAAAAAGCATTCCAGAGGACATGAGCTAATGGTTCTGTTCAATACCGTACCAGGGAGGGACGGTTCTACGGGGACCAGATACTGGGCTATACAATGAACCCTGTTGACATAGCAGTTACTGTCTGCTGTGTTTTATGGATATCTGTCATATAAAACTTAACCTTTGTGAACTGTTACTAAGATCTGTGGTTTGTCAATGTACGTTGAAGGGGGTGTATCGTTGCTATAAAATATCTCAGTAGCCATTCTGTAATCACCTTCCTGGTTCATTCGAGTGTGTGCATTATTGAAGGTCAAAGAGGCTTTTGCAAAAGTATCTTAACGCTCAGACAGATTAATGTGGTGGACCGAGCTAGCCGTTATCCTCCCTTAACGCTCAGACAGATTAATGTGGTGGACCGAGCTAGCCGTTAACCTCCCTTAACGCTCAGACAGATTAATGTGGTGGACCGAGCTAGCCATTAACCTCCCTTAACGCTCAGACAGATTAATGTGGTGGACCGAGCTAGCCATTAACCTCCCTTAACGCTCAGACAGATTAATGTGGTGGACCGAGCTAGCCATTAACCTCCCTTAACCTCCCTTAACGCTCAGACAGATTAATGTGGTGGACCGAGCTAGCCATTAACCTCCCTTAACGCTCAGACAGATTAATGTGGTGGACCGAGCTAGCCGTTAACCTCCCTTAACGCTCAGACAGATTAATGTGGTGGACCGAGCTAGCCATTAACCTCCCTTAACGCTCAGACAGATTAATGTGGTGGACCGAGCTAGCCATTAACCTCCCTTAACGCTCAGACAGATTAATGTGGTGGACCGAGCTAGCCATTAACCTCCCTTAACGCTCAGACAGATTAATGTGGCGGACCGAGCTAGCCATTAACCTCCCTTAACCTCCCTTAACGCTCAGACAGATTAATGTGGTGGACCGAGCTAGCCGTTATCCTCCCTTAACGCTCAGACAGATTAATGTGGTGGACCGAGCTAGCCATTAACCTCCCTTAACGCTCAGACAGATTAATGTGGTGGACTGAGCTAGCCATTAACCTCCCTTAACGCTCAGACAGATTAATGTGGTGGACCGAGCTAGCCATTAACCTCCCTTAACGCTCAGACAGATTAATGTGGTGGACCGAGCTAGCCATTAACCTCCCTTAACGCTCAGACAGATTAATGTGGCGGACCGAGCTAGCCATTAACCTCCCTTAACCTCCCTTAACGCTCAGACAGATTAATGTGGTGGACTGAGCTAGCCATTAACCTCCCTTAACGCTCAGACAGATTAATGTGGTGGACCGAGCTAGCCGTTAACCTCCCTTAACGCTCAGACAGATTAATGTGGTGGACCGAGCTAGCCATTAACCTCCCTTAACGCTCAGACAGATTAATGTGGTGGACTGAGCTAGCCATTAACCTCCCTTAACGCTCAGACAGATTAATGTGGCGGACCGAGCTAGCCGTTAACCTCCCTTAACGCTCAGACAGATTAATGTGGTGGACCGAGCTAGCCATTAACCTCCCTTAACCTCCCTTAACGCTCAGACAGATTAATGTGGTGGACTGAGCTAGCCATTAACCTCCCTTAACCTCCCTTAACGCTCAGACAGATTAATGTGGCGGACCGAGCTAGCCGTTAACCTCCCTTAACGCTCAGACAGATTAATGTGGTGGACCGAGCTAGCCATTAACCTCCCTTAACGCTCAGACAGATTAATGTGGTGGACCGAGCTAGCCATTAACCTCCCTTAACGCTCAGACAGATTAATGTGGTGGACCGAGCTAGCCATTAACCTCCCTTAACGCTCAGACAGATTAATGTGGTGGACCGAGCTAGCCATTAACCTCCCTTAACGCTCAGACAGATTAATGTGGTGGACCGAGCTAGCCGTTATCCTCCCTTAACGCTCAGACAGATTAATGTGGTGGACCGAGCTAGCCGTTATCCTCCCTTAACGCTCAGACAGATTAATGTGGTGGACCGAGCTAGCCATTAACCTCCCTTAACCTCCCTTAACGCTCAGACAGATTAATGTGGCGGACCGAGCTAGCCATTAACCTCCCTTAACGCTCAGACAGATTAATGTGGTGGACCGAGCTAGCCATTAACCTCCCTTAACCTCCCTTAACGCTCAGACAGATTAATGTGGTGGACCGAGCTAGCCGTTAACCTCCCTTAACCTCCCTTAACGCTCAGACAGATTAATGTGGTGGACCGAGCTAGCCATTAACCTCCCTTAACGCTCAGACAGATTAATGTGGTGGACCGAGCTAGCCGTTAACCTCCCTTAACGCTCAGACAGATTAATGTGGTGGACCGAGCTAGCCATTAACCTCCCTTAACGCTCAGACAGATTAATGTGGTGGACCGAGCTAGCCGTTATCCTCCCTTAACGCTCAGACAGATTAATGTGGTGGACCGAGCTAGCCATTAACCTCCCTTAACGCTCAGACAGATTAATGTGGTGGACCGAGCTAGCCATTAACCTCCCTTAACGCTCAGACAGATTAATGTGGTGGACCGAGCTAGCCGTTAACCTCCCTTAACGCTCAGACAGATTAATGTGGTGGACCGAGCTAGCCATTAACCTCCCTTAACGCTCAGACAGATTAATGTGGTGGACCGAGCTAGCCGTTATCCTCCCTTAACGCTCAGACAGATTAATGTGGTGGACCGAGCTAGCCATTAACCTCCATTAACCTCCCTTAACGCTCAGACAGATTAATGTGGTGGACCGAGCTAGCCATTAACCTCCCTTAACGCTCAGACAGATTAATGTGGTGGACCGAGCTAGCCATTAACCTCCCTTAACGCTCAGACAGATTAATGTGGTGGACCGAGCTAGCCATTAACCTCCCTTAACCTCCCTTAACGCTCAGACAGATTAATGTGGTGGACCGAGCTAGCCATTAACCTCCCTTAACGCTCAGACAGATTAATGTGGTGGACCGAGCTAGCCATTAACCTCCCTTAACCTCCCTTAACGCTCAGACAGATTAATGTGGTGGACCGAGCTAGCCATTAACCTCCCTTAACGCTCAGACAGATTAATGTGGTGGACCGAGCTAGCCATTAACCTCCCTTAACGCTCAGACAGATTAATGTGGTGGACCGAGCTAGCCGTTAACCTCCCTTAACGCTCAGACAGATTAATGTGGTGGACTGAGCTAGCCATTAACCTCCCTTAACCTCCCTTAACGCTCAGACAGATTAATGTGGCGGACCGAGCTAGCCATTAACCTCCCTTAACCTCCCTTAACGCTCAGACAGATTAATGTGGCGGACCGAGCTAGCCATTAACCTCCCTTAACGCTCAGACAGATTAATGTGGTGGACCGAGCTAGCCATTAACCTCCCTTAACGCTCAGACAGATTAATGTGGTGGACCGAGCTAGCCATTAACCTCCCTTAACCTCCCTTAACGCTCAGACAGATTAATGTGGTGGACCGAGCTAGCCATTAACCTCCCTTAACCTCCCTTAACGCTCAGACAGATTAATGTGGTGGACCGAGCTAGCCATTAACCTCCCTTAACGCTCAGACAGATTAATGTGGTGGACTGAGCTAGCCATTAACCTCCCTTAACGCTCAGACAGATTAATGTGGTGGACTGAGCTAGCCATTAACCTCCCTTAACGCTCAGACAGATTAATGTGGCGGACCGAGCTAGCCATTAACCTCCCTTAACGCTCAGACAGATTAATGTGGTGGACCGAGCTAGCCGTTATCCTCCCTTAACGCTCAGACAGATTAATGTGGTGGACCGAGCTAGCCGTTAACCTCCCTTAACGCTCAGACAGATTAATGTGGTGGACTGAGCTAGCCATTAACCTCCCTTAACCTCCCTTAACGCTCAGACAGATTAATGTGGTGGACCGAGCTAGCCGTTAACCTCCCTTAACGCTCAGACAGATTAATGTGGTGGACCGAGCTAGCCATTAACCTCCCTTAACCTCCCTTAACGCTCAGACAGATTAATGTGGCGGACCGAGCTAGCCGTTAACCTCCCTTAACGCTCAGACAGATTAATGTGGTGGACCGAGCTAGCCATTAACCTCCCTTAACGCTCAGACAGATTAATGTGGTGGACCGAGCTAGCCGTTATCCTCCCTTAACGCTCAGACAGATTAATGTGGTGGACTGAGCTAGCCATTAACCTCCCTTAACCTCCCTTAACGCTCAGACAGATTAATGTGGTGGACCGAGCTAGCCATTAACCTCCCTTAACGCTCAGACAGATTAATGTGGTGGACCGAGCTAGCCGTTAACCTCCCTTAACCTCCCTTAACGCTCAGACAGATTAATGTGGTGGACCGAGCTAGCCATTAACCTCCCTTAACGCTCAGACAGATTAATGTGGTGGACCGAGCTAGCCATTAACCTCCCTTAACGCTCAGACAGATTAATGTGGTGGACCGAGCTAGCCGTTAACCTCCCTTAACGCTCAGACAGATTAATGTGGTGGACCGAGCTAGCCATTAACCTCCCTTAACCTCCCTTAACGCTCAGACAGATTAATGTGGTGGACCGAGCTAGCCATTAACCTCCCTTAACGCTCAGACAGATTAATGTGGTGGACCGAGCTAGCCGTTATCCTCCCTTAACGCTCAGACAGATTAATGTGGTGGACCGAGCTAGCCGTTAACCTCCCTTAACCTCCCTTAACGCTCAGACAGATTAATGTGGTGGACCGAGCTAGCCATTAACCTCCCTTAACGCTCAGACAGATTAATGTGGTGGACCGAGCTAGCCATTAACCTCCCTTAACCTCCCTTAACGCTCAGACAGATTAATGTGGTGGACCGAGCTAGCCATTAACCTCCCTTAACCTCCCTTAACGCTCAGACAGATTAATGTGGTGGACCGAGCTAGCCATTAACCTCCCTTAACGCTCAGACAGATTAATGTGGCGGACCGAGCTAGCCATTAACCTCCCTTAACGCTCAGACAGATTAATGTGGTGGACCGAGCTAGCCGTTAACCTCCCTTAACGCTCAGACAGATTAATGTGGTGGACTGAGCTAGCCATTATCCTCCCTTAACGCTCAGACAGATTAATGTGGCGGACCGAGCTAGCCATTAACCTCCCTTAACGCTCAGACAGATTAATGTGGTGGACCGAGCTAGCCGTTAACCTCCCTTAACGCTCAGACAGATTAATGTGGTGGACTGAGCTAGCCATTAACCTCCCTTAACGCTCAGACAGATTAATGTGGCGGACCGAGCTAGCCATTAACCTCCCTTAACCTCCCTTAACGCTCAGACAGATTAATGTGGTGGACCGAGCTAGCCATTAACCTCCCTTAACGCTCAGACAGATTAATGTGGTGGACCGAGCTAGCCATTAACCTCCCTTAACGCTCAGACAGATTAATGTGGTGGACCGAGCTAGCCATTAACCTCCCTTAACCTCCCTTAACGCTCAGACAGATTAATGTGGTGGACCGAGCTAGCCATTAACCTCCCTTAAAGCTCAGACAGATTAATGTGGTGGACCGAGCTAGCCATTAACCTCCCTTAACGCTCAGACAGATTAATGTGGTGGACCGAGCTAGCCGTTAACCTCCCTTAACGCTCAGACAGATTCAATGGCTGTAGCATAGCGTATTCGACTGAATGATTAGCTAATAAATATTTAAGAAATTATTAATAATAAGCATATGCATTAACCTGATAATAGACTACTAATGATAATATAACAACTTTAAATACCGAGCTAGTAACGTTAAGTAGCCTCGGTTAACTTAGCTGACCTTCAATACAGGGAATTCAGCAGAGTTCTCTGAGACATTTTTACAACTCTGAAAATAAATCCATGGGCAAATGTTACATGATAATAATAGGCCTGCATTACAGTAGGCAGCTAATTGTTAAATTACACTTTCCATCGTTACATTGGAAGGCCACTGTCTCGGCGCTGATCGCCTGTGAGTGAGACAATGCTCGCTAGCCAATGGGAGCATAGTAGAACGCCCCTCTGAATAACGGGGCGTGGTTTTGGCTGAGTTGGGAAAAAGACGCTGCTGAGCCATAACTTCATAACTAACCAAGGCAGCAGCTACTCTTCCTGGGGTTTATTATGGATCCCCATTAGTTCCTGCCAAGGCAGCAGCTACTCTTCCTGGGGTTTATTATGGATCCCCATTAGTTCCTGCCAAGGCAGCAGCTACTCTTCCTGGGGTTTATTATGGATCCCCATTAGTTCCTGCCAAGGCAGCAGCTACTCTTCCTGGGGTTTATTATGGATCCCCATTAGTTCCTGCCAAGGCAGCAGCTACTCTTCCTGGGGTTTATTATGGATCCCCATTAGTTCCTGCCAAGGCAGCAGCTACTCTTCCTGGGGTTTATTACGGATCCCCATTAGATCCTGCCAAAGCAGCAGCTACTCTTCCTGGGGTTTATTATGTATCCCCATTAGTTCCTGTCAAGGCAGCAGCTACTCTTCCTGGGGTTTATTATGGATCCCCATTAGTTTCTGCCAAGGCAGCAGCTACTCTTCCTGGGGTTTATTATGGATCCCCATTAGTTTCTGCCAAGGCAGCAGCTACTCTTCCTGGGGTTTATTATGGATCCTCATTAGTTCCTGCCAAGGCAGCAGCTACTCTTCCTGGGGTTTATTATGGATCCCCATTAGTTCCTGCCAAGTCAGCAGCTACTGGAGGAAACAGGTACAAAAGTATCTATATCAACAGTAAAACGAGTCCTATATCGACATAACCTGAAAGATCGCTCAGCAAGGAAAAAGCTACTGCTCCAAAACCGCCATAAAAAAGCCAGACTACGGTTTGCAACTGCACATGGGGACAAAGATTGTACTTTTTGGAGAAATGTCCTATGGTCTGATGAAACAAAAATAGAACTGTTTGGCCATAATGACCATCGTTATGTTTAGAGGAAAAAGGGGGAGGCTTGCAAGCTGAAGAACACCATCCCAACCGTGAAGCACGGGGGTGGCAGCATCATGTTGTGGGGGTGCTTTGCTGCAGGAGGGACTGGTGCACTTCACAAAATAGATGGTATCATGACGTAGGAAAATTATGTGGATATATTGAAGCAACATCTCAAGACATCAGTCAGGAAGTTAAAGCTTGGTTGCAAATGGGTCTTCCAAATGAACAATGACCCCAAGCATACTTCCAAAGTTGTGGCAAAATTGGCTTAAGGACAACAAAGTCAAGGTATTGGAGTGGCCATCACAAAGCCCTGACCTCAATCCCATAGAAAATGTTTGGGTAGAACGTAAAAAGCGTGTGCAAGCAAGGAGGCCTACAAACCTGACTCAGTTACACCAGCTCTGTCAGGAGGAATGGGCCAAAATTCACCCAAATTATTGTGGGAAGCTTGTGGAAGGCTACCCGAAACATTTGACCCAAGTTAAACAATTTAAAGGCAATGCTACCAAATGCTAATTGAGTGTATGTAAACTTCTGACCCACTGGGAATGTGATGAAAGAAATGAAAGCTGAAATAAATCATTCTCTCTACTATTATTCTGACATTTCACATTCTTAAAATAAAGTGGTGACCCTAACTGACCTAAGACAGGGAATTTTTTACTCGGATTAAATGTCAGGAATTGTGAAAAACTGAGTTTAAATGTATTTGGCGAAGGTGGATGTAAACTTCCGAATTCAACTGTATAATAATCCTGCAATAAAGAGGGGAAGGAGTTCTGTCTCTAATTTGTCTGGGTTTCTATTCCACATCTCCTTTTTATCTAGTTGTAAGATCTCAGATCTGTTGTATTTCATTGTCACTCTCTCAGTATATCAGCCATGTGGATCCATTCTGCATCACCAATGCAGCCATAGGCTTACAGTATGATGACTTTACTAGCCTTATGGGCATGTGCAATGACCTCTGTCATCTGTACTAGCCTTATGGGCATGTGCAATGACCCCTGTCATCTGAAGCAGAGAATAGCTAAACTCACACATTGTTTTAAATGTTGAGCTAGCTATATGTTCTCAATGTAAAATGATACCAGAAGACAATGTACATTATATGAGGCTAACCATACAGCTGACTTCATGCATACCTTTTAAGTGCTGACATAATGAAATTGTTTAGTGCAAATCCAATCCTTGTAATTTAGGCACAGTAGCTAATAAGGAGATTACAATTACATGTAAAATTGTATGATATTCATTATATTTTATTTAAACATTTTAGCAATGTTGCTTGCTAAATGATTGGAGTTGTTCCCATAGATAGACAGTACATGGTTGCTCAATGTATCACTGACCCTGGATAAGCTAGCGACTGGGCTAACATTAACTGTTTAGGTCAATAATATACTGTTTTTTATTATTAGAATCATGAGAGAAATTGAACTAGCTAGTAGATAGCTAGTTATACCAGGTAGCTTACAAGGTTAACTGACTTCTCATTGTGGCTAGCTACTTCTTGTCCATCATGCTAGCCTGCACAGCTAACTATCACTCCAAAAGCATCAAGATTAAAGATATTGATACGGCCAGCATTATAGGCCATTTCTTCCCTCTTGCTGTAGTTTCAGCTCATCTCGAAATAACATACCTGCTGTGAAAACCAGTTTACTGCAGCACATTTCAATGGGTAACCCGCGTTCTAAAATGCTGTCTGTCACCAGTGTCCGTTTTGTTTACATTTTTAGGGCTTGTGACGTCATCCATTTACCTCCGTATTAAGTTTAATAATATATTGAAAAATGAGCCAAATCAAAGATGGTACATTTTCAATATTCATGTTGTTTTCCAATATTAACAAATTAATGTAATAAAGATTTTTTTTTTTTATTGAAATACTACTCATTACAGAGCAAGCAGGTGTAATGGGAATTTTAATGTTTGTGCTTTTCTTATGAAACTAATTTCTGTGTTCTATTCACGTGCTGTTCTATAAACCAATTTCTATGTTCACGCAAGTGGCTGACTGTACAAATCACCTATCAGTAGCTGCAATTTGGCAGTACGACCAGAACCTTGTTTAGAGAACAAACGAAAGATCTCAGTTTCGAGACAAGCTGCCATGTGAGGTATTGGTCTGTTATGACCCAGTATTGGTCTGTTATGACCCAGTATTGGTCTGTTATGAACCAGTATTGGTCTGTTATGAACCAGTATTGGTCTGTTATGACCCAGTATTGGTCTGTTATGACCCAGTATTGGTCTGTTATGACCCAGTATTGGTCTGTTATGAACCAGTATTGGTCTGTTATGACCCAGTATTGGTCTGTTATGACCCAGTATTGGTCTGTTATGAACCAGTATTGGTCTGTTATGAACCAGTATTGGTCTGTTATGAACCAGTATTGGTCTGTTATGACCCAGTATTGGTCTGTTATGACCCAGTATTGGTCTGTTATGACCCAGTATTGGTCTGTTATGAACCAGTATTGGTCTGTTATGAACCAGTATTGGTCTGTTACATGTTATGACCCAGTATTGGTCTGTTATGACCCAGTATTGGTCTGTTATGACCCAGTATTGGTCTGTTATGACCCAGTATTGGTCTGTTACATGTTATGACCCAGTATTGGTCTGTTATGACCCAGAATTGGTCTGTTATGACCCAGTATTGGTCTGTTATGACCCAGTCTGGGTCTGTTATGACCCAGTATTGGTCTGTTATGACCCAGTATTGGTCTGTTATGACCCAGTGTTGGTCTGTTATGACCCAGTATTGGTCTGTTATGACCCAGTATTGGTCTGTTATGACCCAGTATTGGTCTGTTATGACCCAGTATTGGTCTGTTATGACCCAGTATTGGTCTGTTATGACCCAGTATTGGTCTGTTATGAACCAGTATTGGTCTGTTATGACCCGGTATTGGTCTGTTATGACCCAGTATTGGTCTGTTACATGTTATGACCCAGTATTGGTCTGTTATGACCCAGTATTGGTCTGTTATGACCCAGTATTGGTCTGTTACATGTTATGACCCAGTATTGGTCTGTTATGACCCAGTATTGGTCTGTTATGACCCAGTATTGGTCTGTTATGACCCAGTATTGGTCTGTTATGAACCAGTATTGGTCTGTTACATGAATAGAACAAAACGGTAATGAATAATTAATGAATTATGCTAAATCATACAAATATAACTTGTCTGTGTACAGCCGTAGATAAGACAACTGCAGGGTCTGCCCAGGCAGAGCTCCTGATTGACATGTGTACTATGGTGCATTGAGTTGATGAGAACCTCTCCAGCACGCTGACAATAAACAATGATTCATTTAAGATTGACTTTGAGTGTCCCTGTGTAAGACTTTTTCCACAATACGGGGGAAGATTTATGTGACACCAATTTCTACATTGTAACACCTACAGATGAAACATTATGGAGTCTAAAGGAGGCCTGTAACACCTACAGATGAAACATTATGGAGTCTAAAGGAGGCCTGTAACACCTACAGATGAAACATTATGGAGTCTAAAGGAGGCCTGTAACACCTACAGATGAAACATTATGGAGTCGAGGCCTGTAACACCTACAGATGAAACATTATGGAGTCTAAAGGAGGCCTGTAACACCTACAGATGAAACATTATGGAGTCTAAAGGAGGCCTGTAACACCTACAGATGAAACATTATGGAGTCGAGGCCTGTAACACCTACAGATGAAACATTATGGAGTCGAGGCCTGTAACACCTACAGATGAAACATTATGGAGTCTAAAGGAGGCCTGTATCACCTACAGATGAAACATTATGGAGTCGAGGCCTGTAACACCTACAGATGAAACATTATGGAGTCTAAAGGAGGCCTGTAACACCTACAGATGAAACATTATGGAGTCTAAAGGAGGCCTGTAACACCTACAGATGAAACATTATGGAGTCGAGGCCTGTAACACCTACAGATGAAACATTATGGAGTCTAAAGGAGGCCTGTAACACCTACAGATGAAACATTATGGAGTCTAAAGGAGGCCTGTAACACCTACAGATGAAACATTATGGAGTCTAAAGGAGGCCTGTATCACCTACAGATGAAACATTATGGAGTCTAAAGGAGGCCTGTATCACCTACAGATGAAACATTATGGAGTCTAAAGGAGGCCTGTAACACCTACAGATGAAACATTATGGAGTCTTAAGGAGGCCTGTAACACCTACAGATGAAACATTATGGAGTCGAGGCCTGTATCACCTACAGATGAAACATTATGGAGTCTAAAGGAGGCCTGTAACACCTACAGATGAAACATTATGGAGTCTAAAGGAGGCCTGTAACACCTACAGATGAAACATTATGGAGTCTAAAGGAGGCCTGTAACACCTACAGATGAAACATTATGGAGTCTAAAGGAGGCCTGTAACACCTACAGATGAAACATTATGGAGTCTAAAGGAGGCCTGTAACACCTACAGATGAAACATTATGGAGTCTAAAGGAGGCCTGTATCACCTACAGATGAAACATTATGGAGTCTAAAGGAGGCCTGTAACACCTACAGATGAAACATTATGGAGTCTAAAGGAGGCCTGTAACACCTACAGATGAAACATTATGGAGTCTAAAGGAGGCCTGTATCACCTACAGATGAAACATTATGGAGTCTAAAGGAGGCCTGTAACACCTACAGATGAAACATTATGGAGTCTTAAGGAGGCCTGTAACACCTACAGATGAAACATTATGGAGTCTAAAGGAGGCCTGTAACACCTACAGATGAAACATTATGGAGTCTAAACAAGGCCTCGGTGACGAATTCGTCCCACCTACGTAACAGCCACTGGCAGCCTGTGGCGCGATTTTCAAAACCTTAAAAATCCTATTACTTCAATTTCTCAAACATATGACTATTTTACAGCTATCTAAAGACAAGACTCTCGTTAATCTAACCACACTGTCCGATTTCAAAAAGGCTTTACAACGAAAGCAAAACATTAGATTATGTCAGCAGAGTACCAAGCCAGAAATAATCAGACACCCATTTTTCAAGCTAGCATATAATGTCACAAAAACCCAGAAGACAGCTAAATGCAGCACTCACCTTTGATGATCTTCATCAGATGACAACCCTAGGACATTATGTTATACAATACATGCATGTTTTGTTCAATCAAGTTCATATTTATATCAAAAACCAGCTTTTTACATTAGCATGTGACGCAAACTTCCGGGGAATTCGCTAACATTTTACTAAATTACTCACGATAAACGTTCACAAAAAGCATAACAATTATTTTAAGAATTATAGATACAGACCTCCTCTATGCACTCGATATGTCCGATTTTAAAATAGCTTTTTGGTGAAAGCACATTTTGCAATATTCTAAGTACATAGCCCAGGCATCGCGGGCTAGCTATTTAGACACCCGGCAAGTTTAGCACTCACCATAATCATATTTACTATTATAAAAGTTTGATTACCTTTTGTTGTCTTCGTCAGAATGCACTCCCAGGACTGCTACTTCAATAACAAATGTTGGTTTGGTCCAAAATAATCCATCGTTATATCCGAATAGCGGCGTTTTGTTCGTGCGTTCCAGACACTATCCGAAATGGTAAAGAAGTGTCGCGCGCATGGCGCAATTCGTGACAAAAAAATTCTAAATATTCCATTACCGTACTTCGAAGCATGTCACCCGCTGTTTAAAATCAATTTTTATGCCATTTTTCTCGTAGAAAAGCGATAATATTCCGACCGGGAATCTCCTTTTCGGCAAACAGAGGAAAAAAATCACAAAGGCGGGGGCGGTCGGGGTCACGCGCATAAGCCCAGAGTCCCTTGATCGGCCACTTGAGAAAGGCGATAATGTGTTTCAGCCTGGGGCTGGGATGACGACATTCAGGTTTTTCCCGGGCTCTGAGCGCCTATGGACGACGTAGGAAGTGTCACGTTAGAGCAGAGATCCTTAGTAAAAGATAGAGATGGCAAAGAAGTTCCAGAAATGGTCAGACAGGCCACTTCCTGTAAGGCAATCTCTCAGGTTTTGACCTGCCATTTGAGTTCTGTTATACTCACAGACACCATTCAAACAGTTTTAGAAACTTTAGGGTGTTTTCTATCCATATGTAATAAGTATATGCATATTCTAGTTACTGGGTAGGAGTGGTAACCAGATTAAATCGGGTATGTTTTTTATCCAGCCGTGTCAATACTGCCCCCTAGCCCTAACAGGATAAAGGAGGCCTGTAACACCTAGCCCAGAGAGGTTACAGGAGGCCTGTAACACCTAGCCCAGAGAGGTTACAGGAGGCCTGTAACACCGTCCCACCTAGCCCTGAGCAGCCGTCCCTACCCACCGCCCGCCCCCTCCCGTCAACCACCCTAGCCCAGAGAGGTTACAGGAGGCCTGTAACACCTAGCCCAGAGAGGTTACAGGAGGCCTGTAACACCTAGCCCAGAGAGGTTACAGGAGGCCTGTAACACCTAGCCCTGAGAGGTTACAGGCCTGTAACACCTAGCCCTGAGAGGTTACAGGAGGCCAGTAACACCTAGCCCTGAGAGGTTACAGGAGGCCTGTAACACCTAGCCCTGAGAGGTTACAGGAGGCCTGTAACACCTAGCCCTGAGAGGTTACAGGAGGCCTGTAACACCTAGCCCAGAGAGGTTACAGGAGGCCTGTAACACCTAGCCCTGAGAGGTTAAAGGAGGCCTGTAACACCTAGCCCAGAGAGGTTAAAGGAGGCCTGTAACACCGTCCCACCTAGCCCTGAGAGGTTAGGGTACAACAGTGTCTTCAGGAAGTATTCAAGGTAGTATGTTGTATGTGTGGGGTACAGAGATGAGGTAGTCATTAAAAAATCATGTTAAATACTATTACTGCACACAGAGTGATTCCATGCAACTTATTATGTGACTTGTTCAGCACATCTTTACTCAAACATATTTATTAATAAGAAAAGGGTTGAATACTTAGACTCAAGACCTTCAAGCTTTTCATTTTTATTAATTAATTTGTGAACATTTAAAAAAAAAAAAAAAAACATTTCCACTTTGACATTATGGGGTATTGTGTGTAGACCAGTGACACAAAAATCTAAATTTAATCCATTTTAAATTCAGGCTGTAACACAACATGTTTTTAAAAAACAGAAGGCATATTGTAAGGCCAAAATCTCCAACTTTGATCAATTATTTCTCAATTATGCTTTTAGATACAAAATGTCAAATATATGTCAACAATCCTTCCCTCAAAAGACCACTCTATGGATTACATTTAAATTAAAATTACATTTGGTTAAAATCCTCCAAATCACTGTCTTTTTGTTGTTGTCTGGGTTTCATATGGAATCACTCCATTGTAATGTGTGTCCTTACCCCAGAGGTGTGGGTCGTCCATGCAGGACTGGTGATTGGACAGTGTGATGAGGGGTGTGTCAGGTGGGCGTTGGTCAATCAGGTCAAATAGAACATCCTGATTATGAACCGTAATACAGTTCAGATACTCTAGAGAGAAGAGAAGAGAGGAGAGAGAGGAGAGAGGAGAGAGGAGAGAGGAGAGAGGAGAGGAGAGAGGAGAGAGAGGAGAGAGGAGAGAGAGGAGAGAGAGAAGAGAGGAGAGAGGAGAGAGAGGAGAGAGAGGAGAGAGAGGAGAGAGGAGAGAGGAGAGGAGAGAGAGGAGAGGAGAGGAGAGGAGAGAGAGGAGAGAGGAGAAGAGAGAGGAGAGAGAGGAGAGAGGAGAGAGAGGAGAGAGAGGAGAGGGAGGAGAGAGAGGAGAGGAGAAGAGAGAGAGGAGAGGAGAGAGGAGAGAGAGGAGAGGGAGGAGAGAAAGAGTGTGTTAGGGGTGGCACGATTAATCGAATTCATACTGCATAGCATGTTGGCCAAACGACAGCAGCATACCACTTCTGGCTTGCTTCTGAAGCTAAGCAGGGTTGGTCCTGGTCAGTCCCTGGATGGGAGACCAGATGCTACTGGAAGTGGTGTTGGAGGGCCAGTAGGAGGCACTCTTTCCTCTGGTCTAAAAAAATATCCCAATGCCCCAGGGCAGTGATTGGTGTCCTGGCTAAATTCCCAATCTGGTCCTCAAACCATCACGGCCACCTAATAATCCCTAGTTTACAATTGGCTCATTCATCCCCTGTAACGGTTCCCCAGGTCGTTGCTGTAAATCAGAATGGGCTTTACACCTTAGTGAGAAAGGGCTTTACACCTCAGTGAGGAGAAAAAGGGCTTTACCTCAGTGAGATGCTAGTGAGAAAGGGCTTTACACCTCAGTGAGATGCTAGTGAGAAGGGGCTTTACACCTCAGTGAGGAGAACAAGGGCTTTACCTCAGTGAGATGCTAGTGAGAAGGGGCTTTACACCTCAGTGAGATGCTAGTGAGGAGAAAAAGGGGCTTTACCTCAGTGAGATGCTAGTGAGAAGAGAAAGGGCTTTACCAAAGACAGTACAGTATGAGGTTTAGAAACTCTGTGGCTTTCCCTCGTGAGTGTCAGAAACATGGGTGCTGCTAACGAGAACGTTGATTTGGTGCCAAAGATCTTCAGTGGTAGGACATTATTTCAGCTACAGGAAAACCCAGTAGTGGAGACAACACATGTACTTAATCATTTGAAGAATAAACATCCCTTACGTTACAACGATTGCATGGTTAAAAAACAAAGTGCCCAAGAGCAGTAAAGCCCCTCAGCCACAACCAGCCATCTACATTAAACAGGCACTGACCACCGTTGTGTTTCCAAGTGTAACACACCTACCAAATAAACATACCGTAGACACACAGAAATCACAGAGGCTATAACCTATCACATAGTCATGGTTCCTGTTTACACAGTCAACAAAGACTGCTGCAAGAAGATGATTAAAAAGCTGGAGATACAAGATTCCAGCTCACAAATAAGTCGTCATCCCAACACTGTATAATAAAATGAAGAGAGAAGTTGAAACATGTCGCGTTTGAATGACTGGACCAGATTCCAATGTGTTGGACATAGTAGGCTACGTGTTACATGTTAATAAGGAACTTTGACTTATAATTTCCGTTATAATAATGATTGAGCCTAGTTATTCATAATTACACAATCTGCAGCCAATGGCTACCTGAATAAATAATGATTCATTATTAAATAGGAAATAGGAAGGCATAATGCTATTAGTTTATGAATGAATAACTGCTGCACTTATAGCACACCATATTTTGGTGATCATGACATTTTTTTAAATGTAATATGTAGGTGTAATACTGTTATCTTCCCTGTGGCTCAGTTGGTAGAGTATGGTGTCTGCAACGCCAGGGTTGTGGGTTCGATTCCCACAGGGGACCAGTACAAACAAAAAATAATAATAGTAAATGTATGCATTCACTACTGTAAGTCGCTCTTGGATAAGAGTGTCTGCTAAATGACTCAAATGTAAAATGTATTATATATAGCCTATTACAATGTTGGAAAATATTTGTTTAATTTGGTTTTTGTATTCAGTTAGCACAGTAAGCATTTCACTGTGAGGTCTACACTTGTTGTATTCGGCTCATGTGAGAAATAAAACTTGATTTGATTCATTCATAAGAGCGTCTGCTAAATGCTAAATGCTAAATGACGTAAATATGATCTCATTTTAGTCATTTTAGCAGACGCTCTTATCCAGAGCGACTTACAGTAGTGAAGGCATACATTTCATACATTTTTTTCCTCCGTACTGGCCCCCCGTGGGAATCGAACCCACAACCCTGGCGTTGCAAACACCATGCTCTACCAACTGAGCCACACGGGACCATTTTACCAAGTTTAACCCAAGTCTTTTGAAAATCGCAATTCATAATTGCAATATCTAGCCCCCCCCCCAAAAAAAAACTATATTTTGTCCAAATCGTGCAGCCTGAGTGTGTGTGGTGACTCACTGGTCCAGAAGTAGCTGTATGAGCCCACCACGCCCATGACCAGGGTGCTGGTCACCTTCCAGGCCAGCTGCGGGCACTGTGGGAACGGCCATTTCACCTCCAGGGGCATCGCTGCTCACCGACGGTACACACATCCACCTGGAGCACAGTATGAGAAACATACCATCTTATAACCAGCAGACAGTATAGATGAGCTACTCTCAGCACTGCAGAATGGAAGCTAAATAGCTAGCGGAATCATTAGCAGTATTAAATAGAATAAAAGTATTGCATGCTATAGATTATACATCATTGGCATAGACTCATGGATTGTGATTGTTTGGTTTGTCAACAGAACATAGCTTTCCACATGTCGTCTCTGCTAGCTAGCTTCCCGTCCAAGTAAAAAGGTGGAAGCTTTAAAAAAACAAACACTCAAAAGCAGTTTAATACACGGATCTTCTTTCATATGACGGTTTTATACTAAATCTGCACTGTTTTTCTCAGCGTAGTAATGACTTGTGATCAAAGTTAAGTCCCATCCTCACCTTATGCTTTCAGTTGATCACTAGCAAGTTCGAAGAACCCGGAAAAAGGCCCCGTTCTGCTATGGATTGTGGGAGATGTAGTTCATTACGTCTAACGAATTTAAGCCACATTTCTAAATCGATGTAAACAAATGGTTGTTGTGTGTGTGTGTTTCTTCCCATCTACTCATTGATGCTTTGAAACGACGTCTGTTCCTTCATTTCCCCTCATTCCATCTCCACCACTGATATATAATCAAAGACAGGATGAAGATAGTCCGAAACTGCTTTTCCAATAGAAATCCCCGACACGCTTGTAGGCGATGTAATGGCGCCTAACTGCGCATGTGCATGCCGCAAATCAGAGGCACTGCTTTGATATAAAGTTGTTTTGGACGAAAATGATAACGTGTCAGTTTGTCACTTTCATAAGGTTGGCGGAATAACATGTTAAACTACTTAATACATCTAAGTTGTGCCTTTAGATTTTCAGAAAATGAACAACTAATTAAGATTAGTGAAACAATCTCATTGACTTCTGTAACCCGGCCTGGTCTGTTCGACCTTTTGCGCCAGCGTTTCCCGGAAGCGCCTCAGGGTTTAGAAACTATGCGTTTTCAAGATCATGATCAGTGTCTCGTTAACAACACCGGAAAAAGTACTTCCAGGTCACGGAATTTCGGAAACGTTTCAAATAAAAGTCCCCCACGTAATAGTAAAAACGTGTCAATAACCTGTATTTATTCATGATATATGACAAAATAATTGTCTACAAATTAACAATGATTCATAGTTGTTCATATTTAAGTGACATTTGCATTAAATGTGGGTTTTAAAACATTTTTCAAGGTCAAATAAATGATCCATTGCGAATCACTGTATATGGAATACATATTGGCTTGTAGAGGAAAAACCATTGTGGCTGCTGCAGTAAAAATAGGGTCTGTAGAATCTATATGTGGTGTCATTTCACAGGGCTCTGAATAATACCGAGTGTTGCAGGCCATTTACTCCTCCCATTTATTTGAATATTTTGTTGCCTTTATTTAACTAGGCAAGTCAGTTAAGAACAAATTGTTATTTTCAATGAAGGTCTGCCTTGTTCAGAGGCAGAACGACAGATTTTTACCTTGTCAGCTCAGGGATTCAATCTAGCAACCTTCCGGTTACTAGTCCAACGCTCTAACCACTAGGCTACCTGCCTTTAACCACTAGGCTACCTGCCTCTAACCACTAGGCTACCTGCCTCCTCTAACCACTAGGCTACCTGCCTCCTCTAACCACTAGGCTACCTGCCTCCTCTAACCGCTAGGCTACCTGCCTCCTCTAACCGCTAGGCTACCTGCCTCTAACCGCTAGGCTACCTGCCTCTAACCACTAGGCTACCTGCCGCCTCCCCACTCTAACCACTAGGCTACCTGCCGCCTCCCCACTCTAACCACTAGGCTACCTGCCTCCTCTAACCACTAGGCTACCTGCCTCTAACCACTAGGCTACCTGCCTCCTCTAACCACTAGGCTACCTGCCTCCTCTAACCACTAGGCTACCTGCCTCCTCTAACCGCTAGGCTACCTGCCTCTAACCGCTAGGCTACCTGCCTCTAACCGCTAGGCTACCTGCCGCCTCCCCACTCTAACCACTAGGCTACCTGCCTCCTCTAACCACTAGGCTACCTGCCTCCTCTAACCACTAGGCCACCTGCCTGTTCCACTAACCACTAGGCTACCTGCCTCTAACCACTAGGCTATCTGGCTCTAACCACTAGGCTACCTGCCTCTATCTACTAGGCTACCTGCCTCTAACCACTAGGCTACCTGTCTCCTCTACACTCTAACCACTAGGCTACCTACCACCTCTCCACTCTAACCACTAGGCTACCTGCCTCCTCTAACCACTAGGCTACCTGCCTCTCTAACCACTAGGCTACCTGCCGCCCTGAATAATATAGAGAGTTGCAGGCCTTTTACTCCTCCCATTCCATTGGCCACAATGCGAATCACACCATACAGTATACATTCTACATGTAACAGTGTAGGTTCCGTCTCTCTCTTCGCCCCAACCTGGGCTCGAACCAGGGACCCTCTGCACACATCAACAACTGACACCCCACGAAGCGTCGTTACCCATCGCGCCACAAAAGCCGCGGCCCTTGCAATGCAAGGGGAACAACCACTTCAGGTCTCAGAGCGAGTGACGTCACTGATTGAAACGCTATTAGCGCGCACCACCGCTAACTAACTAGCCATTTCACATCGGTTACACCACCGCTAACTAACTAGCCATTTCACATCGGTTACACCACCGCTAACTAACTAGCCATTTCACATCGGTTACACCACCGCTAACTAACTAGCCATTTCACATCGGTTACACCACCGCTAACTAACTAGCCATTTCACATCGGTTACACCACCGCTAACTAACTAGCCATTTCACATCGGTTACACCACCGCTAACTAGCTAGCCATTTCACATCGGATACACTACTATTACACACTATTACTGAGTATTTCCTACAATACATTTATATCGTCAAAAATAATAGTTTTTCCTGTACAGTGCTATATTTGTACAGTATAATGTCCAAGCACCCTATTTTAATGAAGCTGTTTGACCCCAGTAAAAGGTCAGCGCACTATGAGATGACACCATATATACATTCTACAGACCCTACTGAGAATTCTCAATTCTTTCACATCACCACATAGAACAGTTTTTTTCTCTCTATTCACGAAATGCTGTATTTTTTGGGTGGGGGGGATTATTATTATTTTTTTCCCTGATGTAGTTTTCATTTTGTAATATGATTTCGTATCATACAAATACAAGCATTTCGCTACACTTGCATTAACACCTGCAAACCATGTGTATGTGACAAATAAATTTGATTTGAATAGCGTTTTACCGCAGACTTTTATTTTGTAGGCAAAATCAGAAAACCGGAAGTCTTAATGCTGCTGCCATAACGCTCATGGTATAAATACCGAGCTCTACCTCTAGACTTCTGGTATGGGTGAAATGCATGATGGGTGGAAGAGAGTTTCACTCTGGTTAATGACTTAAGTATGCTAAAGGTGAGAGCAGTCAGTGTCCTTTGAAAGCTCCTCCAGCCATAGACTCAGGAAATAGGGGACGGTGGACCAAAACTGCCGTAATTACAATTAAATGAATAAATAAATGCACAGATAAATAGAAAAATACATGAATAAATAAATATATACACACATAAATAGGAAGATAAATGCACATATAAATAAATACATGGATGAATGATTGCGCACATAAATATATAAATAATAATTTATCCTTTTCTTTTTATTCATTTATATAATTTCTTTGTTTATTTATTTCTGTATTTCTTCCTCAAACAGGATAATGAGGGGGTGTCAATCAAACCTATGTGGGTGGTATCTAACACACCATTGGTTGATCAATGCCAGTATGTGTTCAGTATGACAGAACATGTGTTAAAGGCCCCCCCCCCCCCCCAAAAAAAAGAGGAGATTGCGTAGAGAGTATTGGATATTCAGGAAATGGAATGTGTGGGAATAGATATATGTAGAAATAGGGATAACATTGTAATAGTTTATTTATATAACCCCTGCTAACCCCTCATCTTAGCAGTTAGAAGGGATTGATAGGACGTGTAGGGAGGTAATATGGTGCGGTGATTTTAATGCCCATAATGACCTCTGGAGAAGTATGTATAAAGGCAACAATGGGAGTATAGTTGAAGAATTTATGGATAACAGGGGATTAGTGTGTGTTAATGACTGTTCCATTGAGTTTGGGGGGAGGTAGACAGCAGGTGGTGCATGGTGGACAGATGAGTGCTCAAAGGTGGTGCAGGAAAGGGATATAGCTGTACTGCACTTAAGAATGGCTTTACAGAAAGGAATCTCATGGAGAAATGAAGGGAGGCATGGCCAGAAGAATGATTAACACAGAGAGAGAATGGAGACATGGCCAGAAGAATGATTAACACAGACAGAAGGGAGTTATGGCCAGAAGAATGATTAACACAGAGAGAGAATGGAGACCAGAAGAATGATTAACACAGAGAGGAGGGAGTTATGGCCAGAAGAATGATTAACACAGAGAGAGGAGGGAGACATGGCCGGCAGGAATTTTGCTCCACTATTGGTACAGGGACTGAAATTGGTGCGGTTTAGAAAATGTTTTAAAAAATGAAACGTCACAGCTGTGTCAAGTAAAGAAAAGACAGATGTTCTAAGTGGTGCGTTTGCAGCGGTTCATAGATGTGAGTTCCGTGTGATGAGAGTAAAAGGAGACAGGGAAAAGTTAAAGAAAAAAGCAGAGTCATTAAGAAGATGATGTTGAAGGGCTGCAGGCGGACTGCTCCTAGAGAAGATAGGCTGTTATGTGGTGTTTAAGCGTTGGACAGTGTGTTGGAAGGAGTGTTGGGTTAAGTAGTGGAGGCCTGGGGTAATACCTGCTGGGTTATGTGGTGTTTAATGCATTGGGCAGTGTGTTGGAAGGAGTGTTGGCTTTGTATAGTAAGTAGTGGAGGCCTGGGGTAATACCTGCTGGGTTATGTGGTGTTTAAGCGTTGGACAGTGTGTTGGAAGGAGTGTTGGGGTAAGTAGTGGAGGCCTGGGGTAATACCTGCTGGGTTATGTGGTGTTTAATGCATTGGGCAGTGTGTTGGAAGGAGTGTTGGGGTTGTATAGTAAGTAGTGAAGGCCTGGGGTAATACCTGCTGGGTTATGTGGTGTTTAATGCATTGGGCAGTGTGTTGGAAGGAGTGTTGGGGTTGTATAGTAAGTAGTGGAGGCCTGGGGTTATACCTGCTGGGTTATGTGGTGTTTAATGCATTGGGCAGTGTGTTGGAAGGAGTGTTGGGGTTGTATAGTAAGTAGTGGAGGCCTGGGGTAATACCTGCTGGGTTATGTGGTGTTTAATGCATTGGGCAGTGTGTTGGAAGGAGTGTTGGGGTTGTATAGTAAGTAGTGAAGGCCTGGGGTAATACCTGCTGGGTTATGTGGTGTTTAATGCATTGGGCAGTGTGTTGGAAGGAGTGTTGGGGTTGTATAGTAAGTAGTGGAGGCCTGGGGTAATACCTGCTGGGTTATGTGGTGTTTAATGCATTGGGCAGTGTGTTGGAAGGAGTGTTGGGGTTGTATAGTAAGTAGTGGAGGCCTGGGGTAATACCTGCTGGGTTATGTGGTGTTTAATGCATTGGGCAGTGTGTTGGAAGGAGTGTTGGGGTTGTATAGTAAGTAGTGGAGGCCTGGGGTAATACCTGCTGGGTTATGTGGTGTTTAATGCATTGGGCAGTGTGTTGGAAGGAGTGTTGGGGTTGTATAGTAAGTAGTGGGGCCCTGGGGTAATACCTGCTGGGTTATGTGGTGTTTAATGCATTGGGCAGTGTGTTGGAAGGAGTGTTGGGGTTGTATAGTAAGTAGTGGAGGCCTGGGGTAATACCTGCTGGGTTATGTGGTGTTTAATGCATTGGGCAGTGTGTTGGAAGGAGTGTTGGGGTTGTATAGTAAGTAGTGGAGGCCTGGGGTAATACCTGCTGGGTTATGTGGTGTTTAATGCATTGGGCAGTGTGTTGGAAGGAGTGTTGGGGTTGTATAGTAAGTAGTGGGGCCCTGGGGTAATACCTGCTGGGTTATGTGGTGTTTAATGCATTGGGCAGTGTGTTGGAAGGAGTGTTGGGGTTGTATAGTAAGTAGTGGAGGCCTGGGGTAATACCTGCTGGGTTATGTGGTGTTTAATGCATTGGACAGTGTGTTGGAAGGAGTGTTGGGGTTGTATAGTAAGTAGTGAAGGCCTGGGGTAATACCTGCTGGGTTATGTGGTGTTTAATGCATTGGGCAGTGTGTTGGAAGGAGTGTTGGGGTTGTATAGTAAGTAGTGGAGGCCTGGGGTAATACCTGCTGGGTTATGTGGTGTTTAATGCATTGGGCAGTGTGTTGGAAGGAGTGTTGGGGTTGTATAGTAAGTAGTGGAGGCCTGGGGTAATACCTGCTGGGTTATGTGGTGTTTAATGCATTGGGCAGTGTGTTGGAAGGAGTGTTGGGGTTGTATAGTAAGTAGTGGAGGCCTGGGGTAATACCTGCTGGGGGTGAAAGATCCCTCTGGGGCAGGCAGTTCCAGGCCTATCGCGCTGACATCCAACATGTGTAATTATGATTATTTAGTTTTTAATTTTAGGGGTGGATCAGCTTAATATTGTGGGTAGATTGTTGCTTCCATCAATGTAATTGTCTGCATCATTTCCAATCCCCAATATGTTTTTTTGGTAAATATATATATCCATATACATACACACATACACACATAGACATACATATACATATATATATATATATATACACATATATACATACACATATAGATATACATAAACACATATGTAACAGTGTAGGTTCCGTCTCTCTCTTCGCCCCAACCTGGGCTCGAACCAGGGACCCTCTGCACACATCAACATGAGAGTTTGACTGTGTGACAATAGGTTGCTTCTTGCGTAAATATTTTCTGTCTGGATTTTAATGATTTGTATCAGTGTAGGTTCCGTCTCTCTCTTCGCCCCAACCTGGGCTCGAACCAGGGACCCTCTGCACACATCAACATGAGAGTTTGACTGTGTGACAATAGGTTGCTTCTTGCGTAAATATTTTCTGTCTGGATTTTAATGATTTGTATCATAACCCTAACCCTAACCCTAACCCTAACCCTAACCCTAACCGCTAACTAACTAGCCATTTCACATCGGTTACACCACCGCTAACTAACTAGCCATTTCACATTGGTTACACCACCGCTAACTAACTAGCCATTTCACATCGGTTACACATATATACATACACATACCCCTATAGACATACATATGCACATATATACATACACATATATACATACACATACCTATATAGACATATATACATACATATGCACATATACACATACACATGCCTATATAGACATGCATACTTATTTAAGAATATACCTTTATTATTCCCCAAACCCTTCCACCCTTCCCCCAATTGGAGTAAACTAATAAACAATAACACTTAGGCTTCTACCTTCAGTTTATACATCTTATACACATTTTACAGACACAATCTATTTTACAATAGTTATATTTTGTTTGTTTTCAGTCCTTCCTCTATTTCTGATGTCCATGCAGTTTGATTTCTATTTGTAAATGTGCTATTTCTCAACATTTCTGAACCAATATATATTTTACAGACCCCGTATGTTTTACATTGTTTATCTTATTGTTATTAGCCATTCCTGGACCTGTGACCAGAAACGAGCTACATATGGACAGTACCAAAACAAATGATCTAATGACTCTGCCTCCTCACAGCAGAATCTGCAGAGCTGGGAAGGTTGGATCCCCCATATATATAACATTCTGTTGGTTGCAAGAATTTTGTATAGTCATTTAAATTGAAAAATGTGAAGTTTTGAATCCGGCGTTGTTTTGCGTATCAATTCATAAACCATGTGCCATGGAATGGGTACATCGAAAATCTCTTCCCAACTATTTTGCAGTTTATATGGTACAGCTGTCAGTTTTTTGGTTCCTTAAATGAAATTGGTATATGTTTTTAGATTTCACACTTTTCTTTAACCAATTATGGTCTTTAATGCAGACATAGAAGTTCCTTACTTTTCCCCCCCTTCTACTTGCCTCTTCCATTTTTGTGGTAATGCTGCAATTAGTTGGTTGTAATTTTGGGTAGAGCAGACATTTCCATATGTCTGTGTTAGCTGCATGTGTGACATAACTCCACCAGTCCTATTTATGATATCATTCACAAAAATTATAGCTTTTTTTTTTTTTATCAATTAGTATATTTGAGTTTACCCACAATATTTGTTGTATTATTTGTTCTGTCTTTTCAGGTGGATTAAACTGAAATTGCAACCAACTTTCTAAGGCTTGTTTAAAAAATAACGATATTTTGGAGATTATTTCCTTTTCAAACAACCGAAAGTGAGCAGGTGTAATCTGAATAAAGGGAAAAAGGCCATTCTTGAACATAGGATGAGACATTCTTACCAATTTACTAGAGAACCAGTTTGGATTTAAGTATAACTTTTGTATGATTTATGCCTTTAGTGAGAGGTCTAATGCTTTAATATTTAATCATTCTGCCCTCCGAATTCATATTCGTTAAATAAATAGGCCCTTTTAATTTTGTCTGGCTTGTCATTTCAAATAAAATGGAATATCTTTTGTTCATATCATTTAAAAAGCAGGTCACTAGTTGTAGGCAAAACCATAAGCAAATAGGTAAACTGTGATATGACTAAAGAATTAATCAGGATGATTTTTCCACAAATAGACAGGTATTTTCCTTTCCATGGTAGCAAGATCTTATCTATTTTTGCTAACTTCTATAAAAATGTATTGTAGTGAGATCATTTCTTTCTTTCGGGATATGTATACCGAGTATGTTCACATCCCCTGTAGAGCATTTTATTGGTGAACTACATGGTAAAGTAAAAGTTAAATTTCTATTTAACTACACGTTCATGTAAAAGTCGATTTAATATTTTTTTAATTTTTTAATTTTTATTTTAAATTTAATTTTCCCCCATTTTTTTTTTTTTTTTTTTTTTTTTTGTGATTCAATACGTAATATAACTGATCATAATTTGGTTGTAATCCAGAGAGGTCAGCAAAAGTATCTAGATCCTCTATGAGGCCATGGAGGGATTCTAATCGTGGTTTTAAAAGAAAACATGAATTATCAGCGTACAACGACACTTTTATTTTTAAGTCATGGATTTCTAATCCCTTAATATTATTGTTGGATCTAATTTTAACAGCTAACATTCCGATGGCAATAATAAATAGATATGCTGATAGTGGACAACCTTGTTTTACTCCTCTAGATAGTTTAAAACTTTCTGAGATGTAGACATTATTTACTATTTTACACCTAGGGTTACTATACATAACTTTAACCCATTTTATAAGAGATTCTCCAAAATTGAAATATTCTAGGCATTTATATATTAACTCCAGTCATACTTTATCAAAAGCCTTTTCAAAATCAGCTATGAAAACCATGCCTGGTGTCCCCGATTATTTCATAGTATTCTATTGTTTCCAGTACTTGTCTTATATTATCTCCAATGTATCGTCCATGTAAAAAAACCTGTCTGATTAGGATGAATAATATCTGACAATACTTTTTTAATTCTATGCGCCAAGCATTTTGCTAGGATTTTTGCATCACAGCACTGAAGTGTAAGAGGCCTCCAATTTTTTAAATGGACTGGATCTTTATATTTACCACCTTGGTCCTGTTTCAGTATTAATGATATCAGACCTTCTTGTTGCGTGTCTGATAATCTACCATTTATATATGAGTTGTTAAAACATGCTAATAACGATCCTCTGAGGCTTTAATTGCATCAAGAAGTTGCTCCTCTGTAATTTGGCCTTCACATGAGTCTTTCTGTACAGATGTTAATTTTACATTATTATTAGGAAAAAAATCCATACAATTAGCTTTGGTTAGTGGAGATGGAGGAGACTGAAATGAAAACATATTCTTAAAGTACTTTACTTCCTCTTTCAAAATATCATTTGGTGAATCATGCGTGACTCCATCATTTGTAACAAGTTTCAATAAAACCTTTTTGGTAGCATTTCTATATTGAAGATTGAAAAATAATTTGGTGCATTTTTCCCCATATTCCATCCAGTTCTCTTTATTTTTATAATATATTACACTGGATCTTTCTTGAATAAGTTCCTCCATTACTTTTTGTTTTTCCTCTAACTTATTCTGTGCCTCTATGGTAGAGTTTTTATTGCTATCTAACTGAACTCTTAGTCCTTCAATTTCCTTTGTTAATATGGACTCTTTTGATCTAAATTGCTTTTGTTTTATAGATGAGTACTGAAATGCATGGCCTCTAAAGGCACATTTAAAAGTGTCCCATACAATAAGGGGATCTGCTGTACCTGTGTTATGTCAGAAAATGTCAGTTATAAATTCTTCTGTCTTCTAAACAATTTATCATCTAGTAGGCTTTGATTAAATTTCCAATATCCTCGCCCACGTGGAAATTCTGTAAGAGTAATATATATGCCAATTATGTGATTATCCGACCGCATTCTGTCCCCATATCAACACTTTTTAAACTTTTGGTTCCAGAGAGAATGGCATAAGAAAGTAGTCAAGACGACTAGCTTGATTAAGCCTCCGCCATGAATATCTCACTAGGTCAGGGTATTTAAGCCTCCATATATCCACTAATTCCAATATATCCATGACATTCATGATTTCCTTAAGTGCCTGAGGGTGATAGTTTGTAGTGTGATTTCCTTTCTGGTCCATAGAGGTATTTAAAACCGTATTAAAATCTCCCACCATAATAATAGAGTCTAGTGTTGCTTGTAGAGTTGATAAATTCTTATATATATTTTCAAAGAAGCTTGGATCATCATTATCTGGATCGTATAGGTTAATAAGCCATATCTGTTTATTGTCCAATAACATATTTAAAAGAATACATCTACCTTTATGATCTGTTTGGACAATTTGCAATCTAACAATGGAGCTTTTAGTATATGTCAGGCGGCTCAAGGAAGCAGGAGGGGTGAAGTCAAGCGCAGGAGACACAAGTCCGTGAACACACGTTTAATAAGTATTCACACTTGTCAAAAACCGGTAGGCCAGGGCAACAATACAAAATGCCCACTAAACAGCCCGAACACAGTGTAGGGACGCAGCCCAAAATACTCTGCATAAAACACACAGGTAGAGGAAAAACACCTGTTCCCCAGGCTAAAGTCCTGACGCAAAATAATCACACACAAAAAACACACCTACACAAAAATACTAAATAACCCCCCCACTAATGAACTAATACAAAACAGGTGCGTGCCTAACCTAGACCTAACCAACAGAAAATGAAACAGAGGATCGGTGGCAGCTAGTAGGCCGGAGATGACGCCCGCTGAGCGCCGCCCGGGCGAGGAGAGGCGCCACCTTCCGTCGATGTTGTGACAGTGTATCAAAAAATACTTTACATACCTCTACCGGTATGCCATCAAACCCTGGGGTTTTTCCAGACTGAAAGGATTTAATAGCCTCAAAAAGTTCTTCCTCTGTAATTTGGCCTTCGCACTAATCTTCCTGTACATTTGTTAATTTTCAATTTTTTATATTACTTGGAAAGAATTCCTTACCGTAATCTTCATTCAGTGGGAGAGGATGAGACGGAAAAGAGAACATCTGCCTAAAATAATTAGCTTCCTCTTTTAAAATATCATTCGGAGAATCATCGATAACTCCGTCTTCAGTAACAGAGTTTCTGCAAATAATTTTTGTTAGCGTTCCTGTATTGGAGATTCAGGAAGAATTTTTTTGCATTTTTCTCCATATTCCATCCAGTTTGCTTTATTTTTGTAATAGATTAAATTAGATCGTTCTGGAATAAGCTCCTCAAGTTCTTTTTGTTTTCCTCTAACTTATTTTGTATCTCCGTAGTATCGTTTTTTTTTTTGCTATCTACCTGTACTATCAGTTCAAGGTACATTTAAAGGTATCCCAAACAATAAGGGGATTTGCTGAATCTATATTATACTGGAAAAATTCTGTTATAAATTATTTTGTCTTAGTTAAAAATAAGTTGTCCTCCAGTAAACGTTGATAAAATTTCCAATATCCCCGTCCAAGTGGAATATCTATAAGCGTTATGTGAATGTCAATTAGATGATGATCTGATCGCATTCTGTCTCCTATTAAAACTTTTTTAACCTTTGATGCAAGAGAGAAAGAGACAAGAAAGTAGTCAAGACGACTAGCTTGATTAAGTCTCCTCCATGTATATCTCACTAGGTCGGGTTTTTTAGTCTCCAAATATCCACTATTTCTAATGTGTCCATAATATTTGTGATTTCCTTAAGGACACGGTGATGATAGTTTGTAGAGTGATTTCCTTAAGGGCACGGTGATGAGGTAGAGTGTCCTTGGGCCGGTGAGAGGTGAGTGCCTTGGGCCGGGGGTGTAGAGGCCGGACACGGTGATGATAGTTTGTAGAGTGATTCCCTTTACGGTCCATTGAGGTACTTAACACTGTTATAGTCTCCCACCATAATGATTAGGACATTTGTTGCCTGTAAGTTGAATAAATTGGTATAAATGTTTTCGAAGAAGTGTGGATCATTCTGATTTGGACCATATAGATTAATGAGCCAAATCTCTTTTTCGTCTACTTCCATATTCAAAAGGATCCACCTTCCTTGCGAATCATGATAGTTTGTTGGTGATGTTGTCACCAAGGATCATGAATCTCTCAACCTGCTCCACTACAGCCTCGTCGATGAGAATGGGGGTGTGCTCGGTCCTCCTTTTCTGTGTAGTCCACGATCATTGCCTTTGTCTTGATCACATTGAGAGAGAGGTTGTTATCCTGGCACCAGCCAGGTCTCTGACCTCCTCCCTATTGGCTATCTCATCATTGTCGGTGATCAGGCCTACCACTGTTGTGTCATCGGCAAACTTAATGATGGTGTTGGAGTCGTGCCTGGCCATGCAGATATGAGTGAACATGGAGTACAGGAGGGGACTGAGCACGCACCCCTGAGGGGCCCCCATGTTGAGGATCAGAGTGGCGGATGTGTTGCTACCTACCCTTACCACCTTGGGACGGCTCGTCAGAAAATCCAGGATCCAGTTGCAGAGGGAGGTGTTTAGTCCCAGGGTCCTTTGCTTAGTGATGAGCTTTGAGGGTACTATGGTGTTGAACGCTGAGCTGTAGTCATTCTCACATAGGTGTTCCTTTTGTCCAGTTGGGAAAGGGCAGTGTAGAGTGCAATAGAGATTGCATCATCTGTGGATCTGTTGGGGCGGTATGCAATTTGTAGTGGGTCTAGGGTTTCTGGGATAATGGTGTTGATTTGAGCCATGACCAGCCTTTCAAAGCACTTCATGGCTACAGATGTGAGTGATACGGGTCGGTAGTCATTTAGGCAGGTTACCTTAGTGTTCTTGGGTACAGGGACAATGGTGGTCTGCTGGAAACATGTTGGTATTACAAACTCAGACAGGGAGAGATTGAAAATGTCAGTGAAGACACTTGTCAGTTGGTCAGCGCATGCTCGGCGTACACGTCCTGGTGATCCGTCTGGCCCTGCGGCCTTGTGAATGTTGACCTGTTTAAAGGTCAACAGTCGTCTGGAACAGCTGATGCTCTCATGCATGCTTCAGAGTTGCTTGCCTCGCAGCGAGCATAGAAGTAATTTAGCTCATCTGGTTGTCTCGTGTCACTGGGCAGCTCGTGGCTTTGCTTCCCTTTGTAGTCTGTAAAAGTTTGCAAGCCCTGCCACATCCAACGTGCGTCATAGCCGGTGTAGTACGATTCAATCTTAGTCCTGTGTTGACGCTTTGCCGGTTTGATGGTTTGTCGGAGGGCATAGCGGGATTTCTTATAAGCTTCCGGGGTGGAATCCTGCTCCTTGAAAGCGGCAGCTCTACCCTTTAGCTCAGTGCAGATGTTGCCTGTAATCCATGGCTTCTGGTTGCGGTATGTACGTACAGTCACTGTGGGAACAACATCATCGATGCTGACACTAAGACCACACTCAATGAGCAGTATACGGTGGGATATCCCAGGAGGTCTACCCCGGGGGATGGTAATAGAGGGGAGGTACGTGAGGCGACGTTGGCTCCCTCTGCTGGGAATATGGGAGCTGGGCACCCCGACACGGACAGCTCCAAGTGGAGGTGATTAGAGCCAACCAGCCATGGAGGCCACATAAAAGGAGCATGGTGGCACACCGCGGGAGAGAACCGGGAGAGAGACACCAAGCGAAAGGAGAGAAGAAGGACCGAGCCAAACCTCAGTGATTTTCTTTGTTGTGTTTATTTTATGGCCTAGTAAAGTTGTGTTTGCAGACTAAAACCTCCCTGTCTCTGTGTTAATCTCTGCATTCTCAATCCAACACCCCACCGTTTACCACAAAGGCCATAAGCCGCACAAACCGCACAGCAGCACGTAAACAAGTCTACTTACTGAGGAAGCCAGTGACTGAGGTGATGTAATCCTCAATGCCATCGGAAGAATCCCAGAACAAATTCCAGTCTGTGCTAGAAAAACAGTCCTGTAGCTTAGCTTCTGCTTCATCTGACCACTTCTTTATTGACCGAGTCACCGGTGCTTCCTGCTTTAGTTTTTGCTTGAAAGCAGGAATCAGGAGGATAGAATTATGGTCAGAATTGCCAAATGGAGGGCGGGGGAGAGCTTTGTAGGCGTCTCTGTCTGTGGAGTAAAGGTGGTCTAGAGTTGTTTTCTCTCTGGTTGCACATGTAACATGCTGGTAGAAATGAGGTAAAACTGATTTTAAGTTTCCCTGCATTAAAGTCCCCGGCCAATTCCTTTTCGCATCTACACGCTCTCCTCCTCACCTTTTCCCTTCACTTGTGGACTTCAGTGCTTTCTGTGATCAGGCAAAAAACCTTCATACCATAACTGCTACACACAGCCTGCATCACTGTCACCATATTAGCTAACGTTGTAGCATTGTATTTGGAACAAAACACTCACTTAAACCTCAACCTCAACTAAATCTTGTAATAAATAATGTGGAAATTGAGCAAGTTGAGATGACTAAACTGCTTGGAGTAAGCTTAGATTGTAAACTGGTCAAAACATATTGATGCAGTAGTAGCTAAGATGGGGACAAGTTTGTCTATAATAAAGTGATGCTCTGCCTTCTTAACGACACTATCAACAAGGCAGGTCCTACAGGCCCTAGTTTCTACCTTCTTAACAACACTATCAACAAGGCAGGTCCTACAGGCCCTAGTTTCTACCTTAACAACACTATCAACAAGGCAGGTCCTACAGGCCCTGGTTTCTACCCTTAACAACACTATCAACAAGGCATGTCCTACAGGCCCTAGTTTCTACCTTCTCAACAACACTATCAACAAGGCAGGTCCTACAGGCCCTAGTTTCTACCTTCTTAACAACACTATCAACAAGGCAGGTCCTACAGGCTCTAGTTTCTACCTTCTTAACAACACTATCAACAAGGCAGGTCCTACAGGCCCTAGTTTCTACCTTCTTAACAACACTATCAACAAGGCAGGTCCTACAGGCCCTAGTTTCTACCTTCTTAACAACACTATCAACAAGGCAGGTCCTACAGGCCCTAGTTTCTACCTTCTTAACAACACTATCAACAAGGCAGGTCCTACAGACTCTAGTTTTGTCGCACCTGGACTACTGTTCAGTCGTGTGGTCAGGTGCCACAAAAAAGAACTCAGAAAAATTGCAATTGGTTCAGAACAGGGCAGCACGGCTGGCCCTTGGATGTACACAGAGAGCTAATATTAATAATATACATGTCAATCTCTCCTGGCTGAAAGTGGAGAGATTGACTTCATCACTGCTTTTATTTATGAGAGGTATTGACATGTAGAATGCACCGAGCTGTCTGTTTAAACTACTGGCACACAGCTCAGACACCCATACATACCCCACAAGACATGCCACCAGAGGTCTGTTTAAACTACTGGCACACAGCTCAGACACCCATCCATACCCCACAAGACATGCCACCAGAGGTCTGTTTAAACTACTGGCACACAGCTCAGACACCCATACATACCCCACAAGACATGCCACCAGAGGTCTGTTTAAACTACTGGCACACAGCTCAGACACCCATCCATACCCCACAAGACATGCCACCAGAGGTCTCTTCACAGTCCCCAACTCCAGAACAGACTATGGGAGGAGCACAGTACTACATAGAGCCATGACTACATGGAACTCTATTCCACATCAGGTAACTGATGCAACAGGAGAATCAGATTTAAAATACAGATAAAAATACACCTTATGGAACAGCGGGGACTGAAGCAACACAAACATTGGCACAGACACATGCATATACACACACACACACAATAACATACGCACCATACATACACATGGATTTTGTCACGACTCCTGCCGAAGTCGACACTCTCTTGTTCGGGCGTTGTTCGGTGGTCGACGTCACCGGCTTACTAGTCGCCACCGATCGATGTTTCACTGTTCGTTTGGTTTTGTCTTTATTGTGTTCACCTGTTTTTGATTTCCCCTAATTATGTTCATTATTTAAACATTTTCTGTTTGTCTTGTCGGTGATTGTTTGTGTGTTGGAGGTGTTTCTCCTCACTATGTATTTTCCTATGAGAAGATTTATAGATTTTTCAAGTAAACACGTTTGGTTTACATTGATCCCTGTGTCCTGCGCCTGACTTCTCTACTTCTCTAAAAGGAATCCATTACAGATTTAGTACTGTAGATACGTGGCAGTGGTGGAGTAGGGGTCTGAGGGCACACAGTGTGTTGTGAAATCTGTGAATGTATTGTAATGTTTAAATATTGTATAAACTGCCTTAATTTTGCTGGACCCCAGGAAGAGTAGCTGCTGCTTTGGCAGGAACTAACGGGGATCCATAATAAACCCCAGGAAGAGTAGCTGCTGCCTTGGCAGGAACTAACGGGGATCCATAATAAACCCCAGGAAGAGTAGCTGCTGCCTTGGCAGGAACTAACGGGGATCCATAATAAACCCCAGGAAGAGTAGCTGCTGCCTTGGCAGGAACTAACGGGGATCCATAATAAAACCCAGGAAGAGTAGCTGCTGCCTTGGCAGGAACTAACGGGGATCCATAATAAACCCCAGGAAGAGTAGCTGCTGCCTTGGCAGGAACTAACGGGGATCCATAATAAACCCCAGGAAGAGTAGCTGCTGCCTTGGCAGGAACTAACGGGTATCCATAATAAACCCCAGGAAGAGTAGCTGCTGCCTTGACAGGAACTAATGGGGACCCATAATAAACCCCAGGAAGAGTAGCTGCTGCCTTGCGCAGGAACTAACGGGGATCCATAATAAACCCCAGGAAGAGTAGCTGCTGCCTCTTGGCAGGAACTAACGGGGATCCATAATAAACCCCAGGAAGAGTAGCTGCTGCCTTGGCAGGAACTAATGGGGATCCATAATAAACCCCAGGAAGAGTAGCTGCTGCCTTGACAGGAATAATGGGGATCCATAATAAACCCCAGGAAGAGTAGCTGCTGCCTTGGCAGGAACTAACGGGGATCCATAATAAACCCCAGGAAGAGTAGCTGCTGCCTTGGCAGGAACTAACGGGGATCCATAATAAACCCCAGGAAGAGTAGCTGCTGCCTTGGCAGGAACTAACGGGGATCCATAATAAACCCCAGGAAGAGTAGCTGCTGCCTTGGCAGGAACTAACGGGGATCCATAATAAACCCCAGGAAGAGTAGCTGCTGCCTTGGCAGGAACTAATGGGGATCCATAATAAACCCCAGGAAGAGTAGCTGCTGCCTTGGCAGGAACTAACGGGGATCCATAATAAACCCCAGGAAGAGTAGCTGCTGCCTTGGCAGGAACTAACGGGGATCCATAATAAACCCCAGGAAGAGTAGCTGCTGCCTTGGCAGGAACTAATGGGGATCCATAATAAACCCCAGGAAGAGTAGCTGCTGCCTTGGCAGGAACTAATGGGGATCCATAGTAAACCCCAGGAAGAGTAGCTGCTGCCTTGGCAGGAACTAACGGGGATCCATAATAAACCCCAGGAAGAGTAGCTGCTGCCTTGGCAGGAACTAACGGGGATCCATAATAAACCCCAGGAAGAGTAGCTGCTGCCTTGGCAGGAACTAACGGGGATCCATAATAAACCCCAGGAAGAGTAGCTGCTGCCTTGGCAGGAACTAATGGGGATCCATAGTAAACCCCAGGAAGAGTAGCTGCTGCCTTGGCAGGAACTAACGGGGATCCATAATAAACCCCAGGAAGAGTAGCTGCTGCCTTGGCAGGAACTAATGGGGATCCATAATAAACCCCTTGAAGAGTAGCTGCTGCCTTGACAGGAACTAATGGGGATCCATAATAAATACAAATACATGTACTTGGAAGAGTTCCAGTGTTGGATAGCCATAGCCAGCTAGCATCCCTCTGTGTTTGAGCCGGGTGTTTGAGTAGGTAAGTGAAAGTGAAAAAAAAATACTGCAAAAAATACCTCTCTCTCTTTCTCTCTTCTTCATTTTTGAAGACATTCATTAGTTCAAAACTGTTCAACTATTGTCTTTCTCTCTTTGAGTCAACTACTCACCACATTTGATGCACTGCAGTGCTAGCTAGCTGTAGCTTATGCTTTCAGTACTAGATTCATTCTCTGATCCTTTGATTTGGTCGACAACATGTCAGTTGATACTGCAAGACTTTGAAAGTTGACATAATTACTGTGGAAGTCTGTGGAAGGGTGTGAGAACCATGAGCCTCCTAGGTTTTGTATTGAAGTCAATGTACCCAGAGGAGGACGGAAGCTAGCTGTCCTCTGGCTACACCATGACGCTACCCTACAGAGTGCTGTTCAGACTACTGTAGACCTTCATTGCAAAACAGTCTGTTTTAATCAATTATTTGGTGACATGAATGAATTTAGTAAAGTTGTATCTAAAAAGGATAACTTTTTTATTGTTTCACAATTATTAAAAAAAAAATTCTCACAGAGGAGGATGGTCCTACTCTGAGGAGCCTTCACTGATTGATATATGGATATTCACATTCAATATTCAGTTCATAAGCATTGACTAACACCTCTAGGGCAGGGGTAGGTGACCTGGTCCTGGAGTGCTGCAGGCACATCATGTTTTTGATTAACCGACCTGGAAGACCAGGTGTGTTGAATTCAGGCAATCACTGAACTGATCTATTAGCCCAGTTGGTCAGGGCTCGCTCAGTACATAAAAACGTAATTAAACGTTCAGTTGAATGGAAACGGTACTGAACGACTGCTTGAAAAACAAGGAGGGGTTGGGTTGTGGGTTCAAAATGCACTGCTTCAAGCCACACCCAGGCACACCCACCGAACGGAGCAAATGTATCTCAAAGTTGGTTCAAGAACGTACAAGAATGTTGTCTACCCCTGCTCTAGGGTCCTACAGCACTCCAGGAACAGGGTTGTCTAGCCCTGCTCTAGGGTCCTGCCGCACCCCAGGAACAGGGTTGTCTAGCCCTGCTCTAGGGTCCTGCAGCACTCCAGGAACAGGGTTGTCTAGCCCTGCTCTAGGGTCCTACAGCACCCCAGGAACAGGGTTGTCTAGCCCTGCTCTAGGGTCCTGCCGCACCCCAGGAACAGGGTTGTCTAGCCCTGCTCTAGGGTCCTGCAGCACTCCAGGAACAGGGTTGTCTAGCCCTGCTCTAGGGTCCTACCGCACTCCAGGAACAGGGTTGTCTAGCCCTGCTCTAGGGTCCTGCAGCACCCCAGGAACAGGGTTGTCTAGCCCTGCTCTAGGGTCCTACAGCACTCCAGGAACAGGGTTGTCTAGCCCTGCTCTAGGGTCCTGCAGCACCCCAGGAACAGGGTTGTCTAGCCCTGCTCTAGGGTCCTGCCGCACCCCAGGAACAGGGTTGTCTAGCCCTGCTCTAGGGTCCTGCAGCACCCCAGGAACAGGGTTGTCTAGCCCTGCTCTAGGGTCCTACAGCACTCCAGGAACAGGGTTGTCTAGCCCTGCTCTAGGGTCCTGCCGCACCCCAGGAACAGGGTTGTCTAGCCCTGCTCTAGGGTCCTACAGCACTCCAGGAACAGGGTTGTCTAGCCCTGCTCTAGGGTCCTGCAGCACTGCAGGAACAGGGTTGTCTAGCCCTGCTCTAGGGTCCTGCAGCACCCCAGGAACAGGGTTGTCTAGCCCTGCTCTAGGGTCCTGCAGCACTCCAGGAACAGGGTTGTCTAGCCCTGCTCTAGGGTCCTGCAGCACCCCAGGAACAGGGTTGTCTAGCCCTGCTCTAGGGTCCTACAGCACCCCAGGAACAGGGTTGTCTAGCCCTGCTCTAGGGTCCTGCAGCACTCCAGGAACAGGGTTGTCTAGCCCTGCTCTTGGGTCCTGTGGTGAAAGGACAGCTGGTCAAGGTACAGTGGGGCAAAAAAGTATTTAGTCAGCCACCAATTGTGCAAGTTCTCCCACTTAAAAAGATGAGAGAGGCCTGTAATTTTCATCATAGGTACACTTCAACTATGACAGACAAAATGAGAAGAAAAAAATCCAGAAAATCACATTGTAGGATTCTACTATTGTGTTCTGGCTAATCGTTATTGTAGCTAGCTTCACATAGGTGGTGCAAAGCAGTCGAGCTACACGCCCGTGACATTGATCAACCAATCGTGTGGTAGATACCACTCATAGACGTTTGATTGACACCCCCTCATTATCATATGGGAGGAAGAAATACAGAAATATATAAATGATTAAATATATAAATGAATTAAAGTTTTAATAAGTTTGTAATTGAACAATTACAGCCTTCCCTGTAGCTCAGTTGGTAGAGCATGGTGTTTGCAACGCCAGGGTTGTGGGTTCGATTCCCACAGGGGGCCAGCACAAAAAAAAAAAAAAAAAAGAATGTATGAAATTAAATGTATGCATTCACTACTGTAAGTCGCTCTGGATAAGAGCGTCTGCTAAATTACTAAAATGTAAATATAAAAAGAAAATGAATACATTTTAGTCAGTATTTTTGTATTTCCGTGCTAATTTATTTGTATTTAATTGTAATTATGGCAGCTTTGGACCTCATATTAGGGGTGCTGAGGGTGCTGCAGCACCCCCTGAAAGATGCGAATAAAAATATATATGAATGTATATTTTTTAAGTTGAAACGTTTATTTTTTTTACAAAAGTAGTGCACTGGGCCTTTATTAGTCCTGTATTAGCGGACTGATGTAGCACCTCCTCCCCCAAAGATCTTCCCGCAGCTATGCCTCCATCAAAGAGACAGAATAAACTTACTGAATCCTAGACGTTCCCCATAGGATCTAGGACCAGCTGACCCACTCCTAGCAAACCATAAAGGTAGAAATACAATGTAGAATATAGCTGTGGCCTACTCCTAGCAAACCATAAAGGTAGAAATACAATCTAGAATATAGCTGTGGCCTACTCCTAGCAAACCATAAAGGTAGAAATACAATGTAGAATATAGCTGTGGCCTACTCCTAGCTAACCATAAAGGTAGAAATACAATCTAGAATACACCTCTCTATGCTCAAAACCTTAGATTAGTGTCCAATGGTAATTTAGGGCCTTGACTCAGAAAGATGAATTATCCATAAACTATGCATTAATAGACACAGCAATGTCATATTTGGCAAATTACACTTTATTCAAACAAATGTATAAAACCTGTTCTGAGATGTATCTGGATTGCTCATAAATGGATTTGATTGTCAAAATTTATCAAATTATATCACATTTAAAATGTACATCAAAACCCCTAAATTGGTCAATAGAGAAATGAAGACATTTTTGAAAACATTTTAAATCTTTAACATTCAAACACGTCTTTATTGTTACTATTAACAATGAATAATGAATATAAATAAATATTATCTATTATCAGGTGCCTTTTAGACACATCCATAGGTTCACAGAAATATGTCAAAATCATCCCCCTAAATAAATATCATGATTGTCATTATTTCACTGTGCGTTTAAACTACTCTTCAACAAGACGTGAATCACAGGCAAATATGTCAAACTGAAACAGGCAAATATGTCAAACTGAAACAGGCAAATATGTCAAACTGAAACAGGAAAAGATGTCAAACTGAAACAGGAAAAGATGTCAAACTGAAACAGGAAAAGATGTCAAACTGAAACAGGAAAAGATGTCAAACTGAAACAGGAAAAGATGTCAAACTGAAACGGGAAAAGATGTCAAACTGAAACAGGAAAAGATGTCAAACTGAAACAGGAAAAGATGTCAAACTGAAACAGGAAAAGATGTCAAACTGAAACAGGAAAAGATGTCAAACTGAAACAGGAAAAGATGTCAAACTGAAACAGGAAAAGATGTCAAACTGAAACAGGAAAAGATGTCAAACTGAAACAGGAAAAGATGTCAAACTGAAACAGGAAAAGATGTCAAACTGAAACATCAGGGAATAAAAAAAATGTTTTAACAAGGAGGATAAGAATTCACATTGTTGTTGTCATGAAACACCATGACTAGTTAAATAAAGGTTAAAAACAACAACAACGTCACCCTATTCCCTATATAGTAAACTGACCAGAGCCCTATTCCCTACAGGCCCTAGGCAAAAGTAGTGTGCTATATAGGGAATAGTGTACCATTTGGGAAGCATGAAACTTTTGAGGTCAACAGAAGAGTTCAGTCTGAAGAGTCCAACGACAGGTCATGACAGGTTACAACCTCTTAATGACAGGTCGTAGCAGGAGACTTCACCAGGTGGGAGCCAGCCAATTTAGACACTCTAACGCCAATTCGTACCCTAGAAAACAGGCCTGAGGGAGACAGAGAGGAGATCAGAGCAGAAAGAACCCTAGAAAGAAAATGCTGGGTTATGGATGCTGATAGGTGGGTTGTTGTGGTGCTGGATGCTGATAGGTGGGTTGGTGTGGTGCTGGATGCTGATAGGTGGGTTGGTGTGGTGCTGGATGCTGATAGGTGGGTTGGTGTGGTGCTGGATGCTGATAGGTGGGATGGTGTGGTGCTGGATGCTGATAGGTGGGTTGGTGTGGTGCTGGATGCTGATAGGTGGGTTGTTGTGGTGCTGGATGCTGATAGGTGGGTTGTTGTGGTGCTGGATGCTGATAGGTGGGTTGTTGTGGTGCTGGATGCTGATAGGTGGGATGGTGTGGTGCTGGATGCTGATAGGTGGATTGGTGTGGCGGCAGGTAGCCTAGCGGTTAGACCGTTGAGCAGGTAAATAAAGGTTTCTATACTGTACAAAAATATCAATGCAACATGCAAAGTGTTGGTACCATGAGCTGAAATAAAAGATCCATAGATGTTTTATCGATGACAATTTGAATGTAGAGAGATACCATGATGAGATCATAAGGCCCATTGTCGTGCCATTCATCCGCCGCCATCACCTCATGTTTGAAATGATATTGCACGGCCTCGTGTCACAAGGATCTGTACACAATTCCTGGAAGCTGAAAATGTCCAAGTTCTTCCATGGCTTGCGTACTCAGCAGCCATGTCACCCATTGAGCAAGTTTGGCATGCTCTGGATTGACTTGTACGACAGCGTGTTCCAGTTCCCGCCAATATCCAGCAACTTCGCACAGCCATTGAAGAGGAGGTGGGACAACATTCCACAGGCCACAATCAACATCCTGATCAACTTTATGCGAAGGAGATGTGTCGCGCTGCATGAGGCAAATGGTGGTCACACCAGATACTGACTGGTTTTCTGATCCACGTCCCAACCTTTTTTTTTAAGGTATCTGCGACCAACAGATGCATATCTGTATTCTCAGTCATGTGAAATCCATAGATTAGGGCCTAATGAATATATTTTAATTGACTGATTTCCTCATATGAACTGTAACTCAGCAAAATCTTTGAGGTTGTTGCATGTTGCGTTTGTATTTTTGTTCAGTGTAGTTCGAATTCCTGAGTCGACAAGGTGAAAAATAGGTCTATCTGCCCTTTAGCAAGGCACTTAACCCTAACTGATCCAGGGTCGCTGTCAATAATGGCTGATCCCAGGCTGTGACCCCACTCTCCGACAGGGTCGCAGGGGAAGCTGGGATATGTAAAAAGCACATTTCCATTTCACACTTGTACAGGTTATCAATTTGTAGGGCGGTTTCCTGGAGACAGATTAAGGCTAATCCTAGACTAAATTTCTCAGACACGGTTTAAAATAGTTTCACACTTGCCCTAGTCTAGATTTAAAACGTCTGATTTCAGCATGGCTGCACAGATGTTCCCATTGAAGATGAGGATGACCCAGATGTTCCCATTGAAGATGAGGATGACCCAGATGTTCCCATTGAAGATGAGGATGACCCAGATGTTCCCATTGAAGATGAGGATGACCCAGATGTTCCCATGGTTGAGGCAGACAATGCCAGAAATAAACAAGCCTACAGAGATGCAGCACTTCTCCCAACAAAGATAACTCAAACGATTGAAGCAAACAATCAACAATCAAATCATGCATGCTCAGCCTCTTTGTGCTCCGGCCTGGGTTAGTGACACAATCTCCCCTTCTGGCTGCTGAAGATGTAATGGGCTAACATTCATTCTGTTAAGACAAGTCCCCTCCAAGTCTTAACCTCCAAGCTACGGTGATCATCTGCCTCTAGAAAATGATTACATTGGAGAGCATTATTTCTTCAAGAGTTGAGTTCATTACGTCATTTGTATTATGGGAGTTCAAGAGATTGGTAACATGCAGTCCGAGGATGGCAAATGTTGAATGAATGTCTCCTACCAAATGAGGATTGGAATGGTTCCTCATCTGAACTGTCCAAATGGTCATCATCGGGGTTACCTTACAGGGGTTGCTGGCTATCAATGATCCCGGTCAACAAGTCCCCTAGCTCCTCTGTCTCTGGTCTAACAGGGGGTCTTCCACCAGTTCCCCAGCTCCTCTGTCTCTGGTCTAACTGGGGGTCTTCCATCAGTTCCCCAGCTCCTCTGTCTCTGGCCTAACTGGGGGTCTTCCACCAGTCCCCCAGCTCCTATGTCTCTGGTCTAACAGGGGGTCTTCCACCAGTCCCCCAGCTCCTCTGTCTCTGGTGTTACTGGGGGTCTTCCACCAGTCCCCCAGCTCCTCTGTCTCTGGTCTAACTGGGGGTCTTCCATCAGTCCCCCAGCTCCTCTGTCTCTGGTCTAACAGGGGGTCTTCCACCAGTCCCCCAGGTCCTCTGTCTCTGGTGTTACTGGGGGTCTTCCACCAGTCCCCCAGCTCCTCTGTCTCTGGTGTTACTGGGGGTCTTCCACCAGTCCCCCAGCTCCTCTGTCTCTGGTCTAACTGGGGTTCTTCCATCAGTTCCCCAGCTCCTCTGTCTCTGGCCTAACTGGGGGTCTTCCACCAGTCCCCCAGCTCCTCTGTCTCTGGCCTAACTGGGGGTCTTCCACCAGTCCCCCAGCTCCTCTGTCTCTGGTCTAACTGGGGGTCTTCCACCAGTCCCCCAGCTCCTCTGTCTCTGGTGTTACTGGGGGTCTTCCACCAGTCCCCCAGCTCCTCTGTCTCTGGTCTAACTGGGGGTCTTCCACCAGTCCCCCAGCTCCTCTGTCTCTGGCCTTACTGGGGGTCTTCCATCAGTCCCCCAGCTCCTCTGTCTCTGGCCTAACTGGGGGTCTTCCACCAGTCCCCCAGCTCCTCTATCTCTGGCCTTACTGGGGGTCTTCCATCAGTCCCCCAGCTCCTCTGTCTCTGGCCTTACTGGGGGTCTTCCACCAGTCTTGAAACACTCTCTACAATCAACAGCATTTGTCTTCTTTAAGTAGATTTTTATATTTTCCACAGGACCTTAGAAAGACAAGATGATATAGACTTTATATTAGTAATTATGTGTGATAGTTTGTTACATTTCTGTCACACAAATACATTTAGGCCCCACTGTGTTGTGTTACACCAGAAAACTAACATTTCAAAGTGACTCTGATTTGCAAAAGGGGGCCAACAGTAAATACAATATATTACCTGAAGTTGCTGTTGCGTCCTTTTGTTTAGTTTTTCACTTGTGATGAATTCATTACAAAATGGTAGTCCAGGCATTATATTTCTTGTTTTCTGTTGATTAATCATACTGTTTGCTCTCCATAATTGGGTGATTTGACACAATTCGCTTAAAGAGGGTTTATCAAAGTCACAGAGTTTTCTTTTACCTCCGTCCATTGTTTGGATTAGGTGAGTTGCTCCAATTCCACACAATGCTTATGTATTAGTGTCCCATGCCTGGTTTCTGAAGCATCTTCAGGTCAGAACCAAGTGCAGATCGTTAATCAAATCGAGCTTCACAAAGATGAACTGGTTAGTCCTTACTTTCCTTAGTCTGGGACTCCCTAGTCTAGAAATAATTAATCTGAAGTTAAACGTCTCAGAAAGCCATTGTTTTATCTAGATTAATTTAAGTACAATTAGCCGGGTCCTGATTTAAATTAAACTCTGTCTGTGAAACCGCCCAGTAGTGAAACAGGACAAATATAAGCACTCCCTATTTGACCTTTTCAAATGCTGATAGGTGGGTTGGTGTGGTGCTAGATGCTGATAGGTGGGTTGGTGTGGTACTAGATGCTGATAGGTGGGTTGGTGTGGTACTAGATGCTGATAGGTGGGTTGGTGTGGTACTAGATGCTGATAGGTGGGTTGGTGTGGTGCTAGATGCTGATAGGTGGGTTGGTGTGGTGCTAGATGCTAGATGCTGATAGGTGGGTTGGTGTGGTGCTAGAAGCTGATAGGTGGGTTGGTGTGGTACTGGATGCTGATAGGTGGGTTGGTGTGGTGCTAGATGCTGATAGGTGGGTTGGTGTGGTGCTAGATGCTGATAGGTGGGGTGGTGTGGTACTAGATGCTGATAGGTGGGGTACTAGATGCTGATAGGTGGGTTGGTGTGGTGCTAGATGCTGATAGGTGGGTTGGTGGGGTGCTAGATGCTGATAGGTGGGGTGGTGTGGTGCTAGATGCTGATAGGTGGGGTACTAGATGCTGATAGGTGGGGTGGTGTGGTACTAGATGCTGATAGGTGGGTTGGTGTGGTGCTAGATGCTGATAGGTGGGTTGGTGGGGTGCTAGATGCTGATAGGTGGGGTGGTGTGGTGCTAGATGCTGATAGGTGGGGTACTAGATGCTGATAGGTGGGGTGGTGGGGTACTAGATGCTGATAGGTGGGTTGGTGTGGTGCTAGATGCTGATTGGTGGGTTGGAGTGGCTATAGGTCTTGTAATAGGTTGTCTACCGCGTTGGCAGGGAAGGCTCTGAGGAACACGGCGTTGAATCCTTTATAGAGCGCTCTGGGCCCCTCGTCACGAAGCAGCTCCCTCAGTACATCTACCAGACCTGTTCCCCTGTACCGTCCGTCTGGAGCTACACACACACACACACACACACACACACACACACACACACACACGACACACACACACACACACACACACACACACACACACACACACACACACACACACACACACACAGACACACACACACACACACACACACACACACACACACACACACACACAGTAAAAAAAAAAAAAACGTATTTTCATTTTAATCAACATGTTTAGCTATAGTTCCCCCAGTTAACTTGAATATAAATGTTTAGTTCCCCCAGGTCTTCACACAGGTATTTATTCAGTGATCCTTTTCTGTACGTTACTCTGGAGCGGGATGAGGACTGAGGATCTGGCTGTCATTGCCAGTTGTCACCACTACATGGGAGCATTCAGCTGCTGTCTCCATTCCTAGTAGGAGTAGGGCTCCTGTAGTCCTGGCTGCCAGGCTCCTGTAGTCCTGGCTGCCAGGCTCCTGTAGTCCTGGCTGCCAGGCTCCTGTAGTCCTGGCTGCCAGGCTCCTGTAGTCCTGGCTGCCAGGCTCCTCCTGTAGTCCTGGCTGCCAGGCTCCTGTAGTCCTGGCTGCCAGGCTCCTCCTGTAGTCCTGGCTGCCAGGCTCCTCCTGTAGTCCTGGCTGCCAGGCTCCTCCTGTAGTCCTGGCTGCCAGGCTCCTCCTGTAGTCCTGGCTGCCAGGCTCCTGTAGTCCTGGCTGCCAGGCTCCTGTAGTCCTGGCTGCCAGGCTCCTGTAGTCCTGGCTGCCAGGCTCCTGTAGTCCTGGCTGCCAGGCTCCTCCTGTAGTCCTGGCTGCCAGGCTCCTGTAGTCCTGGCTGCCAGGCTCCTGTAGTTTCATGTCATTTAGCAGACGCTCTCATGCAGAGATATTTACAGTCAGGCCATTCAACTAAGTTAGATAAAACCACCACATATCACAGTTTCCAGTCAGGCCGTTGAACTGTGACGACCCTCCCACTCTGTCTGACGAATTCTTTCAATTTGCTCTCGTTTTCCTTAATAGGATGTTGGTGGGCGGAGCCGGGAAGGTCGTCAGTGAAACGGGACACACCTGGGCTCGACTGTGTCCCGGGATAAATACCTCTTCCCCATTTATTGAGGAGACTCTCCGTACAGACACACGGATAGAGTTTGGTTGTGGCATTTCTTTGGCTGCTTTGGCAGGTTTCAACACCCCTCATTATCACATTTAGGCACGCAAACACTCACTTACACCATTGTATTTAGTTTACTTCCATTAATAAATATATTTTGTTATTCCTTATCTCCACTTTGTCTCCCGTTTTTGTTACGGACTTCGAGCCGGTTCGTGACAAGTGGGGGCTCATCTGGGATCATAAGGTTGGTTCCTAGACATTTTGGCGTACAGCACTTTGTTGCATTATGAAGGACTAGTGTGTGTGTTGTGTTTGGGAGAAAACGTGGAGTTAATGTTTGAGAACTCTGTAGGTGCTTTGTAACTTTTGTTACAGCTTTTTGAGTTGTAATGTTTGGTAAGCCCAGTATTGGTTGCCTTTTTATTTGGTAAACTTGCCACTGCGGTGGATAGTTGGTTGTGTGCTGCGTTGGAGTACATTGGTTAGTTTCCAGGCCCCTGCCGAGGCTGGAGGCTCTAATCGCTGTTGGGACATCGGTCTGAGGTGAGTACAATCGGCTGTGTACCTCGGTGGGAGATCTGGGTAGGGTAGTGACACTTACAACCTGGAGCTATAGCCTTTCTTTTTCCCCTGTTAGGCTTAGCGACATGTTTCACTTCGGAATACGTTGGGCATGGTTATTTTGTTTGTTATTTTTGTGTGGTGTCTGTGGACTCAGCAGTTGTCTCGGGGCACATCCGTGGCTTGGGTGAATCTGCCAGCGTGCTGCGTGTTTTAAAAAAATATACATTTTTTCCCTTTCCAGCGGGCTACAGTGTGTAATTACCCACCACAAATCTGCACGAAGACTAGGGTTGAGTTACTGTAGGTTTTGGGGAAGCTCCATATATTTATCTCTTCTGTGGTGCCCAGTGTGATTGTCAGTTCTCTTGTGGTCCAGTCTGGTGTGCTCAGCAGATGGGAAGAGCGAGATCTTTTTTTCTGTATTTACTTGTGACTATGGCGTCTTACGTAGACGAGTTCATTCGCTTTCCATCAGAGGAACTGTTAGAATTATGTACTAAAGAACAGCTGTTGAAGGTTGCTGAACACTACAAGGTTAAAATGAGTGATTAACGTCTAAAAAATGTTAGGTTGATATTGAAGGCCAATCTGATGGAGAGTGGTATTCTAGAAGTCACCACTGGGGCAGCCTCTGCTGAGGACTCGCCGTCTACCCGTAACGTTAAAATTACCGCTCCATCGGTTAGTCCTAGTAGTCTTCTTTTTGAACAGCAGAAAGAACTGCTTCTGTTCCAGCTAGAGCATGATCGTGAGAAGCTAGAACATGATCGTGAGAAGCTAGAGCATGATCGTGAGAAGCTAGAGCACGATCGTGAGAAGCTAGAGCACGATCGTGAGAAGCTAGAGCATGATCGTGAGAAGCTAGAGCATGATCGTGAGAAGCTAGAGCACGATCGTGAGAAGCTAGAGCATGATCGTGAGAAGCTAGAGCACGATCGTGAGAAGCTAGAACATGATCGTGAGAAGCTAGAGCATGATCGTGAGAAGCTAGAACATGATCGTGTAAAGTATGAAAAATAATTTCCATTTCAACAGGATTTGGAGCGTGCTAAAATCAAGCTGCAACAAGAGCAGCTCGAGTTGGTTAAGGAAGGAAAGCTCTCAGGGGAGAGTTTGCTCTGGGAAGGTGACCCAGATTTACCTTGGGGTCGCTCCTCTTTTGGTCGTGCCCCGACACATTTGACATTGTTGGGAACTTACAGTTGTTGCTTAAATTTAAATGAGAAGGACCCTGAGACATTATTTTTGTTGTTTGAGCGTGTTGCTGACGCTAGGAATTGGCCTGATTCTGACCGCACTTTAATTTAATGTAGGATAAGGTTAAAATGGCTGTGTTACAGATGTATTCATTGGTTTCTGACCAAAGGGATGATAAACAGACTCATGTTGAGTTTGCGCGTGAGTCTGTTTTCACAGTTTAATCGCTGGTGTTCTGCCTCTGCAGTTATGACTTTCCAAGGGCTATGTGATCTGATTATGCTAGAGCAATTTAAGGACACAATCCCTGATCGTATAGTACAATAACGAACAAAAAGTAAAGACTGTCGCTGAAGCTGTGGTTTTGGCGGACAAGTATGTTTTGACTCACAAAAGTATCTTTGCAGAGCCCCGTATTCGGAGTGAGTGGAGGCGTTCGGAGTGAGTGGGGGCGTTCGGAGTGAGTGGGAGATTTGTCAAGGTTCAGGTCATTGGAAAAACGAATGTCCGGTTCTCAGGGTAAATTCAGTACTTGCGCTTACGTTAAATCTAAGCCTACGGTGTTAGCAGTGCCTGTTCCACATCAGTTCACTCCTGACACATTATCTCAGGCCCAGGGGCATGTGAAAGTCCATATTGACCCAGACTATTTACCTTTCATTACGGAGGGTTTTGTGTCTGTTAGGAAGTAAGGACCTAGTGCCAGTGAAGATCCTGAAAGACACAGGTGCCTCTGAATCATTTGTGTTGGAGTCTGTGTTACCCTTCTCTGCTGAGACTGATTCTGGGAATAGTGTTCTAATTAGGGGAATAGGTTTGAACACTCTGTCAGTTCCATTGCATAAACTGATGTTGGATTGTGGACTGGTGAAAGGTGAGGTTGTTGTGGGGGTGCGTCCTTCATTGCCTATTGAGGGTTATTATCCTTGGGAATAACTTGGCAGGTGAGCGTGTGTGGCCTGTCGTGTTTCCATCTCTAGTGGTTTCCGCTAAGCCGTCATTTGTAGGGATTCCTGATGAGAGTGCGCAGAGTTTCCCAGAGTCTGTAGTGACGCGTTCTATGAGCCATGGCGACCTGGTCACTGCGCCGGCTAACAAGAATGGCACAAAGAAATCTGTCACTGCTTTCCCCGTTATCCTGTTATCTGTACCCCGCTCAGATCTAATCAAGGAGCAACGGACTGACCCCACATTAGAAGAGTTGCGTGACCAAATTGTGCCTGTGGAACAGCTGGGAGATGTCGCCCATGGCCATTTTCTCCAAGAGGATGTCTTGATGAGAAAGTGGCTGTGTCATGGTAGTTGTTTTCTGGGGGAGGCGATTAGTCAGGTTGTTGTAACAGTTAACCTGTTATGGCTAGGGGGCAGTATTTACACCGCCGGATAAAAAACGTACCCGATTTAATCTGGTTACCACTCCTACCCAGTAACTAGAATATGCATATACTTATTACATATGGATAGAAAACACCCTAAAGTTTCTAAAACTGTTTGAATGGTGTCTGTGAGTATAACAGAACTCATTTGGCAGGCAAAAACCTGAGAAGGTTTCATGCAGGAAGTGGCCTGTCTGACAAGGTGTTGTTGTTCTTGCTTCTGTTTATTGAAGAGTCAGGATCTTAGCTGTAACGTGACATTTCCTAGGGCTCCAATAGGCTCTCAGAGCCCGGGAAAAACCTGAACGATGACGAGGCAGCCTCAGGCTGAAACACATAATCGCCTTTGCCAAGTGGCCCATCAGAGGACAATGGAATTAGGCGCGTGCCCGATTCGACCCAGTGATATATTTTCCTTCGGCTGTTTACCTAATTGCAGATTCCCGGTCGGAATATTATCGCTTTTTTACGAGAAAAATGGCATAAAAATTGATTTTAAACAGCGGTTGACATGCTTCGAAGTACGGTAATGAAATATTTAAAAATCTTTTGTCACGAAATGCGCCGTGCGCGTGACCGTTATTTACCATTGGGATAGTGTCTAGAACGCACGAACAAAACGTCGCTGTTGGAACATAACTATGGATTATTTTGGACCAAACCTACATTTGTTATTGAAGTAGAAGTCCTGGGAGTGCATTCTGACGAAGAACAGGAAAGGTAAGACCATTTTTCTTATAGTAAATCTGATTTTGGTGAAGGCTAAACTTGCCGGGTGTCTAAATAGCTAGCCCGTGATGGCTGGGCTATGTACTTAGAATATGGAAAAATGTGCTTTCACCGAAAAGCTATTTTAAAATCGGACATATCGAGTACATAGAGGAGTAATGTATCTATAATTCTTAAAATAATTGTTATGCTTTTTGTGAACGTTTATCGTGAGTAATTTAGTAAATTGTTAGTAAATTCGGCGGAAGTTTGCGGGGGGTATGCTAGTTCTGAACGTCACATGCTAATGTAAAAAGCTGGTTTTTGATATAAATATGAACTTGATTGAACAAAACATGCATGTATTGTATAACATAATGTCCTAGGTGTGTCATCTGATGAAGATCATCAAAGGTTAGTGCTGCATTTAGCTGTCTTCTGGGTTTTTGTGACATTATATGCTAGCTTGAAAAATGGGTGTCTGATTATTTCTGGCTGGGTACTCTGCTGACATAATCTAATGTTTTGCTTTCGTTGTAAAGCCTTTTTGAAATCGGACAGTGTGGTTAGATTAACCTGTTGGGGCTAGGGGGCAGTATTTTCACGGCTGGATAAAAAAACGTACCCGATTTAATCTGGTTACTAATCCTACCCAGTAACTAGAATATGCATATACTTATTATATATGGATAGAAAACACCCTAAAGTTTCTAAAACTGTTTGAATGGTGTCTGTGTGTATAACAGAACTCATTTGGCAGGCAAAACCCTGAGACATTTTCTGACAGGAAGTGGATACCTGATGTGTTGAATTACCTTTAAGCCTATGCCATTGAAACACACAGGGGCTGATTAATGTTTTGGCACTTCCTATTGCTTCCACTAGATGTCACCAGCCTTTACAAAGTGTTTTGAATCTTCTACTATGAGATCTGACCGAACAAGAGCCTTGGAACGGTGATGGCCGATTAGACTCTGGCGCGCGAGGTCATGTTGGGTACCCTCGTTGCAAAACGTTTTAAAAGAGAATGCATTTGTCCACCTTGAATATTATTCATGTTCTGGTTAAAAAAGGCCCTAATGATTTATGCTATACAACGTTTGACATGTTTGAACGAACGTAAATATATTCTTTCCCCTCGTTCATGACGAGAAGTCCGGCTGGCTTAGATCATGTGCTAACAACACGGATCTTTTTGGATATAAATGATGAGCTTTTTTGAACAAAACTACATTCGTTATGGACCTGGGATTCCGGGAAGTGACATCTGATGAAGAGAATCAAAGGTAATGAATTATTTACATAGTATTTTCGATTTTAGATCTCTCCAACATGGCCGTTTGTCTGTATAGCAAAGCATATTTTTCTGGGCGCAGTGCTCAGATTATTGCAAAGTGTGATTTCCCAGTAAGGTTATTTTTAAATCTGGCAAGTTGATTGCGTTCAAGAGATGTAAATCTATAATTCTTTAAATGACAATATAATATTTTACCAATGTTTTCTAATTTTAATTATTTAATTTGTGGTGCTGACTTGACTGCCGGTTATTGGAGGGAAACGATTTCCTCAACATCAATGCCATAGTAAAACGCTGTTTTTGGATATAAATATGAACTTGATAGAACTAAAAATGCATGCATTGTCTAACATAATGTCCTAGGAGTGTCATCTGATGGAGATTGTAAAAGGTTAGTGCATCATTTTAGCTGGTTTTATGGTTTTGGTGACCCTGTCTTTGAATTGACAAAACATTACACACAGCTATTGTCAATGTACTCTCCTAACATAATCTAACTTTATGCTTTCGCCGTAAAACCTTTTTGAAATCGGACAACGTAGTTAGATTAAGGAGATGTTTATCTTTCAAAGGGTGTAAGATAGTTGTATGTTTGAAAAATTTGAATTTTGACATTTATTTGGTTTCAAATTTGCCGCTCTTGAAATGCACCTGCTGTTGATAGGGTGCACCACGGGTGGCACGCTAGCGTCCCACATAGCCCGAAGAAGTTAACGAGAGTCTTGTCTTTAAATAGCTGTAAAATAGTCATATGTTTGAGAAATTGAAGTAATAGCATTTCAAAGGTTTTGAAAATCGCGCCACAGGATTCAACTGGCTGTTATGTAGGTGGGACGAATTCGTCCCGCCGGTCCCATAGAGGTTAAGCTTCGTGAGTTGGTGTTGACAACTTCCCACAACAACATTGCTGGACATATGGGTGTGAGGAAAACCTACAATCGCATATTAAGATTTTTTTGGGGCCTAGGTTAAAGAGGGATGTTTCTGAGCTCATCAAAACTTGTCACACCTGTCAATTAACTGGTAAACCTAAGCAAGCTATTAAGCCGGTACCATTGTTTCCTATTCCTGTACTCAGCCAAACTTTTGAGTATCTGATTATTGACTGTGTTGGTCCTCTGCCTCGTTCTAAAAAGGGTAGCAGTTACCTGTTCACTGTGATGTCAGACCACTAGGTTTCCTGCTGCCTGTCCTCAGGTCTATCACCACTAGGTTTCCTGCTGCCTGTCCTCTCTGGTCTATCACCACTAGGTTTCCTGCTGCCTGTCCTCTCCAGTCTATCACCACTAGGTTTCCTGCTGCCTGTCCCCTCTGGTCTATCACCACTAGGTTTCCTGCTGCCTGTCCTCTCCGGTCTATCACCACTAGGTTTCCTGCTGCCTGTCCCCTCTGGTCTATCACCACTAGGTTTCCTGCTGCCTGTCCTCTCTGGTCTATCACCACTAGGTTTCCTGCTGCCTGTCCCCTCTGGTCTATCACCACTAGGTTTCCTGCTGCCTGTCCTCTCTGGTCTATCACCACTAGGTTTCCTGCTGCCTGTCCTCTCTGGTCTATCACCACTAGGTTTCCTGCTGCCTGTCCTCTCTGGTCTATCACCACTAGGTTTCCTGCTGCCTGTCCTCTCCGGTCTATCACCACTAGGTTTCCTGCTGCCTGTCCTCTCCGGTTTATCACCACTAGGTTTCCTGCTGCCTGTCCTCTCTGGTCTATCACCACTAGGTTTCCTGCTGCCTGTCCTCTCTGGTCTATCACCACTAGGTTTCCTGCTGCCTGTCCTCTCTGGTCTATCACCACTAGGTTTCCTGCTGCCTATCCTCTCTGGTCTATCACCACTAGGTTTCCTGCTGCCTATCCTCTCTGGTCTATCACCACTAGGTTTCCTGCTGCCTATCCTCTCTGGTCTATCACCACTAGGTTTCCTGCTGCCTGTCCTCTCTGGTCTATCACCAGAAGGTTTCCTGCTGCCTATCCTCTCCGGTCTATCACCACTAAGTCTGTGCTAAACTGAGTCAAAGCTTTTCTCACTGTTTGGAATCCCTAAGGTCATTCAGAGTGATCAAGGATCTAATTTCACATCTAATATGTTTGGTCAGGTTCTCCAACAGCTCCCTCTTAAACACAATTTGTATCACGCGCAGAGTCAAGGAGCACTGGAACGTTTCCATCAAACACTTAAGTCTGTTGAGAGCTTATTGTACTCAAATGGATAAGGATTGGGAGGAGGGGCTGCCTTGGTTACTGTTAGCCTCTAGGGAGATTTCACAGGCGAGCACGGGTTTCAGTCCAAATGATCTTGTGTTTGGACATAGGGTGCGTGGACTTCTATCTGTTCTCCAGGATGACTGGAAGTCTCCCGGGCCTCCTCAGTCCCTGTTATCGTATGTGTGTGATTTCCCGGCGACGCCTGTACGCCGCTGGTGAGATGGCTAAAGAGAAACTATCATCTTCACAGGGGAGGATGAAGGACATATTTGATCGGCGAACTGAGCCTCGTCACTTTAGTCCAGGTGACCAGATTCTTGTTCTGCTGCCAATTGTTGGTTCTCCTTTTCAAGCCAAGTTTCAAGGTCCATATTTACATTTACATTTTAGTCATTTAGCAGACGCTCTTATCCAGAGCGACTTACAGTAGTGAATACATTTCATAAAAAATGTTTTCTCCCTGTACTGGTCCCCCTGTGGGAATCGAACCCACAGCCCTGGCGTTGCAAACACCATGATCTACCAACTGAGCCACAGGGCATAGCCACAGGGGACATATACGGTTGTGCGCCCGTGCACTGAGCAAAACTATCTAGTTGCCACTCCAAAAAGGAGAAAAGTGGTGTAGGGGCTGTGCTTTGGCAAAGTGGGTGGGGTTATATCCTGCCTGTTTGGCCCTGTCCGGTGGTATCATCGGATGGGGCCACAGTGTCTTCTGATCCCTCCTGTCTCAGCCTCCAGTATTTATGCTGCAGTAGTTTATGTGTCGGGGGGCTAGGGTCAGTCTGTTACATCTGGAATATTTCTCTTGTCTTATCCGGTGTCCTGTGTGAATTTAAATATGCTCTCTCTAATTCTCTCTTTCTCTCTTTCTGTCTTTCTCTCGGAGGACCTGAGCCCTAGGACCATGCCTCAGGACTACCTGGTATGATGACTCCTTGCTGTCCCCAGTCCACCTGGCCGTGCTGCTGCTCCAGTTTCAACTGTTCTGCCTGCGGCTATGGAACCCTTACCTGTTCACCGGACGTGCTTGTTGCACCCTCGACAACTACTATGATTATTATTATTTGACCATGCTGGTCATTTATGAACATTTTAACATCTTGACCATGTTCTGTTATAATATCCACCCTGCACAGCCAGAAGAGGACTGGCCACTCCTCATAGCCTGGTTCCTCTCTAGGTTTCTTCCTAGGTTTTTGGCCTTTCTAGGGAGTTTTTTCTAGGGAGTTTTTCCTAGCCACCGTGCTTCTTTCACATGCATTACTTGCTGTTTGGGGTTTTAGGCTGGGTTTCTGTACAGCACTTTGAGATATCAGCTGATGTACGAAGGGCTATATAAATACATTTGATTTGATTTGAATTACCGGCACGCGGTTAATTTACGACAGGGAATTTGAGGACAGCGAACGTGACAGAATTACCCACCACAAGAAGACCAAGCAGCGTGCGCCTACGGGGAAGACGAGGTGGACATGGGAGGACATCCTTGATGGCAAAGGATCCTGGACGTGGGAGGAGATCCAGGCCGGAAGGGATCGCCTCCCATGGGAACAGGTGGAAGCAGCGAGGGAGGAACAGCGACGAGATCGGGAGGCACGGCAACGAAGGAAGCCCGAGAGGCAGCCCCAAAACATTTTTTTTTGGGGGGGGGGGGCACACGGGGAGATTGGCTAAGTCAGGGTTCAGACCTGAGCCAACTACCCGTGCTTACCGTGGTGAAGTAGGACTGGTCAGGCACCGTGTTATGCGGTGATCCGCACGGTGTCGCCAGTGCGCCTGCACAGCCCAGTTTGTCCTGTGCCCGCTCCCCGCACTTCCCTGGCTAAAGGAAGTATCCAGCCAGGACGGGTTGTGCCAGCCCTAAGCTCCAGACCTCCAGCGCGCCTCCACGGCCCAGTATACCCTGTGCCTGCTCTGCGCACCCAGTCTCTAGTGCGTCTCCCCAGTCCGGTGAGACCTGTTCCGGCTCCACCTAAGAAGCCTCCAGTGGTAATCCACAGCAAGAAGCCTGTAGGGATGATCCGCGACCCGGAGCCTCCAGAGACGGCCTGAGGCCCGGAGCCTCCAGAGACGGCCTGAGGCCCGGAGCCTCCAGCGACGGCCTGAGGCCCGGAGCCTCCAGCGACGGCCTGCGGCCCGGAGCCTCCAGCGACGGCCTGCGGTCCGGAGCCTCCAGCGACGGCCTGCGGCCCGGAGCCTCCAGCGACGGCCTGCGGCCCGGAGCCTCCAGCGACGGCCTGCGGTCCGGAGCCTCCAGCGAAGATCCGCGGTCTGGTTCCTCCGGCGACACAAAAGTGGAGGGATCAGCAGGCAGAGTGGGGGCTACGCCCCGAACCGGAGCACTAACCTTTGATGATCTTCATCAGATGACAATCCTAGGACATTATGTTATACAATACATGCATGTTTTGTTCAATCAAGTTCATATTTATATCAAAAAACAGCTTTTTACATTAGCATGTGACGTTCTGAACTAGCATACTTCCGGGGAATTTACTAACAATTTACTAAATTACTCACGATAAACATTCACAAAAAGCATAACAATTATTTTAAGAATTATAGATACAGAACTCCTCTATGCACTCGATATGTCCGATTTTAAAATAGCTTTTTGGTGAAAGCACATTTTGCAATATTCTAAGTACATAGCCCAGCCATCACGGGCTAGCTATTTAGACACCCGGCAAGTTTAGCCTTCACCAAAATCAGATTTACTATAACAAAAATGTTATTACCTTTGTTGTCTTCGTCAGAATGCACTCCCAGGACTTCTACTTCAATAACAAATGTTGGTTTGGTCCCAAATAATACATCGTTATATCCGAATAGCGGCGTTTTGTTCGTGCGTTCCAGAAACTATCCGAAATGGTAAATCAGGGTCGTGCGCATGGCGCAATTCGTGACCAAAAAAATCTAAATATTCCATTACCGTACTTCGAAGCATGTCAACCGCTGTTTAAAATCAATTTTTATGCAATTTATCTCGTAAAAAAGCGATAATATTCCGACCGGGAATCTCCTTTTCAGGTAACAGAGGAAAATTCACAAAGACGGGGGCGGCCAGTGCACGCGCCTAAGCCCACTGTCCCTTGATCGGCCACTTAAGAAAGGCGATAATGTGTTTCAGCCTGGGGCTGGAATGACGACATTCAGGTTTTTCCCGGGATCTGAGAGCCTATTGGAGCCGTGGGAAGTGTCACGTTACCGCAGAGATCCTAAGTTTTATAAAGAGATGTCAAAGAAAGACAATAAATGGTCAGACAGGCCACTTCCAGTAAAGGAATCTCTCAGGTTTTGACCTGCCATTTGAGTTCTGTTATACTCACAGACACCATTCAAACAGTTTTAGAAACTTTGGAGTGTTTTCTATCCAAAGCCAATAATTATATGCATATTCTAGTTACTGGGCAGGAGTAGTAACCAGATTAAATCGGGTACGTTTTTTATCCAGCCGTGTCAATACTGCCCTCCTACCCTCAACAGGTTAAGGTCACAGTTATGAAAACTTAGGACACTAAAGAGGCCTTTCTACTGACTTTGAAAAACACCAAAAGAAAGATGGCCAAGATCCCTGCTCATCTGCGTGAACATGCCTTAGGCATGCTGCAAGGAGGCATGAAGACTGCAGATGTGGCCAGGGCAATAAATTGCAATGTCCGTACTGTGAGACGCCTAAGACAGCGCTACAGGGAGACAGGACGGACAGCCGATCGTCCTCGCAGTGGCAGACCACGTGTAACAACACCTGCACAGGATCGGTACATCCGAATATCACACCTGCGGGACAGGTACAGGATGACAACAACTGCCCGAGTTACACCAGGAATGCACAATCCCTCCCATCAGTGCTCAGACTGTTCGCAATAGGCTGAGAGAGGCTGGACTGAGGGCTTGTAGGCCTGTTGTAAGGCAAGTCCTCACCAGACATCACCGGCAACAACGTCGCCTATGGGCACATACCCACCATCGCTGGACCAGACAGGACTGGCAAAAAGTGCTCTTCACTGACGAGTCGCGGTTTTGTCTCAGCAGGGGTGGTGGTCGGATTTACGTTTAGCGTCGAAGGAATGAGCGTTACACCGAGGCCTGTACTCTGGAGCTGGATCGATATGGAGGTAGAGGGTCCGTCATGGTCTGGGGCGGTGTGTCACAGCATCATCGGAATGAGCTTGTTGTCATTGCAGGCAATCTCAACGCTGTGCGTTACAGGGAAGACATCCTCCTCCCTCATGTGGTACCCTTCCTGCAGGCTCATCCTGACATGACCCTCCAGCATGACAATGCCACCAGCCATACTGCTCGTTCTGTGCATGATTTCCTGCAAGACAGGAATGTCAGTGTTCTGCCATGGCCAGCGAAGAGCCCGGATCTCAATCCCATTGAGCACGTCTGGGACCTGTTGGATTGGAGGGTGAGGGCTAGGGACATTCCCCCCAGGAATGTCTGAGAACTTGCAGGTGCCTTGGAGGTAACGGTTTTGACTTGAGGTTATCGTTTATAGGGGTGCCAGGTAGGTTGTGCCTACCAGAGAAAATATTATTTTCTCCTTTTGGTTTGGGAGGGAATGAGTCCCATCTGGTCCGTCAAGTCTACACCAATACAAAGGACTCATGTAAAAGACAGGATGGAAATACACTTTTCATAAACCCTTACAACATTGGAAAGAACTTCAAAAACAACGGTATTCTTTTGCGTGGGTTGTATTACTAACATAAATGATCACACACACATAACAATATAACAAATAATGAGCTCTGGTTCCTCCAGAAATGTCCGGTACCTCAGGCCTAAAAAGAGTCCAGCCCGGTAAACAAGTTCAGGGAACTCAAGTGACCTTAGTCACGCAATGTTTGTCCGTTCATACCAGTATAGCGTAAACCCAGTGTCAATC
>NC_138305.1:114780000-114847500 GCF_965601325.2 Salmo salar
AGGGAAGGGAGTAGGAGCTAGGGGTTAGGGAGTAGGAGCTAGGGGGAAGGGAGAAGGAGCTAGGGGGAAGGGAGAAGGAGCTAGGGGGAAGGGAGTAGGCGCTAGGGGGAAGGGAGTAGGAGCTAGGGGGAAGGGAGTAGGAACTAGGGGTATGGGATTAGGAGTTAGGGAGTAGGAACTAGGGGGAATGGGTTAGAGAGTAGGAACTAGGGGTTAGGGAGTAGGAGCTAGGGGGAAGGGGTTAGGGAGTAGGAACTAGGGGGAAGGGGTTAGGGAGTAGGAGCTAGGGGAAGGGGTTAGGGAGTAGGAACTAGGGGGAATGGGTTAGGGAGTAGGAACTAGGGGGAAGGGGTTAGGGAGTAGGAACTAGGGGGAAGGGGTTAGGGAGTAGGAACTAGGGGGAAGGGGTTAGGGAGTAGGAGCTAGGGGTTAGGGAGTAGGAGCTAGGGGGAAGGGGTTAGGGAGTAGGAGCTAGGGGGAAGGGGTTAGGGAGTAGGAACTAGGAGTTTGTGAGTAGGAGTTAGGGAGTAGGAGCTAGGGGGAAGGGTTTAGGGAGCAGGAACTAGGAGTTAGTGAGTAGGAGTTAGGGGTTAGGGAGTAGGAGCTAAGGGGAAGGGGTTAGGGATTAGGAGGTAGGAAGTAGTAGCTAGGGGGAAGGGGTGAGGGATTAGGAGGTAGGAAGTAGTAGCTAGGGGGAAGGGGTAAGGGATTAGAAGCTACGGGTTAGGAAGTAGGAGCTAAGGGTTAGGCAGTAAGAGCTAGGGGAACGGGTCAGGGAGTAGGAGTTAGGGGGAAGTGGTTAGGGAGCAGGAGTTAGGGGGAAGGAGATAGGGAGTAGGAGTTAGGGGGAAGGAGATAGGGAGTAGGAGCTAGGGGTTAGGGAGTAGGAGCTAGGGGTTAGGGAGTAGGAGCTAGGGGTTAGGGAGTAGGAGCTAGGGGTTAGGGAGTAGGAGCTAGTAGGAAGAGGTTAGGGAGTAGGAGCTAAGGGGAAGGGATTATGGATTAGGAGGTAAGATCTAGGGGGAAGGGGTGAGGGAGTAGAAGCTAGGGGTTAGGAAGTAGGAGCTAGGGGTTAGGCAGTAAGGGCTAGTGGAAAGGGTCAGGGAGTAGGGGAAAGTGGTTAACGAGAAGGAGATAAGGGAAGAGGTTAGGGAGTAGGGAGTAGGAGCTAGGGCAGGGAGTGAGTGTAGTAGTTTTACCTGTAGTAAACACTTGACCCTTTCTCCAGGACACACTATCACTGTCGTGAAAACACCTGCTAGACAGCCTGAGAGAAACAGTTGGGTAGGCCTGACAGTTAGAGAGAGGGGGAGAGAGAGATAAAAAGGGGAGAGAGAGAAAGAGGGAGGAGAGGCAGAAAGAGGGGAGAGAGAGATAGGTAAACGTGAGGAATGTGTGTGTGGTAGTCACTCAGGGGTGGTTAAGGGTGGAAGTGAACGATAGGAGAGAGAAGAGCTACAGATATATTTAGGCTTCATATTTCAACTATTGCACGCACGCACGCACGCACACACACACACACACACACACACACACACACACACACACACACACACACACACACACACACACACACACACACACACACACACACACACACACACACACACACACACATACATACAGGAACACAGAAAGAAAGAAAGGAACACAGAAAGGAAGGATGTCATGTCTACTCCCACTACTCCTCCCCTCCGGCGTTCGACGCCACCAGTTTACTAACCACCGGGTTACTAACCACCGGGTTACTAACCACCGGGTTACTAACCACCGGGTTACTAACCACCGGGTTACTAGCCACCGGGTTACTAACCACCGGGTTACTAGCCACCGGGTTACTAACCACCGGGTTACTAACCACCGGGTTACTAGCCACCGGGTTACTAACCACCGGGTTACTAACCACCGGGTTACCAGCCACCGGGTTACCAACCACCGGGTTACTAACCACCGGGTTACCAGCCACCGGGTTACCAGCCACCGGGTTACCAACCACCGGGTTACTAGCCACCGGGTTACCAGCCACCGGGTTACCAGCCACCGGGTTACCAGCCACCGGGTTACTAACCACCGGGTTACCAACCACCGGGTTACTAACCACCGGGTTACCAGCCACCGGGTTACCAGCCACCGGGTTACCAGCCACCGGGTTACCAACCACCGGGTTACCAACCACCGGGTTACCAACCACCGGGTTACCAGCCACGGGGTTACCAACCACCGGGTTACCAACCACCGGGTTACCAGCCACCGGGTTACCAACCACCGGGTTACTAACCACCGGGTTACTAACCACCGGGTTACCAACCACCGGGTTACCAGCCACCGGGTTACTAACCACCGGGTTACTAACCACCGGGTTACTAGCCACCGGGTTACCAGCCACCGGGTTACCAGCCACCGGGTTACCAATCCACCGGGTTACCAGCCACCGGGTTACCAACCACCGGGTTACTAGCCACCGGGTTACCAGCCACCGGGTTACCAGCCACCGGGTTACCAACCACCGGGTTACCAGCCACCGGGTTACCAGCCACCGGGTTACCAACCACCGGGTTACCAGCCACCGGGTTACCAGCCACCGGGTTACTAACCACCGGGTTACTAGCCACCGGGTTACCAGCCACCGGGTTACCAACCACCGGGTTACCAACCACCGGGTTACCAACCACCGGGTTACCAGCCACCGGGTTACTAACCACCGGGTTACTAACCACCGGGTTACTAATCCACCGGGTTACTAACCACCGGGTTACCAGCCACCGGATTACTAACCACCGGGTTACTAACCACCGGGTTACTAACCACCGGGTTACTAACCACCGGGTTACAATCCACCGGGTTACTAACCACCGGGTTACCAGCCACCGGATTACTAACCACCGGGTTACTAACCACCGGGTTACTAACCACCGGGTTACTAACCACCGGGTTACTAGCCACCGGGTTACTAGCCACCGGGTTACCAGCCACCGGGTTACCAACCACCGGGTTACCAGCCACCGGCTTACTAGCCACCGGGTTACCAACCACCGGGTTACTAGCCACCGGGTTACTAACCACCGGGTTACTAGCCACCGGGTTACTAGCCACCGGGTTACTAGCCACCGGGTTACTAACCACCGGGTTACCAGCCACCGGGTTACTAGCCACCGGGTTACCAACCACCGGGTTACTAGCCACCGGGTTACTAACCACCGGGTTACTAACCACCGGGTTACTAACCACCGGGTTACCAGCCACCGGGTTACTAGCCACCGGGTTACTAGCCACCGGGTTACTAGCCACCGGGTTACCAGCCACCGGGTTACCAACCACCGGGTTACCAACCACCGGGTTACCAGCCACCGGGTTACCAACCACCGGGTTACCAGCCACCGGGTTACCAGCCACCGGGTTACCAGCCACCGGTTTACCAGCCACCGGTTTACCAGCCACCGGGTTACCAACCACCGGGTTACTAACCACCGGGTTACTAACCACCGGTCCTGGGAACCATCATTACGTTCGCCTGTTCCTCGAGTGCGTTAAGAGTCGAGAAGCAAGTTCAGGGAGTGAGTTTTTTAATATATAAACACAAACAACGCACCGACATGAAACAGAGTCGATAACACCTGAGGAAAGAACCAAGGGGAGTGACAGATAGAGGGAAGGTAGTCAAGGAGGTGATGGAGTCCAGGGGAGGGTCATGAGGCGCTGCTGCGCCAGACGATGGTGACAGGTCTGCGGGTTAATCAGCAGCCTGATGACCTGGAGGACGGAGACGGAGTATATGTGACTACCTGGACTCCATTTCCTCTCTCATTACCTCCACTCCCTTAGGTCTATTCCCCAGACAGTATTAATGTTGCTCCATGTCCATACGCTACACTTGTGCCTTGCATTGTTCTCTGTTACGTTTATTATTAAACTCACTACCTGCACTTGCTTCCCGTTTCCCAGCGTCGTTGTTACAAAGAAAGAAAGGAATACAGAAAGAAAGGACTACAGAAAGAAAGGACTACAGAAAGAAAGAACTACAGAAAGAAAGAACTACAGAAAGAAAGAACTACAGAAAGAAAGGACTACAGAAAGAAAGGACTACAGAAATAAAGAACTACAGAAAGAAAGAACTACAGAAAGAAAGGACTACAGAAAGAAAGAACTACAGAAAGAAAGGACTACAGAAAGAAAGAACTACAGAAAGAAAGGACTACAGAAAGAAAGGACTACAGAAAGAAAGGACTACAGAAAGAAAGGACTACAGAAAGAAAGGAACTACAGAAAGAAAGGACTACAGAAAGAAAGGACTACAGAAAGAAAGGAAGGACTACAGAAAGGAAGAAAGGACTACAGAACTACAGAATGAAAGAACTACAGAAATAAAGAACTACAGAAAGAAAGGACTACAGAAAGAAAGGACTACAGAAAGAAAGGAAGGACTACAGAACTACAGAAAGAAAGAACTACAGAAAGAAAGAACTACAGAAAGAAAGGAAGGACTACAGAAAGGAAGAAAGGACTACAGAACTACAGAAAGAAAGAACTACAGAAAGAAGGGACTACAGAAAGAAGGGACTACAGAAATAAAGAACTACAGAAAGAAAGAACTACAGAAAGAAAGGACTACAGAAAGAAAGGACTACAGAAAGAAGGGACTACAGAAAGAAGGGACTACAGAAAGAAAGAACTACAGAAAGAAAGAAAGGACTACAGAAAAAAGAACTACAGAAAGAAAGAAAGGACTACAGAAAGGAAGAAAGGACTACAGAACTACAGAAAGAAAGAACTACAGAAAGAAAGGACTACAGAAAGAAAGGACTACAGAAAGAAAGGAAGGACTACAGAACTACAGAAAGAAAGGAAGGACTACAGAAAAAAGAACTACAGAAAGAAAGAAAGGACTACAGAAATAAAGGACTACAGAAAGAAAGAAAGGACTACAGAAAGAAAGAAGGGACTACAGAAAGGAAGAAGGGAATACAGAAAGAAAGAAGGGACTACAGAAAGAAAGAAGGGACTACAGAAAGAAAGAAGGGAATACAGAAAGAAAGGACTACAGAAAGAAAGGACTACAGAAAGGAAGGACTACAGAAAGGAAGGACTACAGAAAGGAAGGACTACAGAAAGGAAGGACTACAGAAAGAAAGGAAGGACTACAGAAAGGAAGGACTACAGAAAGAAAGAAGGGAATACCTACATCAGTGTCTTAGTGGGGTCTGGTTGCAACAGCTGTTTTCCCAGTCCGAACCCAAAGAAACTAATGGCCATCATAGGAGCTACGCTGGCTAGGGGGGCCCCCATCCCCCTGTACAGCCCAAGAAGTCCCTACACACACACACACACACACACACACACACACACACACACACACACACACACACACACACACACACACACACACACACACAGAGTGAGATCAAGAAGGGATATTTGTACATTTTGTTTAACATATTATGTGTACGATGTGTGTGTGTGTGCTTGCGTTTGCGTGTGTGTGTGTTTGTGCGTGTGTGCGTGTGTGTGTGCGCGTGTGTGTGTGTGTGTGCGTGTGTGTGGTGCGGTATGAAAATTAGGCTGGGTCTAGGGTTTCCCTTGGGTCTTTGCGTGTCAAAAACAATATAAACAATATGACACATCAAATAACACCATTTTATTATAGAATGTTGTGTGTGCTGAGTTTTCAGGTGCAAGTCAAACTCCACCACTACGACCACTAGCACTGTCAAAGTTGTACAAAAAAATACAAGTCTGCAAACAAAGAACACGCCACAAACGATGTGTTTACAATACCGCATTGGTAATAAGGCATTATGTGTTCGACCGAATGGGAAAATGTCTGTGTGAGCATTTGAAATAAGATTAGGATCAAAAAATGTTGCTAATCAAATCAAATCAAATCAAATGTATTTATATAGCCCTTCTTACATCAGCTGATATCTCAAAGTGCTGTACAGAAACCCAGCCTAAAACCCCCAAACAGCAAGCAATGCAGGTGTAGAAGCACGGTGGCTAGGAAAAACTCCCTATCTTTGATAGAGATGTTATTAGCAGCTTCTGCGGTAATTAGCTAGCGTTAGCTTGGTACCTAGCTAACACCAATACAACCAGCCTGAAAACAACGACCGGTAGAAATTGCTGTCATTTTCAATATCCCCAGCAATGATTTAGGAATCCACGTGAGTATTAGCTAGGTAGGCGCTTGCTGTTTAACTTCAGTTCATGAAAATAACTAGCTAGCTAATTACTTAACCCTGTTGCCCAAAGGTAACATTATAAGCAGCTGAGTAGCTTCTCTCTGGCTAGTGAGGCTCGACCGGGTTTATGTTTTTGTGAAGCTATAGCAACAATAAGGATTAGCCACAATAGTGGAAGGTGCGGTTGGCCTTAAAAAATAGAACATTACAATTTATTTAGACTAGATAATGGTATTACAAGGTCAGAGTGTTGCAACGTGGAGCAATGACATGGGGTATCAGTCTACTTGGTGAGAACAGAACACAACTGTGAAGAGTTTATGCAAATATTAGCGTTGTTGCTCTTATCAGGGACTTTGACTGTGTGAAATCACCTCTCCAGTCAGCCTATTGTGCGTACTGACCATCATATTGTACTGTACAGCCTTACCTAAGGATTGGTGTTACGGATACAGGTATCCTGAGTGTGTATCCTGTATGTGTATTTCTTTTCTCTCCTTCTCCTCCTCACAGGTGGCAATCATCATTTCCCCCAATCAGAAGACACCTGCTCCTTTTCCATTACCCTATCACAGCCCCTTTGCCTTGGTTTAAAAACCCAGTCAGAAGCTCAATCTACAAGTCATTCAATCTCTCTCCCTCTCTGTTACTGAAATAGGCTAGTCTAGTTTAGGGGTGTTTTTGGATTATTCTTTCTTTCCTTGGGTCCAGCTCAGCCCCTTTTCCCACACCCCCATTACCGTGTGTTTAAGGAATAAACCAATAGTGTTTGACGGTAAATTTAAGTTGTCTGTGGTTATTAGTTCTCACTGTTCCTTTTCACTGTTATGATTTGCATGAGTTATGTTACGGGCCTCGTTTCCATCCCCTCTAGACTGCAGGGCCAAAGGGATTCGTAACAGTTGGGGATCAATTAATTGGGGATCAATTAATTGGGGATCAATTAATTGGGGATCAATTAATTGGGGTATCAGTCTACTCAGTATCCAAGTGGTCCTCAGTGATCAGACTCCAAAACATCTACGTTGTATTGTTTCTCCTCTGGAATAGTGTTCAATACACATAGTAGGTTGACTGGTACAATAAATGTGGCTCAATTCAGTGGTTTCAGATTGCCACAATCAAATCAAAGTTTATTCGTCACGTGCGCTGAATACAATAGGTGTAGTAGACCTCACAGTGAAATGCTGAATACAACAGGTGTAGTAGACCTTACAGTGAAATGCTGAATACAACAGGTGTAGTAGACCTTACAGTGAAATGCTGAATACAACAGGTGTAGTAGACCTTACAGTGAAATGCTGAATACAACAGGTGTAGTAGACCTCACAGTGAAATGCTGAATACAACAGGTATAGTAGACCTCACAGTGAAATGCTGAATAGAACAGGTGTAGTAGACCTCACAGTGAAATGCTGAATACAACAGGTGTAGTAGACCTTACAGTGAAATGCTGAATACAACAGGTGCAGTAGACCTCACAGTGAAATGCTGAATACAACAGGTGTAGTAGACCTTACAGTGAAATGCTGAATACAACAGGTGTAGTAGACCTCACAGGGAAATGCTGAATACAACAGGTGTAGTAGACCTCACAGTGAAATGCTGAATACAACAGGTGTAGTAGACCTCACAGTGAAATGCTGAATACAACAGGTGTAGTAGACCTTACAGTGAAATGCTGAATACAACAGGTGTAGTAGACCTCACAGTGAAATGCTGAATACAACAGGTGTAGTAGACCTTACAGTGAAATGCTGAATACAACAGGTGTAGTAGACCTCACAGTGAAATGCTGAATACAACAGGTGTAGTAGACCTCACAGTGAAATGCTGAATACAACAGGTGTAGTAGACCTCACAGTGAAATGCTGAATACAACAGGTGTAGTAGACCTCACAGGGAAATGCTGAATACAACAGGTGTAGTAGACCTCACAGTGAAATGCTGAATACAACAGGTGTAGTAGACCTTACAGTGAAATGCTGAATACAACAGGTGTAGTAGACCTCACAGTGAAATGCTGAATACAACAGGTGTAGTAGACCTCACAGTGAAATGCTGAATACAACAGGTGTAGTAGACCTCACAGTGAAATGCTGAATACAACAGGTGTAGTAGACCTCACAGTGAAATGCTGAATACAACAGGTGTAGTAGACCTCACAGTGAAATGCTGAATACAACAGGTGTAGTAGACCTCACAGTGAAATGTTTACTTACAGGCTCTAACCAATAGTGCAAAAAAAGGTGTTAGGTGAACAATAGGTAAAGAAATAAAACAGTAAAAAGAGAGGCTATATACAGTAGAGGCTATATACAGTAGAGAGGCTATATACAGTAGAGAGGCTATATACAGTAGAGAGGTTATATACAGTAGAGGGGCTATATACAGTAGAGAGGCTATATACAGTAGAGAGGCTATATACAGTAGAGAGGCTATATACAGTAGAGGCTATATACAGTAGAGAGGATATATACAGTAGAGGGGCTATATACAGTAGAGAGGCTATATACAGTAGAGAGGCTATATACAGTAGAGAGGTTATATACAGTAGAGAGGCTATATACAGTAGAGAGGCTATATACAGTAGAGAGGCTATATACAGTAGAGAGGCTATATACAGTAGAGAGGGTATATACAGTAGAGAGGCTATATACAGTAGAGAGGTTATATACAGTAGAGAGGCTATATACAGTAGAGAGGATATATACAGTAGAGGCTATATACAGTAGAGAGGTTATATACAGTAGAGAGGCTATATACAGTAGAGAGGCTATATACAGTAGAGAGGCTATAGAGAGGTTATATACAGTAGAGAGGCTATATACAATAGAGAGGTTATATACAGTAGAGAGGTTATATACAGTAGAGGGGCTATATACAGTAGAGAGGCTATATACAGTAGAGAGGCTATATACAGTAGAGAGGATATATACAGACACCGGTTAGTCAAGCTGATTGAGGTAGTATGTACATGTAGATATGGTTAAAGTGACTATGCAGATATGATGAACAGAGAGTAGCAGTAGCGTAAAAGAGGGGGTGGCGGGACACTATGCAGATAGCCCGGTTAGCCAATGTGCGGGAGCACTGATTGGTCGGACCAATTGAGGTAGTATGAACATGAATGTATAGTTAAAGTGACTGTGCATATAAGATAAACAGAGAGTAGCAGCAGCGTAAAAAGAGGGGTTGGGGGGGGCACACAATGCAAATAGTCCGGGTAGCCATTTGATTACCTGTTCAGGAGTCTTATGGCTTAGGGGTAAAAACTATTGAAGCCTTTTTGTCCTAGACTTGACACTCCAGTACCGCTTGCCATGCGGTAGTAGAGAGAACAGTCTATGACTGGGGTGGCTGTGGTCTTTGACAATTTTTAGGGCCTTCCTCAAACACTGCCTGGTATAGAGGTCCTGGATGGCAGGAAGCTTGGCCCCAGTGATGTACTGGGCCATACGCACTACCCTCTGTAGTGCCTTGCGGTCAGAGGCCGAGAAATTGCCACATGCTCGGCGCGTGTAGCGGAGTATATCAGAATGTCATTGATAGACACCACTACACCCTGCCCGTGCAGGTCCCTGAAAATGTCATCTACAAAGGATTGGAAAACTGATGGAGCATTCATCAACCCGTACGGCATGACGAGGTACTCATAGTGCCCTGAGGTGGTACTGAACGCCGTCTTCCACTCGTCTCCCTCCCGGATACGCACCAGGTTGAACGCGCTCCTGAGATCTAGTTTCGTGAAGAAGAGCGCCCCGTGCATTGACTCAATCGCCGTGGCGATGAACGGTAGCGGGTAACTGTACCTCACCGTGATTTGATTTAGACCTCGGTAGTCAATACACGGGCGCAGACCTCCCTCTTCCTTCTTCACAAAAAAGAAACTCAAGGAGGCGGGTGAAGTGGAAGACCGAATGTACCCCTGACGCAGGGATTCGGAGACATATGTTTCCATAGCCACCGTCTCTGCCTGTGACGGGATACACGTGACTCCTGGGAAGTGCAGCGTCTACCAGGAGATTTATCGCACAGTCCCCCCGTCGATGAGGTGGTAATTGAGTCACCTTCTTTTTACAGAAGGCGAGAGCCAAATCGGCATATTCAGGGGGAATGCGCACGGTAGAGACCTGGTCTGGACTTTCCACCGTAGTAGCACCTACGGAAACCCCTAAACACCTCCCCGAGCACACTCGTGACCACCCCGTGAACTGGGAAGGGCATATCCACTGGAACAATGGGGATCCCTAATCTATGGGCAAATGATCTGTCAATGAAATTCCGAGCTGCGCCTGAATCGACGAGCGCCTTATGCTTGGAATGCGGGGGAAACTCAGGAAAAGTAACGTTCAAAAACATGTGGGCAACAGAGGGCTCTGGGTGAGCATGGTGCCGGCTCACCTGGGGTGACGCGAGAGCGCCCTGCCTGCTGTCTCGACTCCCAGAGGAACCTCCCCAGCAGCGACCGGCAGTGTGCACTCAGATGTACGAGCCGTTTACCCACCGCTCTACCCTCAGGCGGGTGGTTGAAGACTGCCCGGGAGTGGCGGTTGAAATCTTCGAAGTGGTCCAGCGCCACATCTCCTTCCCCCCCACACTGCGTTGGCCCACTCCAGGGCTCTCCCTGAGAGGCATTTGACGAAGGCAGACACCCTCTCTCGATCCGAAAGCGCCGGGTGAACGGTTGCTAGGTAGAGCTCCAGTTGTAATAGAAAACCCTGACATTGTGCAGCCGTCCCGTCATACTCCCTAGGTAGGGCAAGACGAATCCCACTGGGACCTGGTGAAAGAGGGCCGAGTAGTGGAGACCTTGGTTGCGCTGGCGGAGGTGCTGGAGGACCTCCCTTTCTCTACCAGCGATCCATAGTCTGTAGGACGCGATCCATGGGGGCGCCGAGATGATGGAGCATCTCCGCTTGCTCCTGGACGCGCTCCTCGACCCCAATAACAGGAGTACCTGCTCCTGCTGACTCCATGACGACTGGTGTGTGATTCTGTCAGGTGGTGGGTGTAGCTGATGCATGAAGTCAGGTGCAGGAGAGCAGAGATGAGTGAACAACGCACTTTACTTAAGAAATAGCACAAAGTAAACATACCAATGTGCGAACAATAATGGTTGCCACAAAACACGGGTGAAAACAGCATCCGGAAAAAACCAGCCGGAAATGTATCGACCTGAACAATAAACAATCACACACAAAGACATGGGGGAAACAGAGGGTTAAATACATGACCAGTAATCGGGAAATGAAAACCAGGTGTGTGGGGAAACAAAGACAAAACAAATGGAAAATGAAAAGTGGATCGGCGATGGCTAGAAGACCGGCGACGTCGACCGCCGAGCGCCGCTCGAACAAGGAGAGGAACCGACTTCGGCGGAATTCGTGACAGTAACATTGTTTGCATCCATTAGCTAGCTAACTTTTTTTATGACCAGCACTGTCGGTGCGCGAGACAACTTTACCAGCATCATAGCAGACGTATTGATGAATCGTTGTGACATTTGGAATACGAGTGATGATGTAATCAATGTGTAATAACTACGTAAAAGATTTGTAAACGTGTGAAATTATAATTTGTTTATTTTTATTTCACCTTTATTTAACCAGGTAGGCTAGTTGAGAACAAGTCCTTTATTTAACCAGGTAGGCTAGTTGAGAACAAGTCCTTTATTTAACCAGGTGGGCTAGTTGAGAACAAGTCCTTTATTTAACCAGGTGGGCTAGTTGAGAACAAGTCCTTTATTTAATCAGGTGGGCTAGTTGAGAACAAGTTCTCATTTATAACTGCGACCTGGCCAAGATAAAGCAAAGCAGTGCGACACAATCAACAACACAGAGTTACACATGGAATAAACAAAAATACAGTCAATAATAAAATAGAAAAAGTCTATATAAAGTGTGTGCAAATGAAGTGGGATAAGGGAGGTAAGGCAATAAATAATCCATAGTGGCGAAATAATCACACTACAGCAATTAAACACTGGAGTGATAGATGTGCAGAAGATGAGTGTGCAAGTAGAGATACTGGGGTGCAAAGGAGCAAAATAAATAAAATAAATAACAGTATGGGGATGAGGTAGTTGGATGGGCTATTTACAGATGGGCTACGTACAGGTGCAGTGATCTGTGAGCTGCTCTGACAGCTGGTGCTTAAAGTTAATGAGGGAGATATGAGTCTCCAGCTTCAGTGATTTTTGCAGTTCGTTCCAGTCATTGGCAGCAGAGAACTGGAAGGAAAGGCGGTCAAAGGAGGAATTGGCTTTGGGGGTGACCAGTGAAATATACCTGCTGGAGTGTGTGCTACGGGTGGGTGCTGCTATGGTGACCAGTGAGCTGAGATAAGGCAGGGCTTTACCTAGCAAAGACTTATAGATGACCTGGAGACAGTGGGTTTGGCGACGAATATGAAGCGAGGGCCAGCCAACGAGAGCATACAGGTCGCAGTTGTGGGTAGTATATGGGGCTTTGGTGATAAAGCGGATGGCACTGTGATAGACTGCATCCAATTTGCTGAGTAGAGTGTTGGAGACTATTTTGTAAATGACATCGCCGAAGTTGAGGATCAGTAGGATAGTCAGTTTTACGAGGGTATGTTTGGCAGCATGAGTGAAGGATGCTTTGTTGCGAAATAGGAAGCCGATTATAGATTTAATTTTGGATTGGGGATGCTTAATGTGAGTCTGGAAGGAGAGTTTACAGTCTAACCAGACACCCAGGTATTTGTAGTTGTTCACAAATTCTAAGTTAGAACCGTCCAGAGAAGTGATGCTGGACGGGCGGGGAGGTGCAGGCAGCGATCGGTTGAAGAGCATGCATTTAGTTTTACTTGCATTTAAGAGCAGTTGGAGGCCACGGAAGGAAAGTATTATGTGACGTCAGGTCCCGATTTGTCAACAAGCTTATTTGATGCGTCAAATAGTGTTATTTGATGTGTATCTTTTTGACACGCAAAGACCCAAATGGCGTTCCATAGTTCAAGCACCTTTGGCAGCGATTACAGCCTCAAGTCTTCTTGGGTATGACACTACAAGCTTGGTACATCTGTGTTTGGGGAGTTTCTCCCATTCTTCTCTGCAATTCCTCTCAAGCTCTGTCAGGTTGGATGGGGAGTGTCGCTGCACAGATATTTTCAGGTCTCTCCAGAGATGTTCGATCGGGTTCAAGTCCGGGCTCTGGCTGGGCCACTCAAGTACATTCAGAGACTTGTCCCAAAGCAACACCTGCATTGTCTTGGCTGTGTGCTTAGGGTCGTTGTCCTGTTGGAAGGTGAACCTTCACCCCAGTCTGAGGTCCTTAGCGCTCTGGAGCAGGTTTTCATCAAGGATCTCTCTGTACTTTGCTACATTCATCTTTGCCTCAATCCTGACTAGTCTCCCAGTCTCTGCCACTGAAAAACATCCACACAGCATGATGCTGCCACCACCATACTTCACCGTAGCGATGCTGCCAGGTTTCCTGCAGACGTGACGCTTGGCATTCAGGACAAAGAGTTCAATCTTGGTTTCATCTGAACAGAGAATCTTGTTTCTCATGGTCTGAGAGTCTTTAGGTACCTTTTGGCAAACACCAAGCGGGCTGTTATGTGCCTTTTATGGAGGAGTGGCTTCCGCCTGGCCACTCTACCATAATGGCCTGATTGGTGGAGTGCTGCAGAGAGGGTTGTCCTTCTGGAAGGCTCTCCCATCTCCACAGAGGAACTCTAGAGCTCTGTCAGAGTGACCATCGGGTTCTTGGTCACCTCCCTGACCAAGGCCTTTCTCCCCAGATTGCTCAGTTTGGCCGGACAACCAGCTCTAGGAAGAGTCTTGGTGGTTCCAAACTTCTTCCATTTAAGAATGATGAAGGCCACTGTGTTCTTGGGGACCTTCAATGCTGCAGACATTTTTTGGTACCCTTTCCCAGAAATGTGTCTCGACACAATCCTGTCTTGGAGCTCTATGGACAATTCCTTAGACTTCATGGCTTGGTTTTTGCTCTGACATGCGCTGTCAACTGTGGGACCTTATATAGACAGGTGTGTGTCTTTCCAAATCATGTCCAATCAATTGAATTTACCACAGGTGGACTCCAATCAAGTTGTAGAAACATCTCAAGGATGATCAATGGAAACAGGATGCACCTGAGCTCAATTTCAAGTCTCATAGTAAAGGGTCTGAATACTTTTGTAAATAAGGCATCTGTTTTTTATTTCTAATACATTTGCAAAAATGAAAAGAAATCTATTTATTTAATCCATTGTAGAATAAGGCTGTAACGTAACAAAACGTGGAAAAGTCAAGGGGTCTGAATACTTTCCGAATGCACTGTATGTGTGTTCACCTCTTTGGAGACAGTCTTGAGGAAGCAGTCATAAGCACCTTTGTAGAGGACATCCTGTCTGGGCACTCTGGGCTGGGTCTGTAGCCGCACCTGTGGTGCACATAATACTACAGTATTATACAGTGGTAGGATAACACACAATACTACAGTATTATACAGTGGTAGGATAACACACAATACCACAGTATTATACAGTGTAGGATAACACACAATACTACAGTGGTAGGATAACACAATACTACAGTGTTATATAGCGGTAGGATAACACACAATACCACAGTATTATACAGTGTAGGATAACACACAATACCACAGTATTATACAGTGTAGGATAACACAATACTACAGTATTATACAGTGTAGGATAACACATAATACTACAGTATTATACAGTGTAGGATAACACACAATACTACAGTGTTATAGTGGTAGGATAACACAATACTACAGTTGTATACAGTGGTAGGATAACACACAATACTATGGTATTATATAGCGGTAGGATAACACACAATACTACAGTGTTATACAGTGGTAGGATAACACACAATACTAGTGTTATACAGTGGTAGGATAACACAATACTACAGTGGTAGGATAACACAATACTACAGTGTTATACAGTGGTAGGATAACACAATACTACAGTGGTAGGATAACACAATACTACAGTGTTATACAGTGGTAGGATAACACAATACTACAGTGGTAGGATAACACAATACTACAGTGTTATACAGTGGTAGGATAACACAATACTACAGTGTTATACAGTGGTAGGATAACACACAATACTACAGTGTTGTACAGTGGTAGGATAACACACAATACCACAGTGTTATATAGCGGTAGGATAACACACAATACCACAGTGTTATACAGTGGTAGGATAACACACAATACTACAGTGTTATATAGCGGTAGGATAAAACACAATACCACAGTGTTATATAACGGTAGGATAACACACAATACCACAGTGTTATATAGTGGTAGGATAACACAATACTACAGAGTAAATACATTTGAATTTAACCACTTTTTGACAGCATCCCTTTTGATTTAAACAAAACTCACCAGACATGTTTGCCCATAGAAGAAGTGTTCAGAAAGTGACTATTAGGGTCTGAATGACAAATATATGCTGAAAGATGCCCTATTACCCCACTATTACCCCACCGTACCACTATTACCCCACTATTACCCCACTATTACCCCGCCGTACCACTATTACCCCACTATTACCCCACCGTACCACTATTACCCCACTATTACCCCACTATTACCCCACCGTATCACTATTACCCCACTATTACCCCGCCATACCACTATTACCCCACTATTACCCCACTATTACCCCACTATTACCCCGCCGTACCACTATTACCCCACTATTACCCCACCGTACCACTATTACCCCACTATTACCCCACTATTACCCCACTATTACCCCACTATTACCCCACCATACCACTATTACCCCACTATTACCCCGCCGTACCACTATTACCCCACTATTACCCCACTATTACCCCACCGTACCACTATTACCCCACTATTACCCCACCATACCACTATTACCCCACTATTACCCCACCGTACCACTATTACCCCACCGTACCACTATTACCCCACTATTACCCCACTATTACCCCACTATTACCCCACTATTACCCCACCGTACCACTATTACCCCACTATTACCCCACTATTACCCCACAATTACCCCGCCGTACCACTATTACCCCACTATTACCCCACTATTACCCCGCCGTACCACTATTACCCCACTATTACCCCACCGTACCACTATTACCCCACTATTACCCCACTATTACCCCGCTGTACCACTATTACCCCACTATTACCCCACTATTACCCCACCGTACCACTATTACCCCACCATACCACTATTACCCCGCCGTACCACTATTACCCCACTATTACCCCACTATTACCCTGCCGTACCACTATTACCCCACTATTACCCCGCTATTACCCCACTATTACCCCACTATTACCCCACTATTACCCCGCCGTACCACTATTACCCCACTATCACCCACTATTACCCCACCGTACCACTATTACCCCACTATTACCCCGCCGTACCACTATTACCCCACTATTACCCCGCCGTACCACTATTACCCCACTATCACCCACTATTACCCCGCCGTACCACTATCACCCACTATTACCCCGCCGTACCACTATTACCCCACTATTACCCCGCCGTACCACTATTACCCCACTATTACCCCACTATTACCCCACTATTACCCCGCCGTACCACTATTACCCCACTATCACCCACTATTACCCCGCCGTACCACTATTACCCCACTATTACCCCACCGTACCACTATTACCCCACTATTACCCCACTATTACCCCGCCGTACCACTATTACCCCACTACTACCCCACCGTACCACTATTACCCCGCCCACACACACACACACACACACACACACACACACACACACACACACACACACACACACACACACACACACACACACACACACACACACACACACACACACACACACACACACACACACACACAGTAGGCTCAACAGGTGGAATATAGATGCAGGCTAACCCGGTTTGGTGATTTCTGGTAACAATCATCAAAATAAATCCATCGCAGCACGTTTTTGGACTCATTCAGCAGTTTTTACCGGATTCAGTACAATAACATTGGAAATTAATGTTGGAAAGATCAATTTAAATTCCTAAAACTTAAGTTGAAAATGATGATGTCACTGCTTCCTGTTGACAAGACGTTTTTGATAAATAGGCCAATGTCAAAACACAGTTTTACGTGTCCAGGTCAATAAACAATATGCAGAAACAGTTTGTGATATATTGAAAACATAGTACATTTTATCTACACGTACACGTGCAACGATAGTAATCCTACTACTTTTTACGAGCACCTTATAAACTGCTCACACAACCGAAACCCTCTCACCGATTAGGGACACGCACTGTTGAAACTACACAACTGAAAAGTTCACCTAATTTCAGTTTATCTGAATAAAACAAGCAGTCAGAGTGTAGAGAATCATTGTAACATCTAAACCGCTGTGAAATATCTTCTCAATAATCCACAATATAGTGTTTTCATCTGTTTGAAACAAAACTGAAAGTAAATACAGCAAATGACTAAAACTTAAGAACGGGACGCATAGAAATAGCGCACATAGAACAGATTTACTGCATCTTAGACTTTCAACGAGAGTGATAGATCTATAACACACAGAACAGATCTACTGCGTCTTAGACTTTCAATGATAATGACAGATCTATAACACATAGAATAGATTTACTGCATCTTAGACTGGTCTTTCAGTTACATTCAGTTACATTTATTTCTATGTGAAGTTGGTCGGGTCACCCAAACAGTTACATATTGCAGCTTTAAGTGATAGCTTAAAATTTAAATCTATGTATTGGTGTGTTGCCAACAAGTTTTATAGAGAGAACACCCAACATTTTTCGTGCCATTTGAGAGTTTGAAATGTAAGTCCTGAGGACCCAAGGACAAAATCAACAGTACAAAACCAAAGATATTGACAGTGGTGGAAAAACTAACCAATTGTCATACTTGAGTAAAAAAAGTAAAGATAACCTATTAGAAAATGACTCAAGTAAATGTGAAAGTTACCCAGTAAATTACTACTTGAGTAAAAGTACTTGGTTTTAAATATACTTAAGTATCAAGAGTAAAAGTATGAATAATATAAAATTCCTTATATTAAGCAAACCAGACGGCACAATTTTTTTCTTTTATTTACGGATAGCCAGGGGCACACTCCAACAGTCAGACATCATTTACAAACTATGTATTTTTTTGTTTAGTGAGTCCACCAGATCAGAGGCAGTAGGGATGACCAGGAAGGTTCTTTTGATAAGTCAAATAAAAATCAAATCACATACACATGGTTAGCAGATGTTAATGCGAGTGTAGCGTAATGCTTGTTAAGTGTGTGAATGACAATTTTCCTGTCCTGCTAAACATTCAAAATGTAACGAGTACTTTTGGGTGTCAGGGAAAATGTACGGAGGAAAAAGTACATTATTTTCTTTAGGAATGTAGTGAAGTAAAAGTTGTCAAAAATAGAAAATAGTAAAGTACAGATACCCCCAAAAACTACTTAAGTAGTACTTCAAAGTATTTTTACACCGCTGGATATTGATCAGTTTTAAGCAATCGATTGTATGTCGTCGTGATGACTATAAACTCTCTACTAACATCACCAATCTGAGGTCAGAAGGATGGGTAATTCCACTACATTTTATTGGGTGAAAATGCAAGTTTGTGGAAGACAGTAACACAAACTTTCCACATGAGGAAAATTAGCATAATATAAAATAATTAAACTGCAACAATGACATCCATTTCCCTCTCATTATTTCCCACTCATTATGTCCCATCATTACATCCCATCATTATTTCCCACTCATTATGTCCCATCATTATGTCCCATCATTATGTCCCACTCATTATGTCCCATCATTATGTCCCATCATTATGTCCCATCATTACGTCCCACTCATTATGTCCCATCATTATGTCCCACTCATTATGTCCCATCATTATGTCCCATCATTATGTCCCACTCATTATGTCCCATCATTATGTCCCATCATTATGTCCCATCATTATGTCCCATCATTATGTCCCATCATTACGTCCCATCATTATGTCCCATCATTACGTCCCACTCATTATGTCCCATCATTATGTCCCACTCATTATGTCCCATCATTATGTCCCATCATTATGTCCCATCATTACGTCCCACTCATTATGTCCCATCATTATGTCCCATCATTATGTCCCATCATTATGTCCCACTCATTATGTCCCATCATTATGTCCCACTCATTATGTCCCATCATTACATCCCATCATTATGTCCCACTCATTATGTCCCATCATTATGTCCCACTCATTATGTCCCATCATTATGTCCCATCATTACGTCCCACTCATTATGTCCCATCATTATGTCCCACTCATTATGTCCCACTCATTATGTCCCATCATTATGTCCCACTCATTATGTCCCACTCATTATGTCCCACTCATTATGTCCCACTCATTATGTCCCATCATTATGTCCCACTCATTATGTCCCACTCATTATGTCCCATCATTATGTCCCACTCATTATGTCCCATCATTATGTCCCACTCATTATGTCCCACTCATTATGTCCCACTCATTATGTCCCACTCATTATGTCCCCTCATTATTTCCCACTCATTATTTCCCACTCATTATTTCCCACTCATTACGTCCCATCATTATGTCCCATCATTACGTCCCACTCATTATGTCCCATCATTATGTCCCATCATTATGTCCCATCATTATGTCCCTCTCATTATTTCCCACTCATTATGTCCCATCATTATGTCCCATCATTATGTCCCATCATTATGTCCCTCTCATTATTTCCCACTCATTATGTCCCATCATTATGTCCCATCATTATGTCCCATCATTATGTCCCATCATTACGTCCCACTCATTATGTCCCACTCACTCATTAAAATGCTCTCAAACACAATTTAACTGAGCGCACTAGACTAGAGCCACAGTGCCTGTGCAGCAGAATGTTTGATGTCCCTATATATATATAGGCTAAAAACGCTACAAGTAACGGTACATAAATAAAGTCACCTTGATTGTGTCGAGCGGGTGTCCTACAAACAGAAGGCACGCTCCTCCGGCTCCTCCCGCCACAAAGTTCTTTAACGGAGAGATATGTTTCTCCTGGTTACCCTGGAGGAGCTCCAGCTCCAACTCTCCCATTCTCTTCTCACATAATAACCTACTGGACACTCACGCACTCTCTTCTTCCCCCTCATTACGCACACGTGACTTCCCTTCTGATCCCCCAACGGTTCAAACTGTGCACTTAAACACACACTCAACATCACGTGTCTCCTCCTCTCTGCCCCCGACCGTCTCTTTCTCTGCTGGACTTCCGTTGAACCTCTTCTCAATTCAAAGGGGTTTTATTGGCATGGGAAGCATAGGTTTACGTTGCAATAAGCAAGTGAAAAAAACAATAAACAAAAGTGAGATGAAAACAAATGTAACAACATCAACAAACATCGCTCTCTTGTTCATGAAGACTTGACCCTTAGCGGCTGTCCTCTCCGCTCCAGGTCTATGGAAAATCTATTTTTAGGTGTGCATGCAAAGCAGCGCACAACTCTAGATTTCTTGCTGTAGTGTATTAGCGACACCTAGTGGTGCAATACCAGCAAGGGCACCAGGAGTCACCTGAGGAACGGAGGGAGGCGTTCTGAGTCAAGTCGATACATTACAACTGGCGACGAGGATATGGAAATAAAATAAACCTTATCCACTCAAGAAGCTGGGTGAGTGGAGGAAAAGTTAATTTGTAAAGGGTCTTTTCATGAAAACATAGCCTAGCCGTTCAGTTAACACAGCTAACCAGCAAACAAGTGTGCTAGCTAGCAAAAGAAGCTAAGAACAATGGCACTGAGCTTACCTTCTCTACCGCCGTTTGATGTGCATTCTGACCCAGCCGTTTGATGTGCATTCTGACCCAGCCGTTTGATGTGCATTCTGACCCAGCCGTTTGATGTGCATTCTGACCCAGCCGTTTGATGTGCATTCTGACCCAGCCGTTTGATGTGCATTCTGAACCCAGCCGTTTGATGTGCATTCTGACCCAGCCGTTTGATGTGCATTCTGAACCCAGCCGTTTGATGCGCATTCTGACCCAGCCGTTTGATGCGAATTCTGACCCAGCCGTTTGATGTGCATTCTGACCCAGCCGTTTGATGCGAATTCTGACCCAGCCGTTTGATGTGCATTCTGACCCAGCCGTTTGATGTGCATTCTGACCCAGCCGTTTGATGTGCATTCTGACCCAGCCGTTTGATGTGCATTCTGACCCAGCCGTTTGATGTGCATTCTGACCCAGCCGTTTGATGTGCATTCTGACCCAGCCGTTTGATGTGCATTCTGACCCAGCCGTTTGATGTGCATTCTGAACCCAGCCGTTTGATGTGCATTCTGACCCAGCCGTTTGATGTGCATTCTGACCCAGCCGTTTGATGTGATCAGATCTGGTCAGGAGGACAAGACATCTAATGATGACCACGATGTTAAATGCTTGTAACGCTCGTCGTAAGGAGTAGACCAAGGTGCAGTGTGTTGAGTGCTCATGATAAATATTTATTATTAACTCAGAACACTATAAAAAAACAATAAACAAAGAAACACGAACGTCACGTTCTGCAGGCTTTACAGAGCTGTGCAAAAACAAGATCCCACAAACCCAGGTGGAAAAAAACCCTACTTAAGTATGATCTCCAATTAGAGACAACGAGGACCAGCTGCCTCTAATTTGAGATCATCCCAAACAAACCAACATAGAATAAACCCCCCTGTCACGCCCTGCCCTACTCTACCATAGAAAATAACAGCTTACCATGGTCAGGACGTGACAATGCTTCAGATGTGGTCAGGAGGACAAGACATCTAATGATGACCACGATGTTAAATGCTTCAGATGTGGTCAGGAGGACAAGCCATCTAATGATGACCACGATGTTAAATGCTTCAGATGTGGTCAGGAGGACAAGCCATCTAATGATGACCACGATGTTAAATGCTTCAGATGTGGTCAGGAGGACAAGCCATCTAATGATGACCACGATGTTAAATGCTTCAGATGTGGTCAGGAGGACAAGCCATCTAATGATGACCACGATGTTAAATGCTTCAGATGTGGTCAGGAGGACAAGCCATCTAATGATGACCACGATGTTAAATGCTTCAGATGTGGTCAGGAGGACAAGCCATCTAATGATGACCACGATGTTAAATGCTTCAGATGTGGTCAGGAGGACAAGCCATCTAATGATGACCACGATGTTAAATGCTTCAGATGTGGTCAGGAGGACAAGCCATCTAATGATGACCACGATGTTAAATGCTTCAGATGTGGTCAGGAGGACAAGCCATCTAATGATGACCACGATGTTAAATGCTTCAGATGTGGTCAGGAGGACAAGCCATCTAATGATGACCACGATGTTAAATGCTTCAGATGTGGTCAGGAGGACAAGCCATCTAATGATGACCACGATGTTAAATGCTTCAGATGTGGTCAGGAGGACAAGACATCTAATGATGACCACGATGTTAAATGCTTCAGATGTGGTCAGGAGGACAAGCCATCTAATGATGACCACGATGTTAAATGCTTCAGATGTGGTCAGGAGGACAAGCCATCTAATGATGACCACGATGTTAAATGCTTCAGATGTGGTCAGGAGGACAAGCCATCTAATGATGACCACGATGTTAAATGCTTCAGATGTGGTCAGGAGGACAAGCCATCTAATGATGACCACGATGTTAAATGCTTCAGATGTGGTCAGGAGGACAAGCCATCTAATGATGACCACGATGTTAAATGCTTCAGATGTGGTCAGGAGGACAAGCCATCTAATGATGACCACGATGTTAAATGCTTCAGATGTGGTCAGGAGGACAAGACATCTAATGATGACCACGATGTTAAATGCTTCAGATGTGGTCAGGAGGACAAGACATCTAATGATGACCACGATGTTAAATGCTTCAGATGTGGTCAGGAGGACAAGCCATCTAATGATGACCACGATGTTAAATGCTTCAGATGTGGTCAGGAGGACAAGCCATCTAATGATGACCACGATGTTAAATGCTTCAGATGTGGTCAGGAGGACAAGCCATCTAATGATGACCACGATGTTAAATGCTTCAGATGTGGTCAGGAGGACAAGCCATCTAATGATGACCACGATGTTAAATGCTTCAGATGTGGTCAGGAGGACAAGCCATCTAATGATGACCACGATGTTAAATGCTTCAGATGTGGTCAGGAGGACAAGCCATCTAATGATGACCACGATGTTAAATGCTTCAGATGTGGTCAGGAGGACAAGCCATCTAATGATGACCACGATGTTAAATGCTTCAGATGTGGTCAGGAGGACCACACTTCCCAGCAGTACTCATGACGCTGAAATACTGTTATTAGTCAATGGCCAGCCAGTTAGTGGGGATATCATCAGATCGAACCGAAACTCGAAGTCTCATTCCCTGACCACCACGTGACTCATACAGGTTTGTGCCGCAACCAGAGACTAATGTTTCAGTGTCTCCTCTGCTCCTGAGACATATCAACACATCATCCCTCATGTCCTACAAGGCATGAAGGGGGTCAACAACATCTCAGATGATATCATTGTGTTTGGGAAGAGCACACAAGAACAGAACAAACGACTACACCAAGTCCTGAGACGACTGCAGGAGATGGAGTTCGTGGGCCACGTTCTCTCGAAGAATGGCATCAGAGCAGCACAGTCAAAGGTGGAAGCGGTGCAGAACACATGCAGACCGACAAATGCTGCTGAAGTAAGGAGTTTCTTAGGACTAGTAAACTACTGTGCAGATGTATCCCTAATCTGGCAACCACATCCGAACCGTAGAGAAGACTCATAAAAACATCATGCAAACGGACATGGGGAGATGAACAAGAATCATCATTCAAAGCGCTGAAGAACGCACTGGCCAGGTCACAAAACATGGCCTACTTCAATCAAGATGCAGAGAGACATGTGATTGTGGATGCTAGTCCAGTGGGGCTAGGGGCTATCTTGAGTCAGAAGCAAAAAGATGGTTCACACAGGTCAGTGTACTACGCTAGCCGTGCTCTCACAGATGCAGAGCAGCGCTATTCTCAGACTGAAAGAGAGGCACTCGCCATAGTCTGGGCGTGCGAGAAGTTTCATGTTTTCTCTATGGCAAAGCCTTTGCAATGGTAACTGACCACAAGCCTTTAGAGACTGTTTATTCTTCAAAATCCAAACAAACAGCGAGGATCGAGAGATGGCCACTGGAAATTCATCTCTACACTACGGGAACAACCACATCTACTATGTTGAGAAACAGCATCTCTAAACTACGGGGACGACTACATCTACTACGTAGCCAAAAGCATCTCTACGCTACGGGGACGAGTACATCCACTATGTAGCAACACAGCATCTCTACACTACGGGGACGACCACATCTACTACGTAGCCAAAAGCATCTCTACGCTACGGGGACGAGTACATCCACTATGTAGCAACACAGCATCTCTACACTACGGGGACGACCACATCTACTACGTTAAGAAACAGCATCTCTACACTACGGGGACGACTACATCCACTATGTAGCCAAACAGCATCTCTACACTACGGGGACGAGTACATCCACTATGTAGCCAAACAGCATCTCTACACTACGGGGACACGACTACATCCACTACGTAGCCAAACAGCATCTCTACACTACGGGGACACGACTACATCCACTACGTAGCCAAACAGCATCTCTACACTACGGGGACGAGTACATCCACTACGTAGAGAAACACGCACCGCCATGTGCATTCACCACACGACAGCTGGAAGAAATGTCAGTAAAGTCAATGTCAGTGTCTTTGGACTGTGTTAACAAACTTCCAGACGAGCTTCATTGCCATACAACACTCCTTCTGTGGCCTCCAACTGCTTTTAAACGCTAGTAAAACTAAATGCATGCTCTTCAACCGATCGCTGCCTGCACCCGCCCGCCCGACTAGCATCACTACTCTGGACGGTTCTGACTTAAAATATGTGGACAACTACAAATACCTAGGTGTCTGGTTAGACTGTAAACTCTCCTTCCAGACTCGTATTAACTTTTTAGTGACGGGGCAGTATTCGGAAATTCTGATGAATGACGTGCCCAAATTAAACTGCCTACTACTCGGGCTCAGAACGTAGGATATGCATATTATTAGTAGATTTGGATAGAAAACACTCTGAAGTTTCTAAAACTGTTTGAATGATGTCTGTGAGTATAACAGAGCTCATATGGCAGGCAAAAACCTGAGAAAAAATCCAACCAGGAAGTGGTTTGTAGTTTTTCAAGACTGGGCCTATTCAGTATACAGTGATTTAGGGGTCATTTTGCACTTCCTAAGGCTTCCACTAGATGTCAACAGTCTTTAGAATGTTGTTTCAGGCTTTTGCAGTGAACAGAGAGCGAACAAGACCTCCTGGAGTCTGATGACCGAGAGAATGAAATGGCCTCAATTGCGTGCGTTCACATGAGAGCTAGCTGTGTTCCATTACATTTTTGAAGACATTTGAATCGTCCGGTTGGAATATTATTGAACTTTTATGTTAAAAAGGCCCTAAAGATTGATGCTATACATCGTTTGACATGTTTCTACGAACGTAAATAGAACTTTTTTTGACTTTTCGTCGTGAAAGTTTCGGCGCACTTCCTACATTTGGAGTAGCTTACTGAACGCGCATACAAAGAGGACATAAATGATGGACTTTATCGAACAAAACAACATTTATTGTGGACCTGGGATTCCTAGGAGTGCATTCTGATGAAGATCATCAAAGGCAAGTGAATATTTATAATGCAATTTATGATTTTAGATGACTCCAAAATGGCGGGTATCTATATTGCCTGATGTTGTTTTTTGAGCGCAGTACTCAGATTATTGCAAAGTGTGCTTTCCCGAAATCTGTCACAGCGGTTGCATTATTAAGGAGATGTTTATCTATAATTCTTTGAATAACAGTTTAATATTTTATCAACGTTTATGATGAGTATTTCTATAAATTGATGTGCTCATTCACCGGAAGTTTTTGGAGGAAAAGCATTTCTGAACATTACGGGCCAATATAAAATGGGGTTTTTGGATATAAATATGAACTTTATCGAGCAAAACATACATGTATTGTGTAACATGAAGTCCTATGAGTGCCATCTGATGAAGATCAAAGGTTAGTGCTTATGATTGGTCGTTGAAAGAAAGTAGAAATAAACATTACAGTATGTTGTTGTTGGGAAATATGTTAATACTGTATACAAGAGATACTTTTTTTGAGTACTAGATAATGGTTTGTTACGTTATAATGCATAGATCTGCAGTTTGGAGATGTGTTATCATAAAGGTTCGTCAAACATCGAAGAGGAGGGATTTAGTGTATTAGCGACACCAAGTGGTGCAATACCAGCAAGGGCACCAGGAGTCACCTGAGGAACGGAGGGAGGCTATGCTTGGAGGACCAAGAATAAAGTACAAGTAAAATTAGTTTTTGTCACAACCCGGCTCGTGGGAAGTGACAAAGAGCTCTTATAGGACCAGGGCACAAATAATAATAATCAATAATTTTGCTCTTTATTTAGCCATCTTACATATAAAATCGTATTTGTTCATCAAACATTTTGAATAACTCACCACAGGTTAATACCACTCCGCTATGTCTCCCTGTCATGGCTTTTCCACCATCAGTACAGATATCAACACATCGTGGCCACCAAAGTTCATTAGATGTCACAATGCTGTCTAGTACTTTAATGAAGCTGCCAGTTTAAAACTTTTGAACTGTAGTGTATGTGAGAATGCTGTTCATTGACTACAGCTCAGCGTTCAACACCATGGTGCCCTCAAAGCTCATCACCAAGCTAAGGACCCTGGGACCAAACACCTCGCTCTGCAGCTAGATCGTGGACTTCCTGACGGTCCGCCCCCTGGTGGTGAGGGTAGGTAAAAACACATCCGCTATGCTAATCCTCAACACTGGGGCACCTCAGGGGTGCGTGCTCAGTCCCCTCCAGTGCTCCCTGTTCACTCATGACTGCACGGCCAGGCACGACTCCAACACCATCATTAAGTTTGCTGATGACACAACAGTGGTAGGCCTGATCACCAACAATGACGAGACAGCATATAGCGAGGAGGTCAGAGAACTGGCCATGTGGTGCCAGGACAACAACCTCTCCCTCAACGTGATTAAGACTAAGGAGATGATTGTGGACTACAGGAAAAGGAGGACCGAGCACACACCCATTCTCATCGACGGTGTTGTAGTGGAGTAGGTTGATAGCTTCAAGTTCCTTGGTGTCCACATCACCAACAAACTAACATGGTCCAACCACACCAAGACAGTTGTGAAGAGGGCACGACAAAACCTATTCCCCCTCAAGAGACTGAAAAGATTTGACATGGGATCAGATCCTCAAAAGGTTCTACAGCTGCACGATCGAGAACATCCTGACTGGTTGCATCACTGCCTGGTATGGCAACTGCTCGGCCTCAGACCGCAAGGCACTACAGAGGGTAGTGCGTACGGCCCGGTACATTACTGGGTCCAAGCTTCCTGTCGTCCATGACCTCTATACCAGGCGGTGTCAGAGGAAGGCCCTACAAGTTGTCCAAGACTCCATCCACCCTAGTCATAGACTGTTCTCTCTGCTACCGCATGGCAAGCGGTACCGGAGCGCCAAATCTAGGTCCAAGAGGCTTCTAAACAGCTTCTACCTCCAAGCCACAAGACTCCTGAACAATCAAATGGCTACCCAGACTATTGGCATTGACTCTGTACCGGTACCCCCTGTATATAGCCTCCACATTGACTCTGTATCAGTACCCCCCTGTATATAGCCTCCACATTGACTCTGTACCGGTACCCCCTGTATATAGCCTCCACGTTGACTCTGTACCGGTACCCCCTGTATATAGCCTCCACATTGACTCTGTACCGGTACCCCCTGTATATAGCCTCCACGTTGACTCTGTACCGGTACCCCTGTATATAGCCTCCACATGGACTCTGTACCGGTACCCCCTGTATATAGCCTCCACATTGACTCTGTACCAGTACCCCCTGTATATAGCCTCCACATTGACTCTGTACCGGTACCCCCTGTATATAGCCTCCACGTTGACTCTGTACCGGTACCCCCTGTATATAGCCTCCACATTGACTCTGTACCGGTACCCCCTGTATATAGCCTCCACATTGACTCTGTACCGGTACCCCCTGTATATAGCCTCCACATTGACTCTGTACCGGTACCCCCTGTATATAGCCTCCACGTTGACTCTGTACCGGTACCCCCTGTATATAGCCTCCACATGGACTCTGTACCGGTACCCCCTGTATATAGCCTCCACATTGACTCTGTACCAGTACCCCCTGTATATAGCCTCCACATTGACTCTGTACCGGTACCCCCCTGTATATAGTCTCCACATTGACTCTGTACCGGTACCCCCTGTATATAGCCTCCACATTGACTCTGTACCGGTACCCCCTGTATATAGCCTCCACATTGACTCTGTACCGGTACCCCCTGTATATAGCCTCCGTATTGACTCTGTACCGGTACCCCCTGTATATAGCCTCCACATTGACTCTGTACCGGTACCCCCTGTATATAGCCTCCACATTGACTCTGTACCGGTACCCCCTGTATATAGCCTCCACATGGACTCTGTACCGGTACCCCCTGTATATAGCCTCCACATTGACTCTGTACCGATATCCCCTGTATATAGCCTCCACATTGACTCTGTACCGTAACACCCTGTATATAGCCTCCACATTGACTCTGTACCGGTACCCCCTGTATATAGCCTCCACATTGACTCTGTACCGGTACCCCCCTGTATATAGCCTCCACATTGACTCTGTACCGGTACCCCCTGTATATAGTCTCCACATTGACTCTGTACCGGTACCCCCCTGTATATAGCCTCCACATTGACTCTGTACCGGTACCCCCTGTATATAGCCTCCACATTGACTCTGTACCGGTACCCCCTGTATATAGCCTCCACATTGACTCTGTACCGGTACCCCCTGTATATAGTCTCCACATTGACTCTGTACCAGTATCCCCTGTATATAGCCTCCACATTGACTCTGTACCGGTACCCCCTGTATATAGCCTCCACATTGACTCTGTACCGGTACCACCTGTATATAGCCTCCACATTGACTCTGTACCGGTACCCCCTGTATATAGTCTCCACATTGACTCTGTACCAGTACCCCCTGTATATAGTCTCCACATTAACTCTGTACCAGTATCCCCTGTATATAGTCTCCACATTGACTCTGTACCAGTACCCCCTGTATATAGCCTCCACATTGACTCTGTACCGGTACCCCCTGTATATAGCCTCCACATTGACTCTGTACCAGTATCCCCTGTATATAGCCTCCACATTGACTCTGTACCGGTACCCCCTGTATATATCAAATCAAATCAAATCAAATTTATTTTTATATAGCCCTTCGTACATCAGCTGATATTCTCAAAGTGCTGTACAGAAACCCAGCCTAAAACCCCAAACAGCAAGCAAAGCATGTGAAAGAAGCACGGTGGCTAGGAAAAACTCCCTAGGAAAAACTCCCTAGAAAGGCCAAAAACCTAGGAAGAAACCTAGAGAGGAACCAGGCTATGAGGGGTGGCCAGTCCTCTTCTGGCTGTGCAGGGTGGATATTATAACAGAACATGGTCAAAATGTTAAAATGTTAAAATGTTCATAAATGACCAGCATGGTCAAATAATAATAATCATAGTAGTTGTCGAGGGTGCAACAAGCACGTCCGGTGAACAGGTCAGGGTTCCATAGCCGCAGGCAGAACAGTTGAAACTGGAGCAGCAGCACGGCCAGGTGGACTGGGGACAGCAAGGAGTCATCATACCAGGTAGTCCTGAGGCATGGTCCTAGGGCTCAGGTCCTCCGAGAGAAAGACAGAAAGAGAGAAAGAGAGAATTAGAGAGAGCATATTTAAATACACACAGGACACCGGATAAGACAAGAGAAATACTCCAGATGTAACAGACTGACCCTAGCCCCCCGACACATAAACTACTGCAGCATAAATACTGGAGGCTGAGAGAGGAGGGATCAGAAGACACTGTGGCCCCATCCGATGATACCCCCGGACAGGGCCAAACAGGCAGGATATAACCCCACCCACTTTGCCAAAGCACAGCCCCCACACCACTAGAGGGATGTCTCCAACCACCAACTTACCGTCCTAAGACAAGGCCGAGTATAGCCCACAACGATCTCCGCCATGGCACAACCCAAGGGGGGGGGGGGGGGGCGCCAACCCAGACAGGAAGACCACGTCAGTGACTCAACCCACTCAAGTGACGCACCCCTCCCATGGACGGCATGGAAGAACACCAGTAGGCCAGTGACTCAGCCTCTGTAAAAGGGTTAGAGGCAGAGAATCCCAGTGGAAAGAGGGGAACCGGCAAGGCAGAGACAGCAAGGGCGGTTCGTTGCTCCAGCCTTTCCGTTCACCTTCACACTCCTGGGCCAGACTATACTTAATCATAGGACCTACTGAAGAGATAAGTCTTCAGTAAAGACTTAAAGGTTGAGACTGAGTCTGCGTCTCTCACATTGGTAGGCAGACCATTCCATAAAAATGGAGCTCTATAGGAGAAAGCCCTACCTCCAGCCGTTTGCTTAGAAATTCTAGGGACAATTAGGAGGCCTGCGTCTTGTGACCGTAGCGTACGTGTAGGTATGTACGGCAGGACCAAATCGGAAAGATAGGTAGGAGCAAGCCCATGTAATGCTTTGTAGGTTAGCAGTAAAACCTTGAAATCAGCCCTTGCCTTAACAGGAAGCCAGTGTAGGGAGGCTAACACTGGAGTAATATGATCAAATTTTTTGGTTCTAGTCAGGATTCTAGCAGCCGTATTTAGCACTAACTGAAGTTTATTTAGTGCTTTATCCGGGTAGCCGGAAAGTAGAGCATTGCAGTAGTCCAGCCTAGAAGTAACAAAAGCATGGATTAATTTTTCTGCGTCATTTTTGGACAGAAAATTTCGGATTTTTGCAATGTTACGTAGATGGAAAAAAGCTGTCCTTGAAACAGTCTTGATATGTTCTTCAAAAGAGAGATCAGGGTCCAGAGTAACGCCGAGGTCCTTCACAGTTTTATTTGAGACGACTGTACAACCATCCAGATTAATTGTCAGATTCAACAGAAGATCTCTTTGTTTCTTGGGACCTAGAACAAGCATCTCTGTTTTGTCCGAGTTTAAAAGTAGAAAGTTTGCAGCCATCCACTTCTTTATGTCTGAAACACAGGCTTCTAGCGAGGGCAATTTTGGGGCTTCACCATGTTTCATTGAAATGTACAGCTGTGTGTCGTCCGCATAGCAGTGAAATTTAACATTATGTTTTCGAATGACATCCCCAAGAGGTAAAATATATAGTGAAAACAATAGTGGTCCTAAAACGGAACCTTGAGGAACACCGAAATTTACAATTGATTTGTCAGAGGACAAACCATTCACAGAGACAAACTGATATCTTTCCGACAGATAAGATCTAAACCAGGCCAGAACTTGTCCATGTAGACCAATTTGGGTTTCCAATCTCTCCAAAAGAATGTGGTGATCGATGGTATCAAAAGCGGCACTAAGATCTAGGAGCACGAGGACAGATGCAGAGCCTCGGTCTGACGTCATTAAAAGGTCATTTACCACCTTCACAAGTGCAGTCTCAGTGCTATGATGGGGTCTAAAACCAGACTGAAGCGTTTCGTATACATTGTTTGTCTTCAGGAAGGCAGTCAGTTGCTGTGCAACAGCTTTTTCTAAAATTTTGGAGAGGAATGGAAGATTCGATATAGGCCGATAGTTTTTTTATAATTTCTGGATCAAGATTCGGCTTTTTCAAGAGAGGCTTTATTACTGCCACTTTTAGTGAGCTTGGTACACATCCGGTGGATAGAGAGCCGTTTATTATGTTCAACATAGGAGGGCCAAGCACAGGAAGCAGCTCTTTCAGTAGTTTAGTTGGAATAGGGTCCAGTATGCAGCTTGAGGGTTTGGAGGCCATGATTATTTTCATCATTGCGTCAAGAGATATAGTACTAAAACACTTTAGTATCTCCCTTAATCCTAGGTCCTGGCAGAGTTGTGCAGACTCAGGACAATGGAGCTTTGGAGGAATACCCAGATTTAAAGAGGAGTCTGTAATTTGCTTTCTAATGATCATGATCTTTTCCTCAAAGAAGTTCATAAATTTATTACTGCTGAAGTGAAAGCCATCCTCCATTTGCGAAGGCTGCTTTTTAGTTAGCTTTGCGACAGTATCAAAAAGAAATTTCGGATTGTTCTTATTTTCCTCAATTAAGTTGGAAAAATAGGATGATCGAGCAGCAGTAAGGGCTCTTCGATACTGCACGGTACTGTCTTTCCAAGCTAGTCGGAAGACTTCCAGTTTGGTGTGGCGCCATTTCCGTTCCAATTTTCTGGAAGCTTGCTTCAGAGCTCGTGTATTTTCTGTATACCAGGGAGCTAGTTTCTTATGACAGATGTTTTTAGTTTTTAGGGGTGCAACTGCATCTAGGGTATTGCGCAAGGTTAAATTGAGTTCCTCGGTTAGGTGGTTAACTGATTTTTGTCCTCTGACGTCCTTGGGTAGGCAGAGGCAGTCTGGAAGGGCATCAAGGAATCTTTGGGTTGTCTGAGAATTTATAGCACGACTTTTAATGCTCCTTGGTTGGGGTCTGAGCAGATTATTTGTTGCAATTGCAAACGTAATAAAATGGTGGTCCGATAGTCCAGGATTATGAGGAAAAACATTTAGATCCACAACATTTATTCCATGGGACAAAACTAGGTCCAGAGTATGACTGTGGCAGTGAGTAGGTCCAGAGACATGTTGGACAAAACCCACTGAGTCGATGATGGCTCCGAAAGCCTTTTGGAGTGGGTCTGTGGACTTTTCCATGTGAATGTTAAAGTCACCAAAAATTAGAATATTATCTGCTATGACTACAAGATCCGATAGGAATTCAGGGAACTCAGTGAGGAACACTGCATATGGCCCAGGAGGCCTATAAACAGTAGCTATAAAAAGTGAGTGAGTAGGCTGCATAGATTTCATGACTAGAAGCTCAAAAGACGAAAACGTCATTGTTGTTTTTTTTTTTGTAAATTGAAATTTGCTATCGTAAATGTTAGCAACACCTCCGCCTTTGCCGGATGCACGGGGGGTATGGTCACTAGTGTAACCAGGAGGTGAGGCCTCATTTAACACAGTAAATTCATCAGGCTTAAGCCATGTTTCAGTCAGGCCAATCACATCAAGATTATTATCAGTGATTAGTTCATTGACTATAACTGCCTTGGAAGTGAGGGATCTAACATTAAGTAACCCAATTTTGAGATGTGAGGTATCACAATCTCTTTCAATAATGGCAGGAATGGAGGAGGTCTTTATACTAGTGAGATTGCTAGAGCGAACACCGCCATTTTTAATTTTGCCCAACCTAGATCGAGGCACAGACACGGTCTCAATGGGGAAAGCTGAGCTGACTACGCTGACTGTGCTAGTGGCAGACTCCACTAAGCTGGCAGGCTGGCTAACAGCCTGCTGCCTGGCCTGCACCCTATTTCATTGTGGAGCTAGAGGAGTTAGAGCCCTGTCTATGTTCGTAGATAAGATGAGAGCACCCCTCCAGCTAGGATGGAGTCCGTCACTCCTCAACAGGCCAGGCTTGGTCCTGTTTGTGGGTGAGTCCCAGAAAGAGGGCCAATTATCTACAAATTCTATCTTTTGGGAGGGGCAGAAAACAGTTTTCAACCAGCGATTGAGTTGTGAGACTCTGCTGTAGAGCTCATCACTCCCCCTAACTGGGAGGGGGCCAGAGACAATTAATCGATGCCGACACATCTTTCTAGCTGATTTACACGCTGAAGCTATGTTGCGCTTGGTGACCTCTGACTGTTTCATCCTAACATCGTTGGTGCCGATAACAATATCTCTATACTCTCTACACTCGCCAGTTTTAGCTTTAGCCAGCACCGTCTTTAGATTAGCCTTAACGTCGGTAGCCCTGCCCCCTGGTAAACAGTGTATGATCGCTGGATGATTAGTTTTAAGTCTAATACTGCGGGTAATGGAGTCGCCAATGACTAGGGTTTTCAATTTGTCAGAGCTAATGGTGGGAGCCGTCGGCGTCTCAGACCCCACAACGGGAGGAGTAGAGACCAGAGAAGTCTCGGCCTCCGACTCCGACTCGCTTAATGGGGAGAACCGGTTGAAAGTTTCTGTCGGCTGAATAAGCGACACCGGTTGAGCATTCCTACAGCGTTTCCCTCCATATAGCCTCCACATTGACTCTGTACCGGTACCCCCTGTATATAGCCTCCACATTGACTCTGTACCGGTACCCCCTGTATATAGCCTCCACATTGACTCTGTACCTGTACCCCCTGTATATAGCCTCCACATTGACTCTGTACCGGTACCCCTTGTATATAGCCTCCACATTGACTCTGTACCGGTACCCCCTGTATATAGACTCCACATTGACTCTGTACCTGTACCCCCTGTATATAGCCTCCACATTGACTCTGTACCGGTACCCCCTGTATATAGCCTCCACATTGACTCTGTACCGGTACCCCCTGTATATAGCCTCCACATTGACTCTGTACCTGTACCCCCTGTATATAGCCTCCACATTGACTCTGTACCGGTACCCCCTGTATATAGCCTCCACATTGACTCTGTACCGGTACCCCCCTGTATATAGCCTCCACATTGACTCTGTACCGGTACCCCCTGTATATAGCCTCCACATTGACTCTGTACCGGTACCCCTGTATATAGCCTCCACATTGACTCTGTACCGGTACCCCCTGTATATAGCCTCCACATTGACTCTGTACCGGTACGCCCTGTATATAGCCTCCACATTGACTCTGTACCGGTACCCCCTGTATATAGCCTCCACATTGACTCTGTACTGGTATCCCCTGTATATAGCCTCCACATTGACTCTGTACCGGTACCCCCTGTATATAGCCTCCACATTGACTCTGTACTGGTATCCCCTGTATATAGCCTCCACATTGACTCTGTACCGGTACCCCCTGTATATAGCCTCCACATTGACTCTGTACTGGTATCCCCTGTATATAGCCTCCACATTGACTCTGTACCGGTACCCCCTGTATATAGCCTCCACATTGACTCTGTACCAGTACCCCCTGTATATAGCCTCCACATTGACTCTGTACCGGTACCCCCTGTATATAGCCTCCACGTTGACTCTGTACCGGTACCCCCTGTATATAGCCTCCACATTGACTCTGTACCGGTACCCCCTGTATATAGCCTCCACATTGACTCTGTACCGGTACCCCCTGTATATAGCCTCCACGTTGACTCTGTACCGGTACCCCCTGTATATAGCCTCCACATGGACTCTGTACCGGTACCCCCTGTATATAGCCTCCACATTGACTCTGTACCAGTACCCCCTGTATATAGCCTCCACATTGACTCTGTACCGGTACCCCCCTGTATATAGTCTCCACATTGACTCTGTACCGGTACCCCCTGTATATAGCCACCACATTGACTCTGTACCGGTACCCCCTGTATATAGCCTCCACATTGACTCTGTACCGGTACCCCCTGTATATAGCCTCCACATGGACTCTGTACCGGTACCCCCTGTATATAGCCTCCACATTGACTCTGTACCGGTATCCCCTGTATATAGCCTCCACATTGACTCTGTACCGTAACACCCTGTATATAGCCTCCACATTGACTCTGTACCGGTACCCCCTGTATATAGCCTCCACATTGACTCTGTACCGGTACCCCCCTGTATATAGCCTCCACATTGACTCTGTACCGGTACCCCCTGTATATAGTCTCCACATTGACTCTGTACCGGTACCCCCCTGTATATAGCCTCCACATTGACTCTGTACCGGTACCCCCTGTATATAGCCTCCACATTGACTCTGTACCGGTACCCCCTGTATATAGCCTCCACATTGACTCTGTACCGGTACCCCCTGTATATAGTCTCCACATTGACTCTGTACCAGTATCCCCTGTATATAGCCTCCACATTGACTCTGTACCGGTACCCCCTGTATATAGCCTCCACATTGACTCTGTACCGGTACCACCTGTATATAGCCTCCACATTGACTCTGTACCGGTACCCCCTGTATATAGTCTCCACATTGACTCTGTACCAGTACCCCCTGTATATAGTCTCCACATTAACTCTGTACCCGTATCCCCTGTATATAGTCTCCACATTGACTCTGTACCGGTACCCCCTGTATATAGCCTCCACATTGACTCTGTACCGGTACCCCCTGTATATAGCCTCCACATTGACTCTGTACCGGTACCCCCTGTATATAGCCTCCACATTGACTCTGTACCTGTACCCCCTGTATATAGCCTCCACATTGACTCTGTACCGGTACCCCCTGTATATAGACTCCACATTGACTCTGTACCTGTACCCCCTGTATATAGCCTCCACATTGACTCTGTACCGGTACCCCCTGTATATAGCCTCCACATTGACTCTGTACCGGTACCCCCTGTATATAGCCTCCACATTGACTCTGTACCTGTACCCCCTGTATATAGCCTCCACATTGACTCTGTACCGGTACCCCCTGTATATAGCCTCCACATTGACTCTGTACCGGTACCCCCCTGTATATAGCCTCCACATTGACTCTGTACCGGTACCCCCTGTATATAGCCTCCACATTGACTCTGTACCGGTACCCCTGTATATAGCCTCCACATTGACTCTGTACCGGTACCCCCTGTATATAACCTCCACATTGACTCTGTACCGGTACGCCCTGTATATAGCCTCCACATTGACTCTGTACCGGTACCCCCTGTATATAGCCTCCACATTGACTCTGTACTGGTATCCCCTGTATATAGCCTCCACATTGACTCTGTACCGGTACCCCCTGTATATAGCCTCCACATTGACTCTGTACTGGTATCCCCTGTATATAGCCTCCACATTGACTCTGTACCGGTACCCCCTGTATATAGCCTCCACATTGACTCTGTACTGGTATCCCCTGTATATAGCCTCCACATTGACTCTGTACCGGTACCCCCTGTATATAGCCTCCACATTGACTCTGTACCGGTACCCCCTGTATATAGCCTCCACATTGACTCTGTACCGGTACCCCCTGTATATAGCCTCCACATTGACTCTGTACCGGTACCCCCTGTATATAGCCTCCACATTGACTCTGTACCGGTACCCCCTGTATATAGTCTACACATTGACTCTGTACCGTAACACCCTGTATATAGCCTCCACATTGACTCTGTACCGGTACCCCCTGTATATAGCCTCCACATTGACTCTGTACCGGTACCCCCTGTATATAGCCTCCACATTGACTCTGTACCGGTACCCCATGTATATAGCCTCCACATTGACTCTGTACCGGTACCCCCTGTATATAGCCTCCACATTGACTCTGTACTGGTATTCCCTGTATATATCCTCCACATTGACTCTGTACCGGTACCCCCTGTATATAGCCTCCACATTGACTCTGTACTGGTATCCCCTGTATATAGCCTCCACATTGACTCTGTACTGGTATCCCCTGTATATAGCCTCCACATTGACTCTGTACCGGTACCCCCTGTATATAGCCTCCACATTGACTCTGTACCGGTACCCCCTGTATATAGCCTCCACACTGACTCTGTACCGGTACCCCCTGTATATAGCCTCCACATTGACTCTGTACCGGTACCCCCTGTATATAGCCTCCACATTGACTCTGTACCGTAACACCCTGTATATAGCCTCCACATTGACTCTGTACCGGTACCCCCTGTATATAGCCTCCACATTGAATCTGTACCGTAATACCCTGTATATAGCCTCCACATTGACTCTGTACCCCCCTGTATATAGCCTCCACATTGACTCTGTACCGGTACCCCCTGTATATAGCCTCCACATTGACTCTGTACTGGTATCCCCTGTATATAGCCTCCACATTGACTCTGTACCGGTACCCCCTGTATATAGCCTCCACATTGACTCTGTACCGGTACCCCCTGTATATAGCCTCCACATTGACTCTGTACCGTAACACCCTGTATATAGCCTCCACATTGACTCTGTACCGGTACCCCCTGTATATAGCCTCGACATTGACTCTGTACCGTAATACCCTGTATATAGCCTCCACATTGACTCTGTACCGTAACACCCTGTATATAGCCTCCACATTGACTCTGTACCGGTACCCCCTGTAAATAGCCTCCACATTGACTCTGTACCTGTACCCCCTGTATATAGCCTCCACATTGACTCTGTACCGGTACCCCCTGTATATAGCCTCCACATTGACTCTGTACCGGTACCCCCCTGTATATAGCCTCCACATTGACTCTGTACCGGTACCCCCTGTATATAGCCTCCACATTGACTCTGTACCGGTACCCCCTGTATATAGCCTCCACATTGACTCTGTACTGGTATCCCCTGTATATAGCCTCCACATTGACTCTGTACCGGTACCCCCTGTATATAGCCTCCACATTGACTCTGTACTGGTATCCCCTGTATATAGCCACCACATTGACTCTGTACCGGTACCCCCTGTATATAGCCTCCACATTGACTCTGTACTGGTATCCCCTGTATATAGCCTCCACATTGACTCTGTACCGGTACCCCCTGTATATAGCCTCCACATTGACTCTGTACCGGTACCCCCTGTATATAGCCTCCACATTGACTCTGTACCGGTACCCCCTGTATATAGCCTCCACATTGACTCTGTACCGGTACCCCCTGTATATAGCCTCCACATTGACTCTGTACCGTAACACCCTGTATATAGCCTCCACATTGACTCTGTACCGGTACCCCCTGTATATAGCCTCCACATTGACTCTGTACCGTAATACCCTGTATATAGCCTCCACATTGACTCTGTACCCCCCTGTATATAGCCTCCACATTGACTCTGTACCGGTACCCCCTGTATATAGCCTCCACATTGACTCTGTACCGGTATCCCCTGTATATAGCCTCCACATTGACTCTGTACCGGTACCCCCTGTATATAGCCTCCACATTGACTCTGTACCGGTACCCCCTGTATATAGCCTCCACATTGACTCTGTACCGTAACACCCTGTATATAGCCTCCACATTGACTCTGTACCGGTACCCCCTGTATATAGCCTCCACATTGACTCTGTACCGTAATACCCTGTATATAGCCTCCACATTGACTCTGTACCGTAACACCCTGTATATAGCCTCCACATTGACTCTGTACCGTAACACCCTGTATATAGCCTCCACATTGACTCTGTACCGTAACACCCTGTATATAGCCTCCACATTGACTCTGTACCGTAACACACTGTATATAGCCTCCACATTTACTCTGTACCGTAACACCCTGTATATAGCCTCCACATTGACTCTGTACCGTAACACCCTGTATATAGCCTCCACATTTACTCTGTACCGGTACCCCCTGTATATAGCCTCCACATTGACTCTGTACCGTAACACCCTGTATATAGCCTCCACATTGACTCTGTACCGTAACACCCTGTATATAGCCTCCACATTGACTCTGTACCGTAACACCCTGTATATAGCCTCCACATTGACTCTGTACCGTAACACCCTGTATATAGCCTCCACATTGACTCTGTACCGTAACACCCTGTATATAGCCTCCACATTTACTCTGTACCGTAACACCCTGTATATAGCCTCCACATTGACTCTGTACCGTAACACCCTGTATATAGCCTCCACATTGACTCTGTACCGTAACACCCTGTATATAGCCTCCACATTGACTCTGTACCGTAACACCCTGTATATAGCCTCCACATTGACTCTGTACCGTAACACCCTGTATATAGCCTCCACATTGACTCTGTACCGTAACACCCTGTATATAGCCTCCACATTGACTCTGTACCGTAACACCCTGTATATAGCCTCCACATTGACTCTGTACCGTAACACACTGTATATAGCCTCCACATTTACTCTGTACCGTAACACCCTGTATATAGCCTCCACATTGACTCTGTACCGTAACACCCTGTATATAGCCTCCACATTTACTCTGTACCGGTACCCCCTGTATATAGCCTCCACATTGACTCTGTACCGTAACACCCTGTATATAGCCTCCACATTGACTCTGTACCGTAACACCCTGTATATAGCCTCCACATTGACTCTGTACCGTAACACCCTGTATATAGCCTCCACATTGACTCTGTACCGTAACACCCTGTATATAGCCTCCACATTGACTCTGTACCGTAACACCCTGTATATAGCCTCCACATTTACTCTGTACCGTAACACCCTGTATATAGCCTCCACATTGACTCTGTACCGTAACACCCTGTATATAGCCTCCACATTGACTCTGTACCGTAACACCCTGTATATAGCCTCCACATTGACTCTGTACCGTAACACCCTGTATATAGCCTCCACATTGACTCTGTACCGTAACACCCTGTATATAGCCTCCACATTGACTCTGTACCGTAACACCCTGTATATAGCCTCCACATTGACTCTGTACCGTAACACCCTGTATATAGCCTCCACATTGACTCTGTACCGTAACACCCTGTATATAGCCTCCACATTGACTCTGTACCGTAACACCCTGTATATAGTCTCACTATTGTTACTTTACTGCTGCTCTTTAATTATTTGTTACTTTTATTTCTTATTTTTTGGGGTATTTTCCTTAAAAGTACATTGTTGATAAGGGCTTGTAATTTAGCATTTCACTGTAAGGACTACAACCGTTTTGTATTCGCCGCATGTGAAGGATACAGTTTGATTTGATTGTTCTCTGGATGTGATGGTCAGTTGCATTGTCTTGTCTGGACCCACACCCCCATACGCACACCCACACCCCCATACGCACACCTACACACACACCCACACCCATACGCACACCTACACGCACACCCCCACCCACACACCCATACCCACACCCACACCCCCATACGCACACCTACACACACACCCACACCCATATGCACACCCTCACCCACACCCCCACCCACACACCCATACCCACACCCACACCCCCATACGCACACCTACACACACACCCACACCCACACACCCATACCCACACCCACACCCACACCCATACCCATACGCACACACGCACACCCCCACCCACACACCCATACCCACACCCACACCCACACCCACAATAAGTCACAGTGTAGTGGTATCTTGTTATGCATAGTCCCAGTTTATTAGTAGCTGTGGGGTTAATAAGATACACGATGCAACAAGCAGGTACAATATCACTTGTTAATTCCTCCCTTCCTCCTGCAGAACCTCTGTGAGGCTTCAGATAGTATTAATGTTGACATTATTATTCATATTAGTCATATACTTATTGGTTATTGTAAAATATTCATATTTAAAGATGTCCCTTTTCTTTTTATTGTTGTTTTTCTCTGTGTTTATAGAAAGAAGGCTGCGACAGACAGACAGACAGACAGACAGACAGACAGACAGACAGACAGACCAACAGGTTCATTTCCAATTGATTTCTATGAGGATTTTTCAACTCATTACTTGAATTGACCCTGACAGATACGACACATTAACTTCTTAGTCGGAAACTAGGAAACTCCAAAATCTCGGACATGCTAATTGTCGTACTTGCCATATTCAACAAATTAGCAAGTCGGGAAATTTCGGACTTTCCTAGTTCCGACTAGCACAGAGCAGAGTCTGGAGCAAGACCAGAGAGGAGTCTGTAGAGCATAGTGGATTCATTCCAGTTTGTCTATATTGCAGTCTCTCTTCTCACAATGCCATTAAAAGCGTTCGACCACATTTAATACGACATATGAATCTTCTGAGATGCCCAGGGACACTGCTACAAACCTGGAACAACACCACAAACTGGCCTCTGTGCTCTGGGCCAATCAGGCTTCTCTCCTGTTCCTCTTTGCCCTGCCCACTTTTTCAAAAGACGTGATGCGTTGAGCTTCTACTCCTGGCGATGACGTAACGATGATGTCATATCCTTTTAACGTTGACAGAACATTGGTTTGTCCTTTTTTTGTTTTACAGGTATGACATTTCTTATCAATAATCAATGTTAACTAATAAATTGTTACAGGTATGACATTCCTTATCAATAATCAATAGCTGCTGTTTATCTAACATACAGAAACACAAGGTGAAAGGTTTTCTAGGATCTAAACACAAGCGTCTGGACTACAAGCCAATCCAGAGAGAGGGAAACCATACAGGCTGCAATGATTGTTATCGTAGATATGATGACACACAGGAACGGCAGTCTAACTGAACAGAGCAGTGGGAGCTACGAAACCAAGCGGCATTAAAATAATCACTTTGAAAAAGGATCAATTGAAATGATCAGATAATGATCAGATAGATAACGATCTGCAGCTTCTATTTACATTCAGAGAACGATACTTCTGATTATCTTCTCTACTCCCTCCCTCTCTCTCTCTCTCTCCTCCCTCTCTCTACTCCCTCTCTCTCTACTCCCTCTCTTCTCCATCTCTACCTCCCTCTCTCTCCTCCTACTTCTCTCTCCTCCTTCAGCCCAGTAGTAGAAGTTTGCTACAGAGCTTGACTAGTCCATGGATTCCATAGGCCTCGTGTGTGTGTGTGTGTGTGTGTGTGTGTGTGTGTGTGTGTGTGTGTGTGTGTGTGTGTGTGTGTGTGTGTGTGTGTGTGTGTGTGTGTGTGTGTGTGTGTGTGTGTGTGTGTGTGTGTGTGTGTGTGTGTGTGTGTGTGTGTGTGTGTTTTACTATTCTTGGGGGTACCATAAGTAAAGCAAGGAACATTCAGACAAGTGGGGACATTTTCCCCACAAGGAAAATGGCAATTTTAAGTTTTGGTGTTAGGTTTAGAGTTAGGGTTAGAATTACAAGTTAGGGTTTAAAGGTTAGGGTTAGTATAAGGGTTAGTATAAGGGTTAGGATTAGGGGTTAAAGGTTAGGGTTAGTATAAGGGTTAGTATAAGGGTTAGGATTAGGGGTTAAAGGTTAGGGTTAGTATAAGGGTTAGGGTTAGGATAAGGGTTAGTATAAGGGTTAGGATTAGGGGTTAAAGGTTAGGGTTAGTATAAGGGTTAGTATAAGGGTTAGGATTAGGGGTTAAAGGTTAGGGTTAGTATAAGGGTTAGGGTTAGGATAAGGGTTAGTATAAGGGTTAGGATTAGGGGTTAAAGGTTAGGGTTAGTATAAGGGTTAGTATAAGGGTTAGGATTAGGGGTTAAAGGTTAGGGTTAGTATAAGGGTTAGGGTTAGGATAAGGGTTTAAGGTTAGGATTAGGGGTTAAAGGTTAGGGTTAGTATAAGGGTTAGGGTTAGGATTAGGGGTTAAAGGTTAGGGTTAGGATAAGGGTTAGGGTTAGGATTAGGGGTTAAAGGTTAGGGTTAGGATAAGGGTTAGGATAAGGGTTTAGGATAAGGGGTTAAAGTTAGGGTTATAGAAAATGGGATTTTGAATGGGAATCAATTGTTTGGTCCCCACAAGGATTGTGTGTGTGTGTGTGTGTGTGTGTGTGTGTGTGTGTGTGTGTGTGTGTGTGTGTGTGTGTGTGTGTGGTGTGTGTGTGTGTGTGTGTGTGTGTGTGTGTGTGTGTGTGTGTGTGTGTGTGTGTGTGTGTGTGTGTGTGTGTGTGTGTACTAACACCCTTATTCTGCATATTTCTGTAGGACGGGTAGGGAGGATGGATGGATAAACATACAGAGGAAGGAGAGGAGCATGAACTTTAAGGTATTCGTTTTCTCTTCACTGCATGGAGAGAGCACACACACAACATTCATTACAAACACAGCGACACAAAGAAAGAAACACCACATATCTCAAAAAATAAATACATTTTAAATGTTGCACCAAAAAATGATGTAAAATACCCAAATATAATGTCTTTGTGATTAATACACACTCTCACCTTTTCTTTCTCTCTCAGGGGAGGAGATATGGAGAGATGGAGAGGAGGTGAGATGGAGGGATGAAGAGGAGGGATGAAGAGGAGAGAAGTGGAGGGATGAAGAGGAGAGGAGAGATGGAGAGATGGAGAGAAGAGGAGAGAAGAGGAGGGATGGAGAGGAGAGATGGAGAGATGGAGATGAGAGAAGGAGAGGAGAGAAGAGGAGGAGAGAAGAGGAGGGATGGAGAGGAGAGATGGAGAGAAGAGGAGGGATGAAGATGAGAGGAGAGATGAAGAGAAGAGGAGGGATGAAGAGGAGAGGAGAGATGAAGAGAAGAGGAGAGATGAAGAGGAGAGGAGAGATGGGGAGAAGGACAGATGGAGAGAAACGGATGGAGAGAAGGACGGATGGAGAGAAGGAAAGATGGAGAGAAGGACGGCTGGAGAGATGGAGAGAAGAACGGCTGGAGAGATGGAGAGAAGGACGGAAGGAGAGATGGAGAGAAGGACGGATGGAGAGAAGGACGGATGGAGAGATGGAGAGAAGGACAGCTGGAGAGATGGAGAGAAGGACGGATGGAGAGAAGGACGGATGGAGAGATGGAGAGAAGGACGGATGGAGAGATGGAGAGAATGACGGATGGAGAGATGGAGAGAAGGACGGATGGAGAGAAGGACGGATGGAGAGATGGAGAGAAGGACAGCTGGAGAGATGGAGAGAAGGACGGATGGAGAGATGGAGAGAAGGACGGATGGAGAGATGGAGAGAAGGACAGCTGGAGAGATGGAGAGAAGGACGGATGGAGAGATGGAGAGAAGGACGGATGGAGAGAAGGACGGATGGAGAGATGGAGAGAAGGACAGATGGAGAGAAGGACGGATGGAGAGATGGAGAGAAGGACGGATGGAGAGATGGAGAGAAGGACGGATGGTTGGACTAAGAGTGTCAGGGTTTGGTCGGGCTCTTAGGTTTGTGTTTTTTTTATTAAACTTGTATGTTTTCAGAGAAGCCCAATTTAAATCAGCGTCCCATTCTCAATGGTGCCCTGAGAACAAACATTTCCCAAATCAACATGATCATTTAATAAAAACAGCAAAAAGCAGCAGTTACAGAAACACTACATTACCACAACACAAATACATTATTACAGTCAACCAAAACACTCACAAACATCATTGAGTTCATTCCTCATCAGCATTCTAAACTGCCCTATTGGCACCAGGGATTCAAGACATAATGAGGTTAGTAAATGATTCCAAACATGGCGGGGTGTTAAAACTAAAAGCTGATTGGTTGGTAGAGACACAAGGGACCTCAAGAGTTAACCAGCCCTGTGAGCGGGTTTGGTTCATTGTATTTTATACTTTAAAGAGAAGTGAGATATGTCGGATGCTTTGTCAACTAAAAGGGAGTAATGAAGAGATTTTAGTGAGGTCCAGCAGACCTTCTGATAAAGGACGCAGTGGTGAGGATTAAACCTGGTATCTGTGTTAAAGCGAAGCGCTGTGGTACACTGGGTCAAAGGGTTTTAGAGGAGTGGCTGCTGCATTCTGAGTGTGTATTACTGTGAGTGTATTACTGTGAGTGTATTACTGTGTATTACTGTCTGTGTATTACTGTGTATTACTGTGTATTACTGTCTGTGTATTACTGTGTGTGTATTACTGTGTGTGTATTACTGTCTGTGTATTACTGTGTATTACTGTCTGTGTATTACTGTGTATTACTGTCTGTGTATTACTGTGTGTGTATTACTGTGTGTTACTGTGAGTGTATTACTGTGAGTGTATTACTGTGTGTTACTGTGAGTGTATTACTGTGAGTGTATTACTGTGACTGTATTACTGTGTGTGTATTACTGTGTGTGTATTACTGTGTGTGTATTACTGTGTGTGTATTACTGTGTGTCACCTGATGTGTGTATTACTGTGAGTGTACTACCATGTGTGTACTACCGTGTGTGTATTACTGTGAGTGTATTACTGTGTGTTACCAGATGTGTGTACTACTGTGTGTGTACTACTGTGTGTGTATTACTGTGTGTGTATTACTGTGTGTGTATTACTGTTTGTGTATTACTGTGTATTACTGTGTATTACTGTGTGTGTATTACTGTGTGTGTATTACTGTGTGTGTATTACTGTCTGTGTATTACTGTCTGTGTATTACTGTGTATTACTGTCTGTATTACTGTCTGTATTACTGTCTGTGTATTACTGTGTATTACTGTCTGTGTATTACTGTGAGTGTATTACTGTGAGTGTATTACTGTGTGTGTATTACTGTGAGTGTATTACTGTGAGTGTATTACTGAGAGTGTATTACTGAGAGTGTATTACTGAGAGTGTATTACTGAGAGTGTATTACTGAGAGTGTATTACTGTGAGTGTATTACTGTGTGTGTATTACTGTGTGTGTATTACTGTGAGTGTATTACTGTGTGTGTATTACTGTGAGTGTATTACTGTGTGTGTATTACTGTGTGTCACCTGATGTGTGTATTACTGTGAGTGTACTACCATGTGTGTACTGCCGTGTGTGTATTACCGTGTGTGTATTACCGTGTGTTACCAGATGTGTGTACTACCGTGCGTGTATTACAGTGTGTGTATTACTGTGAGTGTATTACTGTGTGTTACCAGATGTGTGTATTACTGTGTGTGTACTACTGTGTGTGCCAGGTGTGTACTACCGTGTGTGTATTACCGTGTGTTACCAGATGTGTGTACTACCGTGCGTGTATTACAGTGTGTGTATTACTGTGTGTGTATTACTGTGTGTCACCTGATGTGTGTATTACTGTGAGTGTACTACCATGTGTGTACTGCCGTGTGTGTATTACCGTGTGTGTATTACTGTGTGTTACCAGATGTGTGTATTACTGTGTGTGCCAGGTGTGTACTACCGTGTGTGTACTACCGTGTGTGTACTACCGTGTGTGTATTACTGTGTGTGTATTACTGTGTGTTACCAGATGTGTGTATTACTGTGTGTTACCAGATGTGTACTACCGTGTGTGTACTACCGTGTGTGTACTACCGTGTGTGTATTACCGTGTGTGTATTACTGTGTGTTACCAGATGTGTGTATTACTGTGTGTGCCAGGTGTGTACTACCGTGTGTGTACTACCGTGTGTGTATTACTGTGTGTGTATTACTGTGTGTTACCAGATGTGTGTATTACTGTGTGTTACCAGATGTGTACTACCGTGTGTGTAAACATGGAGTAGAGAAGGCAAGCTGATCTGTAAACGGCTTCTCTACATACTGTACCACCATGGAATGTACTGGACTTGTGTATGTCAGGCAGGCAGTGGTGTCAGGAAGGAGAGGTCTTCATGCAGTCTGATCCATTTAACTGGTCCTGTCCAGTATTCCGGCGAAGGAGGGGCCTATCGGAGGAGGAGGGGGGTCTAGATTGACAGGGGAGGCGGGGCCAGAGCTCTCATTTCCTGTAGGGGCGGGCCCTCGGCCGCTGTATTGACCAATGAAAGAGCCGTCCTCGTTGAACTGGATGTCGACACTGTCTCCGTATTCGGCCAGGGAGTCGTCACTCCCCAGTTTACTCTCCACACACAGAGATGGCTGACTGACTGACCGCTTCTCATCGCCATCACTATGGAGACAGAGGAAACAGTAACAGAGAAATAGCTACATATGAACACCACGTTAAAACAAAATAGAACGAAGAGAGAGAGAGAGAGAGAAAAAGTTCTCACCTTTCCAGAGATCTGCAGAAATGAAGCAGCATGGGGTAGAGAGGGAGGTTAAAGGTTAGGGGTCAGGGGTTAGAGGTTAGGGGTCGGGGTTAGGGGTCAGGGGTTAGAGGTTAGGGGTTAGGGGTCAGGGGTTAGAGGTCAGGGTTAGGGGTCGGGGTTAGGGGTCAGGGGTTAGAGGTTAGGGGTCAGGGGTCAGAGGTTAGAGGTTAGGGGTTAGAGGTTAGAGGTTAGGGGTTAGAGGTCAGGGTTAGGGGTTAGGGGTCAGGGTTAGGGGTTAGAGGTTAGGGGTTAGGGGTCAGGGGTTAGAGGTCAGGGGTTAGAGGTTAGGGGTCAGGGGTTAAAGGTCAGGGTTATTGGAGATTAAAAATACTTATGTTTTGTGTGTATTGTGTAAAGATGTGTGTGTGTGCTGTGTAATGATGTGTGTGTGCTGTGTAATGATGTGTGTGTGTGCTGTGTAAAGATGTGTGTGTGTGCTGTGTAAAGATGTGTGTGTGTGTGCTGTGTAAAGATGTGTGTGTGTGTGTGCTGTGTAATGATGTGTGTGTGTGTGCTGTGTAATGATGTGTGTGTGTGTGCTGTGTAATGATGTGTGTGTGTGTGTGCTGTGTAATGATGTGTGTGTGTGCTGTGTGTGCTGTGTAATGATGTGTGTGTGTGCTGTGTGTGCTGTGTAATGATGTGTGTGTGTGTGCTGTGTAATGATGTGTGTGTGTGTGTGCTGTGTAATGATGTGTGTGTGTGCTGTGTGTGCTGTGTAATGATGTGTGTGTGTGCTGTGTGTGCTGTGTAATGATGTGTGTGTGTGTGCTGTGTAATGATGTGTGTGTGTGTGCTGTGTAATGATGTGTGTGTGTGCTGTGTGTGTTGTGTAATGATGTGTGTGTTGTGTAAACCCAGGTAACAACAAACGTTCCCATAACTTTAGAGAATGTTCCCTCAACGTCAAACAGAACTTACCCAGAACGTGGTTGCCACGTTCTCTGAATATCCTGTATGAACGTTCTAAACAGGTTTCATGGGAATGTTAGAAGAACATTTCTGTGTATTAGTTCATCACCTGTTGATCCCAAAGAAACATTCTCCAAAATAAACTGTGTTTCAACATTAAACATCACTAATCAAAAGGGGAGCATCTCCCAGAAGCATCGCTGGTGAGTAAAACCCGTGAATTCACTCTCCCAGAAGCGTCGCTGGTGAGTAAAACCCGTGAATTCACTCTCCCAGAAGCATCGCTGGTGAGTAAAACCCGTGAATTCACTCTCCCAGAAGCGTCGCTGGTGAGTAAAACCCGTGAATTCACTCTCCCAGAAGCGTCGCTGGTGAGTAAAACCCGTGAATTCACTCTCCCAGAAGCGTCGCTGGTGAGTAAAACACGTGAATTCACTCTCCCAGAAGCGTCGCTGGTGAGTAAAACCCGTGAATTCACTCTCCCAGAAGCATCGCTGGTGAGTAAAACCCGTGAATTCACTCTCCCAGAAGCGTCGCTGGTGAGTAAAACCCGTGAATTCACTCTCCCAGAAGCATCGCTGGTGAGTAAAACCCGTGAATTCACTCTCCCAGAAGCATCGCTGGTGAGTAAAACCCGTGAATTCACTCTCCCAGAAGCATCGCTGGTGAGTAAAACCCGTGAATTCACTCTCCCAGAAGCATCGCTGGTGAGTAAAACCCGTGAATTCACTCTCCCAGAAGCATCGCTGGTGAGTAGCCTTCTTCAGTGTGGAGGTACAAATATTTTTTACATCACCCCTTGCTATTGTCGCCGAACCCATCAAGGCTTTGATCAGTGATATACCCCACCAACATTAGACCACGATACAGCAAGCCCTAAAAATGCTGAAATAACTAAATCGAATCAATGATGCGAATAGTCAGATTAACTGAGACCCAATATGGAGGCGTAGCAGGAAGACCAGAGTACCATGAACCAAGAGGTTGTGAGTTCAAATCCCAGGTGAGAATAATAATTACTGTAAAAATGAACATGCACTATGTCATCACGTTAGTCAAAATGTGTCAAATATGTTAGTTGAAAACAGTATGTTAAAAGCACTGTGTGTGTGTGTGAGTCTCCTTGACAACAGACAAAGAACTATGAGTGGATCAGTGGTTCACCAAGCAGGGCCTTGATTGGCTCAGCAACAGAAGCATGGCCTTGATTGGCTCAGAAACAGAAGCAGGGCCTTGATTGGCTCAGCAACAGAAGCAGGGCCTTGATTGGCTCAGCAACAGAAGCAGGGCCTTGATTGGCTCAGCAACAGAAGCAGGGCCTTGATTGGCTCAGCAACAGAAGCAGGGCCTTGATTGGCTCAGCAACAGAAGCAGGGCCTTGATTGGCTCAGCAACAGAAGCAGGGCCTTGATTGGCTCAGCAACAGAAGCAGGGCCTTGATTGGCTCAGCAACAGAAGCAGGGCCTTGATTGGCTCAGCCACAGAAGCAGGGCCTTGATTGGCTCAGCAACAGAAGCAGGGCCTTGATTGGCTCAGCAACAGAAGCAGGGCCTTGATTGGCTCAGCAACAGAAGCAGGGCCTTGATTGGCTCAGCCACAGAAGCAGGGCCTTGATTGGCTCAGCCACAGAAGCAGGGCCTTGATTGGCTCAGCAACAGTAACAAGGCGTAATGTGTAATGAAAACATTTCTTTGGGACCATCAGTTGATGTCCTGACAACTGATACAGAAATGTTCCTGAAAAGTTCCCATGAAACCTGTCTAGAACATTCATACAGGATATTCAGAGAACATGGCAACCACGTTCTGGGTAAGTTCTTTCTAACATTAACGGAATTTTCACAAAACATGCTAAACAGGTTCTCAGGAGGTTTTTGCTAACATACATAGAATGTTCCCCTAACCTAACTAACAGAAAACTGGACCCTCAAACATCTGGAGAACATTACAGGTAACTTCCCGAAAACGTTCTCTCTCCCTAGAATTCTTAGCTGTGCTGTGTAAAGATGTGTTTGTGTGTGTGTGCTGTGTAAAGATGTGCTGTGTGTGCTGTGTGTGTGTGTGTGTGTGTGTGTGTGTGTGTGTGTGTGTGTGTGTGTGTGTGTGTGTGTGTGTGTGTGTGTGTGTGTGTGTGTGCGTGCGTGCGTGCGTGCGTCGTTAGATATGACAAACCTGTACTCTCCGAACGTCTCGTCTTTCATTGGCCGAGCCTCGGAGTCCATCTGACTCTCTTCCTTGTCTTTCACTGGAGGAGAGACACAGGTGAGTGCTCAGCTGGAAGAGACGCAGCCTGCAACTCAAGTTAGTGTGAAAACGTACAGTAGACGGAGGGACAGACAGACACATCCCAGAGGGGAAAGTGTGTGTGTAGTTACCTGCGTACTTGCCCCCTTTACTCCTCTTGATGAAACAGAGAACCAGAAGCAGCAACAACAGCAACACCACAGCACTGATCAGCCCGATGAACCAGCCTTGAGTAGCAAAATCCCCTTCCACACCACGTAGCTCTGGGGAGACAGAGACGGAGCGAGTGAGTGCAAGAGAGAGAGAGAGAGACAGAGAGAGACCAGACCTCTTTATTAAACAACCCCACAGACGAGCAACCCCCCCCCCCCCCCCCCCCCCCCCCCCCCCCCCCCCCCAAGCAGAAAGTCAACCTCCCAGCATAGAGTACCACTCCCTCATTGAAATGAAGGATAAATTCAACAGGGGGATGGAGGAGAGGGTGAGGGGGGATGGAGGAGAGGGTGAGGGGGGTGGAGGAGAGGGAGAGGGGGTGGAGGAGAGGGAGAGGGGGGATGGAGGAAGAGGGTGAGGAGGATGGAGGAGAGGGTGAGGGGGGGTGGAGGAGAGGGTGAGGGGGGATGGAGGAGAGGGTGAGGGGGGATGGAGGAGAGGGAGAGGGGGGATGGAGGAGAGGGAGAGGGGGGATGGAGGAGAGGGTGAGGGGGGATGGAGGAGAGGGTGAGGGGGGGTGGAGGAGAGGGAGAGGGGGTGGAGGAGAGGGAGAGGGGGGATGGAGGAGAGGGTGAGGAGGATGGAGGAGAGGGTGAGGGGGGGTGGAGGAGAGGGTGAGGGGGGATGGAGGAGAGGGTGAGGGGGGATGGAGGAGAGGGAGAGGGGGGATGGAGGAGAGGGTGAGGGGGATGGAGGAGAGGGTGAGGGGGGATGGAGGAGAGGGTGAGGGGGATGGAGGAGAGGGTGAGGGGGGATGGAGGAGAGGGTGAGGGGGGATGGAGGAGAGGGTGAGGAGGATGGAGGAGAGGGTGAGGGGGGATGGAGGAGAGGGTGAGGGGGGATGGAGGAGAGGGTGAGGGGGGATGGAGGAGAGGGTGAGGGGGGATGGAGGAGAGGGTGAGGAGGATGGAGGAGAGGGTGAGGGGGGATGGAGGAGAGGGTGAGGGGGGATGGAGGAGAGGGTGAGGGGGGATGGAGGAGAGGGTGAGGGGGGATGGAGGAGAGGGTGAGGGGGGATGGATGGAGGAGGGTGAGGGGGGATGGAGGAGAGGGTGAGGGGGGATGGAGGAGAGGGTGAGGGGGGATGGAGGAGAGGGTGAGGGGGGATGGAGGAGAGGGTGAGGAGGATGGAGGAGAGGGTGAGGGGGGATGGAGGAGAGGGTGAGGGGGGATGGAGGAGAGGGTGAGGAGGATGGAGGAGAGGGTGAGGGGGGATGGAGGAGAGGGTGAGGGGGATGGAGGAGAGGGTGAGGAGGATGGAGGAGAGGGTGAGGGGGGATGGAGGAGAGGGAGAGGGGGTGGAGGAGAGGGTGAGGGGGGATGGAGGAGAGGGTGAGGGGGGATGGAGGAGAGGGTGAGGAGGATGGAGGAGAGGGTGAGGGGGGATGGAGGAGAGGGAGAGGGGGGATGGAGGAGAGGGAGAGGGGGGATGGAGGAGAGGGAGAGGGGGGATGGAGGAGAGGGAGAGGGGGGATGGAGGAGAGGGTGAGGGGGATGGAGGAGAGGGTGAGGGGGGATGGAGGAGAGGGTGAGGGGGATGGAGGAGAGGGTGAGGGGGGATGGAGGAGGGAGGGGGTGGAGGAGAGGGTGAGGGGGGAGGGAGGGAGACTGCTGGAGGAGAGGGGAGGGGGATGGAGGAGAGGGTGAGGGGGATGGAGGAGAGGGAGAGGGGGTGGAGGAGAGGGAGAGGGGGATGGAGGAGAGGGTCAGGGGGGACTGGCGGAGAGGGAGAGGGGGGATGGCGGAGAGGGCGAGGGGGGCTGGAGGAGAGGGAGAGGGGGGATGGAGGAGAGGGGGGGATGGAGGAGAGGGAGAGGGGGGATGGAGGAGAGGGTGAGGGGGGATGGAGGAGAGGGTGAGGGGGATGGAGGAGAGGGTGAGGGGGATGGAGGAGAGGGAGAGGGGGTGGAGGAGAGGGAGAGGGGGATGGAGGAGAGGGTGAGGGGGATGGAGGAGAGGGAGAGGGGGGATGGAGGAGAGGGAGAGGGGGATGGAGGAGAGGGAGAGGGGGGATGGAGGAGAGGGGAGGGGGATGGAGGAGAGGGAGAGGGGGGATGGAGGAGAGGGTGAGGGGGGATGGAGGAGAGGGTGAGGGGGATGGAGGAGAGGGTGAGCGGGGATGGAGGAGAGGGTGAGGGGGATGGAGGAGAGGGAGAGGGGGGATGGAGGAGAGGGAGAGGGGGGATGGAGGAGAGGGAGAGGGGGATGGAGGAGAGGGGGGGATGGAGGAGAGGGAGAGGGGGGATGGAGGAGAGGGTGAGGGGGATGGAGGAGAGGGTGAGGGGGATGGAGGAGAGGGTGAGGGGGATGGAGGAGAGGGTGAGGGGGATGGAGGAGAGGGAGAGGGGGATGGAGGAGAGGGTGAGGGGGATGGAGGAGAGGGTGAGGGGGGATGGAGGAGAGGGTGAGGGGGATGGAGGAGAGGGAGAGGGGGATGGAGGAGAGGGAGAGGGGGGATGGAGGAGAGGGAGAGGGGGGATGGAGGAGAGGGTGAGGGGGAATGGAGGAGAGGGAGAGGGGGAATGGAGGAGAGGGAGAGGGGGGATGGAGGAGAGGGTGAGGGGGGATGGAGGAGAGGGTGAGGGGGGATGGAGGAGAGGGAGAGGGGGGATGGAGGAGAGGGTGAGGGGGATGGAGGAGAGGGTGAGGGGGGATGGAGGAGAGGGTGAGGGGGGACAGGAGAGGGAGAGGGGGGATGGAGGAGTGGATCAGACTGCTGGAGGAGAGGGGAGGGGGATGGAGGAGAGGGTGAGGGGGATGGAGGAGAGGGTGAGGGGGATGGAGGAGAGGGAGAGGGAGTGGAGGAGAGGGTGAGGGGGGATGGAGGAGAGGGTGAGGGGGATGGAGGAGAGGGAGAGGGGGATGGAGGAGAGGGAGAGGGGGATGGAGGAGAGGGAGAGGGGGGATGGAGGAGAGGGAGAGGGGGGATGGAGGAGAGGGAGAGGGGGGATGGAGGAGAGGGTGAGGGGGGATGGAGGAGAGGGAGAGGGGGATGGAGGAGAGGGAGAGGGGGATGGAGGAGAGGGAGAGGGGGATGGAGGAGAGGGTGAGGGGGGATGGAGGAGAGGGTGAGGGGGGATGGAGGAGAGGGTGAGGGGGGATGGAGGAGAGGATCAGACTGCCCCCTGGACCTACATCCAGACCAACCCCCCAAGTTTAATTCCCATATAGCCTATCCAGGTATGATTAATCATTATCATTGATTAATTAATTAAATTTGCTTTTGCAAATACATCACGTCCAACTCCCACATTACTGGTACAGTACTGATGGTTCATTAACGTCTATAAATAGATTTAAATCGTCTTTGCAGCTCCAACATATTCCAAAACCAAACTTTGGAAAAAAAATTGGAATCCTTTCAAATGTTCTAATAATGTGCAAGCTATCAGAGGGGGTAGTCCCCACTCGCCCGCTAATTAGTGAACCTCCACCCATAAATGGATTGATCTCTGACCTCATCAGCGATACCAACCCTAATTATTCCATTAGCGGAAGAACAGCGGAAATTGCAAACAACGCTCTCAAAAATCAACCATCTGGCGCAGGCCTCGTAAAGGTTCTCTCCAGTCTAGCTCTGATGTCTTGCCATCCGAGATTGGCATCTGTCCAATACCGCAGTGCACAGCTGAAGCACGAGCAGGTAGACATAAAGGTTGAGAGAACCGGGAAACCAATGACAAATGCAGAAAAGGGAAAAATTCTGCTATGAAACTGCGTTTGACGATGAGCAAGCACCAACTCTTCAACAAAATCGTCTTCTACAGGAACAAAATCGTCTGCTGCAGGAAACACAATTTAGCCAAAACTAAATACGATGATGTCCACGCCAAACTAGATAAATCTGACGGGTTATCTACAAACAGACCGAAAGGAGCAAGTGCGACACTCACCTGTCCAAAATCAGTACTCTAAGTGCTGAAGTGGACTCTGCAGTGCAGCAGAATACCACCCTTAGGTACCATCTGGAGGAAGTCCAGAATGGTCACGCTACACAGCGTGACTACCAATCCAAGCAACCGGAGCCCTGTACTCACAGGAGTAAAGACGATAGGTTTCAGACCTTGCCTCACTCATGTGTCCCTCAGTTTTCTCCTCTTGGCCCTTCAGCCTCAACTTCCCCACAGGATGAAGCCGACCCTTCGCCCGCTTGGCGCAGAATACCTTGACAAACTCGTCAAGAATTTCCCCACCTTTGACCCCGTTCCTGGTCAGCCAAACGATACTGAGACATTCCTACCTGACATAGAGGACGCATTGGATGGCTACCCGAACGCTACGGGTTCTGACAGGGTTTACCTGTTGAAGCGAACGTCGAATAGACACGTGACAAGGTTCATTCGTCTACAACAGCAACACGTGCTAAATGACTATGCTAAACCTGCCACAGCTTTCAGTGGTTCTGCGACACGCTAACACCATCAAACAAGCTCAGAACGAACACCCACAAGCTTACTATCATAGGCTTCGTTCAGCTTACTTTGGCCTACTCACTAAAACAGGAATGGAAGAGCAGTTACCGTTCAAACAAATGTTTCTGTCGAACATGTATCCCACCTTCATTACCTACTTGGGCCCTGCACCACACGTTGGCTTGCCTATCTTACAACTCAGAGAGCTTGCAAGCACAGCTTTTGAGGCATCAAAAGTTCACAACGCTAAGAGCCCTGACCACTCGGTTTTGAAGTTTGACCAGGAGCACTCACTCCAGTTAGAGGGTGCATTATCAGGTATTGGAGCGTCGAGAGATGACGCACAACAACGGTTTCTACCACGAAACCACAATTCAAATAACCTCCGCGGTCGAAATAACTGTAAAGTACGTCGCCTTCAAAACGACTACCGCTACAATCGACCTGTTCGCTACGTTACTGCACCCAACCCACACAAAGTGTCAGAGCACAAGGGGTTAAAGGACAATCAAATCGTAGACCAATGCTCTGCAGAAGTTCCACTACGTGAAGAACTAAAGCGAGAACATTTTTAGAAAAGGGTAAAAGATAAGTCACATAAGGACGAGACGAGGAATTACCGGACACCAGGGCCGCAGGAATTAACACCCATAGCAAGGACGTTAAAATTAAAATTTCTCCCGCTCTCACTCGAGACCCTATCCAGGGCCCGCTTGATCAAGAAACAAGCCCCCACATGTCTATAGACTCTGATACAAAAGTTCCGAAGAAAAAGGTCAAACGCTTCGTTAAAGCCAAGCCCACTCAAAATCTGAAAAGTCGATCTGCTTCCACCTTGAACAGAAATGACACATCACGTCGCTGTGAATGACCACTCCACTTTGTGGGGAATATGTCCACTAACCACGAATCTAAACGGCCATACCTGGAAACAGTCCTGGAGGACTGCTTAACTTGTCATGCGCTAATTGATTCGGCGACAATATCACTCATCTCTCTCTCTCTCTTGATGATCTCAAAAGGGCTTTGAAGCCAACTAAACGTTGGTTAAAAGTGGAACGATGCGACACTACACTTCGAGGGGTCACTCAGACTACCTCGCCTCTCACATTGAGAGTCATGCTGAAACTACACTTCCAGGACATATCGCTCGTTCACCCTGTGTATGTTACCAGCCTCGAATCTGTACCCCTGCTACTCGGAGCAGACTTGATGGATCGGTTACTCCCATTGATGGATTGGAAAACCAACCAGGTATGGTCACAGGCCACAGTGCCTTCTCCACTGACCACACTGTCCTCCCCTAACGCTAGCTGCAACGCAGTCATTCACGAGGGGTATCTGTCGAAAGCACCCCTTGGGAAAAAGACGTTTAGAAACCTCTTGGTGCAGAATCCGATCCAAAGAGATATCACGATATCTTGACACATGCCATCAGCAAACCTGATTGAGCATTCTTTTCATGATTTCGAGCCAGCTGTCTCTGTGAAGGACTTCCCTCCTCCTTGCAGTCATGCAATACGGTAGTTGAGATGAACTACCCTTGCCCTTCGGACACTTCCGCAAGAACTGCGGCCGTCTCAGCAAGAAAAATATTGATGCGCAGAGTATACTCTGCTTCCGATGATACACCTTCTGCTTTGTGGGGGACTGTCACCTTACAGTGACACTAATGGAACAAGATGGAGTGGTCAGATTTGCCGAAAGGAGGCGGGGGAGGGCGGGGGAGGGCCTTGTAAGCATCCCGGAAGTTTGAATAGCAATGGTCGAGAGTCTTAGTACCGTGAGTAGGACAGGCAATATGTTGATAGAATTTCGGCACCCAAGCCTTGAGATTTGCTTTGTTAAATTCCCCAGCTTCAATAAACGCAGCCTCAGGATTTGTGGTTTCCAGTTTGCATAAAGTCCAGTGAAGTTCTTTGAGGTCCGTCGAGGTTTTGGCTTGAGGTGGGATGTAAACAGCCGTGGCGATGACGGAGGAGAATTCTCTTGGGAGATAATATGGTCGGCAATTAATTGTGAGGTATTCTAGGTTGGGTGAACAAAATGACTTGAGTTCCTGTATGTTCCTAGAATTACACCATGAGTCATTAATCATGAAACACACCCCTCCGCCCTTCTACTTCCCAGAGAGATATTTATTCCTGTCTGAACAATGTACTGAGAATCCTGCTGAATTTACAGATTCCGACAGAGTATCCCAAGAGAGCCATGTTTCCGTGAAACAAAAGTATGTCACAGGCCCCGATGTCTCTCTGGAAAGAAATCCTTGCTCTAAGCTCATCAACTTTGTTATCCAAAGACTGAACATTGGCAAGTAATATACTCGGAAGCGGTGGGTGGTGTGCGCGCCTCCTAAGTCGAACCAGCAGGCCACCTCGAGTGCCTCTCCTCCGCCGGCGATGTTTTGGGTCGGCCTCTGGAATAAGTTAAATTGCTCTGGGGATAGCGAACAAAGGATCTGCTCCAGGGAAGTCGTATTCCAGGTCGTAATGCTGGTAGTTCTGGTGAGTTACCGCCGGTCTAATATCCAATAGCTCTTCCTGGCTGTATGTAATGACACAAAACATTTCCTGAGATAATAATATAAAAAAATAGTACATAAAAAAACGAAATACTGCAAAGTTTTCTAAGAGCTAGTCGAGATGCTGCCATCTCCGCTGGCTCCATCTTCCACCATATATATCAATGAATTGGCGCGGGCCCTAGAACAGTCTGCAGCACCCGTTCTCACCCTTCTAGAATCTGAAGTCAAATGTCTACTGTTTGCTGATGATCTGGTGCTTCTGTCCCCAACCAAGGAGGTCCTACAGCAGCACCTAGATCTTCTGCACAGATTCTGTCAGACCTGGGCCCTGACAGTAAAACTCAGCAAGACAAAAATAAGGGTGTTCCATAAAGGTCCAGTTGCCAGGACCACAAATCCAAATTCTATCTTGACACCGTTGACCTAAAGCCACAAAAAACAATACATACCTCGGCCTAAACATCAGAGCCACAAGTAAACTTCCACAAAGCTGTGAACGATCTGAGAGTCAAGGCAAGAATTCCCTTCAATGCCATCAAAAGGAACATAAAATGTGACATACCAATTAGGATCTGGCAAAAAATTCTTGAATCTGTTATAGAACCCAATGCCCTTTATGGTTGTGAGGTCTGGGGTCTACTCACCAACCAAGAATTTAACCATATTGAAACTCTGCATGCAGAATTCTGCAAAAATATCCTCTGTGTACAACGTAAAACACCAAATAATGCATGCAGAGCAGAACTAGGCCGATACTTGCTAATGATCAAAATCCAGAAAAGAGACGTTAAATTCTACAACCACCAAAAATGAAGCAATTTCCAAACCTTCCATAACAAAGCAATCGCCGACAGAGAGAGAGAGACAGAGAAAGAGAGAGATAGAGATAGACAGAGAACAGACAGCATGAGAATATTGAAAGAATGGTGGTGAAGTGGGTTCGAGTGTTTTAAGTTATATCTTCTAAATGGCATACAGTATATTATTATATATACATAAATGTGTGTGTACGTCAGTGTGTGTTTGTGTGTTTGTGCGAGTGTGAGGGAGTGTGAGGGAGTGTGAGGGAGCGTGAGGGAGCGTGAGGGAGTGTGAGGGAGTGTTGGAGTGTGAGAGAGTGTTAGGGAGCGTGAGGGAGCGTGAGGGAGTGTGAGGGAGCGTGAGGGAGCGTGTGGGAGCGTGAGGGAGCGTGAGGGAGTGTGAGGGAGCGTGAGGGAGCGTGAGGGAGCGTGAGGGAGCGTGAGGGAGTGTGAGGGAGTGTGAGGGAGTGTGAGGGAGAGTGTGGGAGTGTGAGGGAGTGTGAGGGAGTGTGGGGGAGTGTGAATGTCTACCTGGACCGGTGGTCTGTATCTCGTCCTCCCAGTGCGTGTAGTTGCCATGGGTGATGAGGAGGCGGTACTGTGTTCCAGGCTGAAGACCCGTCAGCGAATAGAATGCCTGCAATGTGTTAACCTGTTCTGACTCCTCCCACTTACCCCCAACTACACACACACACACACAAACACAAACATAAACAAAAGTGAGAGACAAATATTGGGTGAAAAAAGAGCAGAAACAGAAAGACAAAAAAACAAATATCCTCCATCTGTATATACTCTCCTCCCCTCCATCTGTATATACTCTCCTCCCCTCCATCTGTATATACTCTCCTCCCCTCCATCTGTATATACTCTCCTCCCCTCCATCTGTATATACTCTCCTCCCCCTCCATCTGTATATACTCTCCTCCCCTCCATCTGTATATACTCTCCTCCCCCTCCATCTGTATATACTCTCCTCCCCTCCATCTGTATATACTCTCCTCCCCTCCATCTGTATATACTCTCCTCCCCTCCATCTGTATATACTCTCCTCCCCTCCATCTGTATATACTCTCCTCCCCTCCATCTGTATATACTCTCCTCCCCTCCATCTGTATATACTCTCCTCCCCTCCATCTGTATATACTCTCCTCCCCTCCATCTGTATATACTCTCCTCCCCTCCATCTGTATATACTCTCCTCCCCTCCATCTGTATATACTCTCCTCCCCTCCATCTGTATATACTCTCCTCCCCTCCATCTGTATATACTCTCCTCCCCTCCATCTGTATATACTCTCCTCCCCTCCATCTGTATATACTCTCCTCCCCTCCATCTGTATATACTCTCCTCCCCTCCATCTGTATATACTCTCCTCCCCTCCATCTGTATATACTCTCCTCCCCTCCATCTGTATATACTCTCCTCCCCTCCATCTGTATATACTCTCCTCCCCTCCATCTGTATATACTCTCCTCCCCTCCATCTGTATATACTCTCCTCCCCTCCATCTGTATATACTCTCCTCCCCTCCATCTGTATATACTCTCCTCCCCTCCATCTGTATATACTCTCCTCCCCTCCATCTGTATATACTCTCCTCCCCTCCATCTGTATATACTCTCCTCCCCTCCATCTGTATATACTCTCCTCCCCTCCATCTGTATATACTCTCCTCCCCTCCATCTGTATATACTCTCCTCCCCTCCATCTGTATATACTCTCCTCCCCTCCATCTGTATATACTCTCCTCCCCTCCATCTGTATATACTCTCCTCCCCTCCATCTGTATATACTCTCCTCCCCTCCATCTGTATATACTCTCCTCCCCTCCATCTGTATATACTCTCCTCCCCTCCATCTGTATATACTCTCCTCCCCTCCATCTGTATATACTCTCCTCCCCTCCATCTGTATATACTCTCCTCCCCTCCATCTGTATATACTCTCCTCCCCTCCATCTGTATATACTCTCCTCCCCTCCATCTGTATATACTCTCCTCCCCTCCATCTGTATATACTCTCCTCCCCTCCATCTGTATATACTCTCCTCCCCTCCATCTGTATATACTCTCCTCCCCTCCATCTGTATATACTCTCCTCCCCTCCATCTGTATATACTCTCCTCCCCTCCATCTGTATATACTCTCCTCCCCTCCATCTGTATATACTCTCCTCCCCTCCATCTGTATATACTCTCCTCCCCTCCATCTGTATATACTCTCCTCCCCTCCATCTGTATATACTCTCCTCCCCTCCATCTGTATATACTCTCCTCCCCTCCATCTGTATATACTCTCCTCCCCTCCATCTGTATATACTCTCCTCCCCTCCATCTGTATATACTCTCCTCCCCTCCATCTGTATATACTCTCCTCCCCTCCATCTGTATATACTCTCCTCCCCTCCATCTGTATATACTCTCCTCCCCTCCATCTGTATATACTCTCCTCCCCTCCATCTGTATATACTCTCCTCCCCTCCATCTGTATATACTGGTGTAGATATACCATAGATAGAAGGTAGTCTCACCAGTCTGGTATAGATATACCATAGATAGAAGGTAGCCTCACCAGTCTGGTATAGATATACCATAGATAGAAGGTAGTCTCACCAGTCTGGTGTAGATATACCATAGATAGAAGGTAGCCTCACCAGTCTGGTGTAGATATACCATAGATAGAAGGTATCCTCACCAGTCTGGTGTAGATATACCATAGATAGAAGGTATCCTCACCAGTCTGGTATAGATATACCATAGATAGAAGGTAGCCTCACCAGTCTGGTATAGATATACCATAGATAGAAGGTAGCCTCACCAGTCTGGTATAGATATAACATAGATAGAAGGTATCCTCACCAGTCTGGTATAGATATACCATAGATAGAAGGTAGTCTCACCAGTCTGGTGTAGATATACCATAGATAGAAGGTAGCCTCACCAGTCTGGTATAGATATACCATAGATAGAAGGTAGCCTCACCAGTCTGGTGTAGATATACCATAGATAGAAGGTAGCCTCACCAGTCTGGTGTAGATATACCATAGATAGAAGGTAGCCTCACCAGTCTGGTGCAGATATACCATAGATAGAAGGTATCCTCACCAGTCTGGTGTAGATATACCATAGATAGAAGGTATCCTCACCAGTCTGGTATAGATATACCATAGATAGAAGGTAGCCTCAACAGTCTGGTATAGATATACCATAGATAGAAGGTAGCCTCACCAGTCTGGTATAGATATACCATAGATAGAAGGTAGTCTCACCAGTCTGGTATAGATATACCATAGATAGAAGGTAGCCTCACCAGTCTGGTGTAGATATACCATAGATAGAAGGTAGCCTCACCAGTCTGGTGTAGATATAGAATAGATAGAAGGTAGCCTCACCAGTCTGGTATAGATATACCATAGATAGAAGGTAGTCTCACCAGTCTGGTGTAGATATACCATAGATAGAAGGTAGTCTCACCAGTCTGGTGTAGATATACCATAGATAGAAGGTAGCCTCACCAGTCTGGTGTAGATATACTATAGATAGAAGGTAGTCTCACCAGTCTGGTGTAGATATACCATAGATAGAAGGTAGTCTCACCAGTCTGGTGTAGATATACCATAGATAGAAGGTAGCCTCACCAGTCTGGTATAGATATACCAAAGATAGAAGGTATCCTCACCAGTCTGGTGTAGATATACCATAGATAGAAGGTAGCCTCACCAGTCTGGTATAGATATACCATAGATAGAAGGTAGTCTCACCAGTCTGGTGTAGATATACCATAGATAGAAGGTAGCCTCACCAGTCTGGTATAGATATACCATAGATAGAAGGTTGTCTCACCAGTCTGGTATAGATATACCATAGATAGAAGGTAGCCTCACCAGTCTGGTATAGATATACCATAGATAGAAGGTATCCTCACCAGTCTGGTGTAGATATACCATAGATAGAAGGTAGCCTCACCAGTCTGGTATAGATATACCATAGATAGAAGGTAGTCTCACCAGTCTGGTATAGATATACCATAGATAGAAGGTAGTCTCACCAGTCTGGTATAGATATACCATAGATAGAAGGTAGCCTCACCAGTCTGGTGTAGATATAGAATAGATAGAAGGTAGTCTCACCAGTCTGGTGCAGATATACCATCGATAGAAGGTAGCCTCACCAGTCTGGTGCAGATATACCATAGATAGAAGGTATCCTCACCAGTCTGGTATAGATATACCATAGATAGAAGGTATCCTCACCAGTCTGGTATAGATATACCATAGATAGAAGGTAGCCTCACCAGTCTGGTATAGATATACCATAGATAGAAGGTAGCCTCACCAGTCTGGTATAGATATACCATAGATAGAAGGTAGCCTCACCAGTCTGGTGTAGATATACCATAGATAGAAGGTAGCCTCACCAGTCTGGTGTAGATATACCATAGATAGAAGGTATCCTCACCAGTCTGGTATAGATATACCATAGATAGAAGGTAGCCTCACCAGTCTGGTGTAGATATACCATAGATAGAAGGTAGCCTCACCAGTCTGGTATAGATATACCATAGATAGAAGGTAGCCTCACCAGTCTGGTGTAGATATACCATAGATAGAAGGTAGCCTCACCAGTCTGGTGTAGATATAGAATAGATAGAAGGTAGTCTCACCAGTCTGGTATAGATATACCATAGATAGAAGGTATCCTCACCAGTCTGGTATAGATATACCATAGATAGAAGGTAGTCTCACCAGTCTGGTATAGATATACCATAGATAGAAGGTAGCCTCACCAGTCTGGTGTAGATATACCATAGATAGAAGGTAGTCTCACCAGTCTGGTATAGATATACCATAGATAGAAGGTAGCCTCACCAGTCTGGTGTAGATATAGAATAGATAGAAGGTAGTCTCACCAGTCTGGTATAGATATACCATAGATAGAAGGTAGCCTCACCAGTCTGGTGTAGATATACCATCGATAGAAGGTAGCCTCACCAGTCTGGTGCAGATATACCATAGATAGAAGGTAGCCTCACCAGTCTGGTATAGATATACCATAGGTAGAAGGTAGCCTCACCAGTCTGGTATAGATATACCATAGATAGAAGGTAGCCTCACCAGTCTGGTATAGATATACCATCGATAGAAGGTAGCCTCACCAGTCTGGTATAGATATACCATAGATAGAAGGTAGCCTCACCAGTCTGGTGTAGATATACCATAGATAGAAGGTAGTCTCACCAGTCTGGTGTAGATATACCATAGATAGAAGGTAGCCTCACCAGTCTGGGGTAGATATACCATAGATAGAAGGTAGCCTCACCAGTCTGGTATAGATATACCATAGATAGAAGGTAGCCTCACCAGTCTGGTGTAGATATACCATCGATAGAAGGTAGCCTCACCAGTCTGGTGTAGATATACCATAGATAGAAGGTATCCTCACCAGTCTGGTGTAGATATACCATAGATAGAAGGTAGTCTCACCAGTCTGGTATAGATATACCATAGATAGAAGGTAGCCTCACCAGTCTGGTGTAGATATACCATAGATAGAAGGTAGCCTCACCAGTCTGGTGTAGATATACCATAGATAGAAGGTAGCCTCACCAGTCTGGTATAGATATACCATAGATAGAAGGTAGTCTCACCAGTCTGGTATAGATATACCATAGATAGAAGGTAGCCTCACCAGTCTGGTGTAGATATACCATAGATAGAAGGTAGCCTCACCAGTCTGGTGTAGATATAGAATAGATAGAAGGTAGCCTCACCAGTCTGGTGTAGATATACCATAGATAGAAGGTAGCCTCACCAGTCTGGTATAGATATACCATAGATAGAAGGTAGTCTCACCAGTCTGGTGTAGATATACCATAGATAGAAGGTATCCTCACCAGTCTGGTATAGATATACCAGAGATAGAAGGTATCCTCACCAGTCTGGTGTAGATATACCATAGATAGAAGGTAGCCTCACCAGTCTGGTATAGATATACCATAGATAGAAGGTAGCCTCACCAGTCTGGTATAGATTTACCATAGATAGAAGGTATCCTCACCAGTCTGGTATAGATATACCATAGATAGAAGGTAGTCTCACCAGTCTGGTATAGATATACCATAGATAGAAGGTAGTCTCACCAGTCTGGTATAGATATACCATAGATAGAAGGTAGCCTCACCAGTCTGGTGTAGATATACCATAGATAGAAGGTAGTCTCACCAGTCTGGTGTAGATATACCATAGATAGAAGGTAGCCTCACCAGTCTGGTGTAGATATAGAATAGATAGAAGGTAGTCTCACCAGTCTGGTGCAGATATACCATAGATAGAAGGTAGCCTCACCAGTCTGGTATAGATATACCATAGATAGAAGGTATCCTCACCAGTCTGGTGTAGATATACCATAGATAGAAGGTAGCCTCACCAGTCTGGTGTAGATATACCATAGATAGAAGGTAGTCTCACCTGTCTGGTATAGATATACCATAGATAGAAGGTAGCCTCACCAGTCTGGTGTAGATATACCATAGATAGAAGGTAGCCTCACCAGTCTGGTGTAGATATACCATAGATAGAAGGTAGCCTCACCAGTCTGGTATAGATATACCATAGATAGAAGGTATCCTCACCAGTCTTGCTGAGGTATTTGATGTGGAAGCTGTGGTTCCTGTATCTGTCTCCAGGGACCCAGCTCAGATTCACTGATGTTTCTCCAACGACAGTACTGATGTTACTGGGAGGTACTGGGGGGGAAATCAATGCATTAGATCCTATCACAGTACTGATGTTACTGGGAGGTACTGGGGGGGAAATCAATGCATTAGATCCTATCACAGTACTGATGTTACTGGGAGGTACTGAGGGGGGAAATCAATGCATTAGTTCCTATCACAGTACTGATGTTACTGGGAGGTACTGGGGGGGAAATCAATGCATTAGATCCTATCACAGTACTGATGTTACTGGGAGGTACTGGGGGGGAAATCAATGCATTAGATCCTATCACAGTACTGATGTTACTGGGAGGTACTGGGGGGGAAATCAATGCATTAGATCCTATCACAGTACTGATGTTACTGGGAGGTACTGGGGGGGGAAATCAATGCATTAGATCCTATCACAGTACTGATGTTACTGGGAGGTACTGGGGGGGAAATCAATGCATTAGATCCTATCACAGTACTGATGTTACTGGGAGGTACTGGGGGGGAAATCAATGCATTAGTTCCTATCACAGTACTGATGTTACTGGGAGGTACTGGGGGGGAAATCAATGCATTAGATCCTATCACAGTACTGATGTTACTGGGAGGTACTGGGGGGGAAATCAATGCATTAGATCCTATCACAGTACTGATGTTACTGGGAGGTACTGGGGGGGAAATCAATGCATTAGATCCTATCACAGTACTGATGTTACTGGGAGGTACTGGGGGGGAAATCAATGCATTAGTTCCTATCACAATACTGATGTTAGACTAACACAGGAATGGTTTCAATATCAATATATAGACAGTAGTCTATTCTGTTCCCTGTGTTAGTCTATACTGTTCCCTGTGTTAGTCTATTCTGTTCCCTGTGTTAGTCTATACTGCTCCCTGTGTTAGTCTATACTGTTCCCTGTGTTAGTCTATACTGTTCCCTGTGTTAGTCTATACTGTTCCCTGTGTTAGTCTATACTGTTCCCTGTGTTAGTCTATTCTGTTCCCTGTGTTAGTCTATACTGTTCCCTGTGTTAGTCTATACTGTTCCCTGTGTTATATCCCTGTGTTAGTCTATACTGTTCCCTGTGTTAGTCTATACTGTTCCCTGTGTTAGTCTAAACCTCATATTACAGTAGTTAATATTAGATAGCTAGGTGAGACAATCACAACTGTTGTTCGTACCTCCGTCCAGCAGGGTGGCAAACTCCCGTGTGATTGGGGGTCCCTGTCCGGCAGATGTGCGTCCCCTCAGGTAGAAGACGTAGCGGCTATGAGGGTCCAGACCTTCCAACAGGAAGTGGGTCACTGTGGGGTCATAGATCACCTCTACCTGAAGAGGACTGTTTCGGCTGTCTGAAACTGTAGAGGGGAGACACAGGGTTAGAGGCTGTCTGAAACTGGAGAGACACAGGGTTAGAGGCTGTCTGAAACTGGAGAGACACAGGGTTAGAGGCTGTCTGAAACTGGAGAGACACAGGGTTAGAGACTGTCTGAAACTGGAGAGGGGAGACACAGGGTTAGAGACTGTCTGAAACTGGAGAGGGGAGACACAGGGTTAGAGGCTGTCTGAAACTGGAGAGGGGAGACACAGGGTTAGAGGCTGTCTGAAACTGGAGAGACACAGGGTTAGAGGCTGTCTGAAACTGGAGAGACACAGGGTTAGAGACTGTCTGAAACTGGAGAGGGGAGACACAGGGTTAGAGGCTGTCTGAAACTGGAG